>NC_134353.1:248672432-248984337 GCF_048569485.1 Anomaloglossus baeobatrachus
AGTCCATCAGTTATTAGATATATGAAACTGAAATAGCTGTTGCAAAAACCCAAATTGTTATAAAGAAAAAAGGTTAACATTAATAGGGGTGCCCAAATTTTTTCATATAACTGTATGTCCTGTATGTGCATTGTGTTTTACATGTTTTTCTACCCTGTGAACTGTTTTTTGATCATTAATAAAGTATACTATTTTTTATTTTCTATGCAGTGCTTATTTGAGTCATTTGCCCTAGGCGGGCAAATTTAAAGACTTTTTGGTCCTCTGTTTCTATATTCCTTCCAACACACAGTCTCCTGAACATAACTTTACCCTTCACCATGCATGTAACATCAGTCCCCCAGCATGCAACTCAAAGCAAGTAACATTGCTCTATTTAGCATGGTGTTCTATGGGCGTAACATCACCTCATTTCCTGCACAGCCCCATACATACAAAATCACCTCTTTTCCCAAGCAACTCCGCGTACATAAAATCACCCCCTTCCATGTTCAGCCTCCCCAATATGCATCTTCTTCCCTGTGCAACCCTTCAACATGCAGCACCCATGTAGGAAAATCCAGTTACCCTGAAAACACTGATCAGATCACCTACACTTAGTCCCACATCTAAAAAGATTATCGGTCCAATATACAGCAACTTAGCCCTCTAGGAGTTTAATCTCTCCACAAGTGTCATCTCACCAATAGCCACAGCACAACACTACTACAGGCATCAGCTCTGCTGGGGACTGCCCTGTCCCTTCCTGGACATCATCCTTCACAGGGTCAACTCCAACCTAGACCAAAGACTACAGAAGGACAGGGTCAGAGAGAGTGGAGAGCAGCAGTGCAGGGAGATCATATCTCGCTGCTATACCACAGAGCTTAACTATATTGCCATGCGCAGAAGATACTGCACTTGTGAGCACTAAGAAAATTCTTAGTAGCTATAAGCTACTCTGAATATAGCAACCAGCGGTATTTGATTAAGTACCGAGCATGTCCGAGCACCCTGGTGCTCAATCGAATATTGAGCAATGGCAAACACACTCGCCCCTCACTATTTGTAAAGTATTTGATATACTTCCATGTATGATAGTGTGGCGCCCATGACCTGGTCAGGCACCACTGAGTACTGCACCCATCCTGGGACAGTGCTTCCAGGTAGTTCTAAAGGCCAGAAAAAAGTGTGTACGCACAGCCACATCTCATCAAGGGGTGTAGTGGAGGGGCTGGGAGCTAAAGTGCAGAGGCTGTCAGGAAAGGAGTGGAGCAAGCCAGTCTAATAGTGATGAGCGCGGGAGTTGCTAGGGGAGACGCACGTGGCCACTAGTCAGACCCTGAGTGCGTGGAGTAGCCGTTAGCGGGGGTGAACGGTTACCAGTCAGTCAGAAAGACAGAGAGAGAGTCAGTCGAGTACGGGGACTGCTGATGATTAGGCACACACGGGGTACAGGCCCCTAGAGTAGACATCTATTTATTGATCTGCTAAACCTGCTGGTGAGGGGAACTACAAATCCGTCACCAACCATCTAGAGTCCAAGCCTCAGCAGCAACGCAGGGGCCCATAAGGGCCTGGAGTCATCTCACTTGGTCCACGCTGCCGGCAAATGGGCCAAAAAGGGAGAAAAGGCAGTAGCGACTCCCTGGATGAACCCCACGGCACTTCAAGTCAGGGGTTATCCGAACAGAGAAGTCCAAGGAAGGCGAGTTAATGGTTACCCTTAGACCGGCCTGAGGGAGCTCCTGGTTTCAACCTGGTTAATCTCAGCATCGCCCGGGTACCTCACAAAAACAATTAAACTGAGTAAAGATCAATTGAAAGACATTTTGGACACTGACTGGATTATTCCTGGACCCACTACCCTACACAGCCGAGCCCCTGGGGCCAGCCTCACTCACGGGAGGCCTCACCATCTGACTGCAGACTCCATCAGCCCCAGACGCTCGTTAAATTTGCAGTGGCGGTCACCCATATGCCTGACCGCAAACTGTGAGTGGCGTCACGACACATATTATACAAAAATCGACATACCTGTTGCCTTGCCATATACTAAAGAAGACCCTGTGGCATCCCTGAGGGTGGATCGATGTCCCTGGGATGACCGGGTTTCACATCAGATTAAACTGTAACTGTCTTTTACATTTTTATTACATAAATCAAAAGTACACATAAAAATAAGCAACTTTGTAATATGACTTATCAGGGAAATTTGCTTCTTACTCTGGTAGAATGGATCAATCATTATCAAAATTCTCAATTCTATTGTAAAATCTGTATTCAGTCAAGACCGTCCCATTACTGAGATAGGAGATGGCAGTAGAGAGAAGGAGGTCAGAGCCAGAGGCAGAGGGATGAGCTAGAGGCAGAGGGAGGAGCTAGAGAAAGGGAGGAGCTAGAGACAGAGGGAGGTGCTAGATACAGAGGGATAAGCTAGAGGCAGAGGGAGGAGCTGAAGGCAGAGCTCCTCCCTCCTCTTCTCCCTTCTATCTACATAGAATCTTATCACTAGCAGCTCTCATTTTTTGTCAGTTATGGAAAAGTCTTCATTGAATACAGATTTTACATCAGAATTTAGAATTTTTATAATGACTGTTCTATTCTGGCACAGGATGAAACCAATTTGTTTGATAACATATATTACAAAGTTGCTTGTTTTCATGTGCATAGACATGCCTCACTTCACATATATGTCTGACTTTCACAACCTATGCTTTTTCTCTCACCTACCTCAAAAATCCTGTACAGAGATTACACATTATCCATTTAGTAATCCTGCAAATTACGGCGCATTTTCCAGAAATCATTGCACAAAGGCATATATTGTACTTGTACAAGATCCTGTAAACACCACTTTTTGTTGCATCATGACTGAATATATCCTTGATAAAGGCCAGCAACTGAGCCGAAACGTTGGATTTATGTCTTTGAGCATACATTACAATAAAGAGCAAACTAAATGTTGACTTCTCCATTTTCTTTTCATCCTATGAGTACCGAAGTTTACTATTTTTGATTAGTAATCAATATTTACTTCTGAGCATCTAGACAGACAGTGGAGCCAGGTTTAAATACTTTTTACGGCATCGGAGAGAGACATACAATATGCCCCCCCCCCTCCTCCTTTACATTGACTATCCCAAAAGTCCCTGAAAGAAGTTCTGTCACTTATCCATTTTATGTAAATAAAAGTTTATAACCTGATTTTAAATTCATCCATTGGTTTCATAAATTACTCTTTTGAAAGCTGAAACCCTCCCAAATTTGGTTTAAGTTAGGAAAATAAAGTTGCTGCAAAGCTGAGATATTGATCATTTAATGAACACAGAAAGGTCAGATTTTAGCAAGAGAAAGGTTTTGTCGCATTGTCATATAATGCACCCAATCCTAGTTTACATTCTCACCTGTGTTCACTAAATGATCGGTTAATTAGTGGGTGTGTAGTATAAAAAGCATCACAGACCTTCACTTGAACTGCAACTTGACTTCTGACAACATGCCAAAAATCCACCCTGCGACCAAAGTCTTGATTATCAAGAGGCTGAAGACCAGATCCACTGCAGAGGTGGCTGCCACCTTTAATGTGTCTCAGCGTCAAGTACAAAGAATTAAAAAAAGATTTGAAGAGACTGGAGATGTTTTTGAAAAGCCCAGGTCTTTGTTGGTTAGAAAATCCAAAGCCAGCCCCTCTTCCACTGCAGAAGAGCTCCAAAAGGCCTGGTCACCTCAAGTCCCTGTGTCAACTAGAACAGTTTGTAGGATTCTGCCTCAAAAAGGCCTCCATGGTCAAATCAGTGCCCAGAAGCCAGCACTAAACAAAAGGCAATTAAAAAAACGTGTAGTATTTGCCAAGTCTCACAGCCTGCTAAACAGATGGACGATGTAAAACTGGCAGAAGGTAGATTTCTCTGATGAATATTCAGTTGAATTACACCACAGCCACTGCAAATACTGCAGGAGACCTACTGGAGCCCGTATGGATCCAGAAAATAGTTAAGTTTGGTGGTGGAAAGATTATGGTCTGGGGTTACATTCAGTATAGGGTGTGCAAAACATTTGCAAGGTGGAAGGCATTATCAATAGCCTAAAATATCAAGAAGTATTAGCTACCTCTTACATTCCCAATCATAAAAAGGTCAAATTCTGCAGCAGGATGGTGCTCCATCTCATACACCCATCTCTACAACAAAGTTCCTCCTGGCAAAGAAGATCAAGGTGCTCAAAGACTGGCCTGCCCAGTCACCAGACATGAACATCATTGAGCATGTTTGGGGTAGGATGAAAGAGGAAGCTTGAAAGACAAAACCAAAGAATCTAGATTAACTCTGGGAGGCATGTAACACTGCATTCTTTGCTATTCCTGATGACTTCATCAATAAATTGCATGAATCATTGTTGAACCTCATGGATGCAGTCCTTCAAGCTCATGGAAGTCACACAAAATATTAAATATGGCTCTAATAGCACCACAACTTCATTCACCAATGTTATGCAACATATCTTTGTATTAGAAGTTAATTATTTGTTTGAATTTCACATTACTTTCTGTGGGCGACAAAACTTTTGTCTTGTCAAAATCTGACCTTTCTGTATTAATTAATGATCAATATTTCAGCTTTACAGCAACTTTATTTTCATAACCTAATCCAAATTTGGGAGGGTATCAGCTTTCAAATTAATAGTAATTTATGAAACCAATGGATGAATTTAAAGTCAGGTTATAAGCTTTTATTTACATAACATTGATAAGCGACAGAACTTCTGTCAGGGAGTGTATACGATACCCTTGGGAAACACCAATTCTTTCTATAGATTTTCTGCCCACAAAGGAAGACTAATATAAAATATGTGCTAAAAGATACAATCATGTGCAAAAGACAGCGTGGATAGATAATTTATTAATATATAGGCATGTGTCTAATGCTAAAACATGCAAAATCAATATATAAAGAGATAAGTTAAGCAAGAGGAGAACATGCTAGCAATGAGCATCATTCCATCCTGCAGCTGTATACAGTGTGTGGACTTTGGCGCAAAATGTTGCAAAAATTGCACCAAGATATTATCTGACATTGATAACATCCCTCTGCGGAGTGAGAGGCGGATTGGAGTAGTATTGCTCCAACTTTTTTCAACTTCCTATTTCTGAATCAGTGTAAAACATCTGGAATCGCCACATTGGTATAAAAATTAAAAAACTAACTAAACAACAAAATACAACTTGAAAAAAATCACAACGTCCTTAATTAAGAGTTATTCATCACGCCAAAAAAACTGGTGTCAATGCAACAATGAATTGGGTACTATGTGTTTACTTTTCTGTATACCGGTAATCGTTGGAATCAAGAATCTGGAGATCAATATTTCATCAAATAACATATTACATGAGAAGTAAACAACAAACAGTAACAACATTATTTAGTTTACTATAAAAAAAATTGTTCTAGTACGGTTGAGATTGGATGATACTAATGAAGTATGAAAATATTCAAAAAGTCTGTGTACAAAAGTTGTAATAAATAAGATGTAATTGTAAAAAGTGCAGTAATCCTGATTATTTGTATACAAATCTACCTATCTGTACACAACTATATACTGATATAGCACCAGGCACAATATGGTTCTCAGTCTACACAAGCGTTGTTGCTAGCGAGGCAGAAAGCACAATACCAAAGTCATTCTACATCCTCCATCAAACATTTAGAGTCATCAAACTTAATTTCCCTTTTGTGCAATAAAACCCTAAGAGGAAGCTTTCATAGGCTGTATTATGTAACAGTTCTATAAAAATAGCAGTCTAGCAACTGGAGCACTTCCTTCCGGAGGCCCAATAACCTCCTAGGCTGAAAGCATACACAAGTTACCATGACATCCATACGAGATGACACTAGGGGGAAACCAGCAACAAAAGAGCCATTTTTTGCTTAGTAAAATGAGTCCTGGTTTTAAAAGCCAGTAGTGCTGTGAATAAAGACTGTCTAAATGAGAGGAACTATTTAGGAATTCCTTGCAGGTCTCCGAGACCTTACAACATTGCTCTTTCAGTCTAAAAAAACAGAAAGTCTTATTAAACAGAAGCGATTATTAAATTACATTTAATAGCAATATACCCAGGAACAAACATCAAGCGAGGGGCTAATAGGTAAAAACACAATGTAATAACAAATACATGGAGCCTTATTTTATTTCACACATTGTCGTTTGGTTGTTAAATTAGTTTGATCATGTAGCTTCACTGATGAATTCTGGCATGTTAGTAGGAAACTGCAGAATCCTTTGGAATACGCAATACTTGTCTATGGATTCCCAGCAATTAAGTTAATGATGACATTTGTCAATTTTATAGCGCATGAAAATTAAATAACATGCATAATATCTTGCCACTTGCCAGTATTAATTTAGTCTATTTATATTTTTGAGAAATTAATTGAATAGTAGGTATGTAACTGAGCTTATAAATTATGTCATCGTGTCATAATTGAAGATGAGTCGATCCATGAAGTTCGGATTAGCGGGTTCAGCCGGACTTTAGATAAAGTTCAATTTGGGACCTGGACTTGACCTGAACCCCAATGGAAGTCACTGATTGGGCAGTTCAGGTTTCCACCCACATTTTTTTGTTATTGTTCTTTGTGCACACTACATCTGATCAAGCTGTTGTTACTGCCAGCGTGAGCCATTTAAACACTGCTCGTACTGGGCTAAGCACTGAGCGTACCTGAGCACAACAATGCTCGCACGAGTGGTTTGCATACGTGAAGAACCCAAGCTCTGCTTTTTTTGTAGTCTGTGGTTGGTACCAACCACGAACTTCGGGTTCACTCATCTGTAGTCATAATAAATACAGTGTATCCTAAATAATATAATTATTTCCATATTGGTCTAGTGTCTTGTACAAACAAAGGCAATATTACTTATAATGACATATCCAGACCACATCTCTTCCTGAAGTTTAGTTTACATGTTCCTCAGTGGTTGAAATATTTACCAGTGTATTTTTGCAAATCATTCCTACTGTATAGTTATCCTGTATACTCAGATTTTAGTGACCAGTTGTCTTCACCTGCCCTGGAACCTGTATTGAAACTGACAATTAACTTTAAAGGCAACCTGTCACCTGACTCATGCTGTCCAAAACATGATACAAATAAAATACAAAATAAAAGAAATAGAGAGATGCGCTCCTGTGTAATTCCACTAACAGAATAGGACAGGTGAGTGATAATTTCACTTATCTGATTAGATTGTGCAGCAGGCACAATACTGAGCATAGCCCACTCTACAGGTCCAGGATATGGTTCACCCGGTTGGGATGCTCCAAGAGGGCCCACAGACAAGAAACAACTCAGTTGCGCTTCGATTTTTAATCCCACCACCACCAGTAATGTAGAAGCAGGGTCGGCCTTAGGGGTACTTTGCACACTACGACATCGCAGCTGCGATGTCGGTGGGGTCAAATTAAAAGTGACGCACTTCCGGCATCGCATGCGACATCGTAGTGCGTAAAGGCTCGATGATACGATTAATGAGCGCAAAAGCGTCGTAATCGTATCATCGCTGCAGCGTCGGCGTAATCCATAATTATGCTGACGCGACAGTCCAATGTTGTTCCTCGCTCCTGCGGCAGCACACATCGCTGTGTGTGAAGCCGCAGGAGCGAGGAACATCTCCTACCGGTGTCACTGCGGCTTCCGTAGAATATGCGGAAGGAAGGAGATGGGCGGGATGTTTACATCCCACTCATCTCCGCCCCTCCGCTCCAATTGGCCGCCTGGCGTGTGACATCGCTATGACGCCGCACAACCCGCCCCCTTAACAAGGAGGCGGGTCGCCGGCCAGAGCGACGGTCGCAGGACAGGCGAGTCCATGTGAAGCTGCCGTAGCGATAATGTTCGCTACGGCAGCTATCACAAGGATATCGCTGCTGCGACGGGGGCGGCTACTATCGCGCTCGGCATCGCAGCATCGGCCTGCAATGTCGCAGCGTGCAAAGTAACCCTTAGGCTAAATGGCGCCCTGTGCCAAATTAACCTTTGGTGCCCCCAGACAATGTCACAGTCGACCTGCAGCCAATCAACATCTGATTTACTCTCTCATCCTTTAGATAAAACAGCAGAAGTCATAAAACAGCAGCAGCTCTAATTTCTTCTGGTTTACAGTTTTGAAAGAGGGATAGTGAAGCAGCCGCTGATTGGCTGCAGATCACAAGACTTCTGAGACCAGGGGCAAACATTGCTAGAACGGTGCCCGGCTGTATTTCTTTTTTACTTACAGTTAGGTCCAGAAATATTTGGACAGTGACACAATTTTCGCGACTTGGGCTCTGCATGCCACCACATTGGATTTGAAATGAAACCGCTACAACAGAATTCAAGTGCAGATTGTAACGTTTAATTTGAAGGTTTGAACAAAAATATCTGATAGAAATTGTAGGAATTGTACACATTTCTTTACAAACACTCCACACTTCAGGAGGTCAAAAGTAATTGGACAAATAAACCAAACCCTAACAAAATATTTGTATTTTCAATATTTTGTTGCGAATCCTTTGGAGGCAATCACTGCCTTAAGTCTGGAACCCATGGACATCACCAAACGCTGGGTTTCCTCCTTCTTAATGCTTTGCCAGGCCTTTACAGCCGCAGCCTTCAGGTCTTGCTTGTTTGTGGGTCTTTCCGTCTTAAGTCTGGATTTGGGCAAGTGAAATGCATGCTCAATTGGGTTAAGATCTGGTGATTGACTTGGCCATTGCAGAATGTTCCACTTTTTTGCACTCATGAACTCCTGGGTAGCTTTGGCTGTATTCTTGGGGTCATTGTCCATCTGTACTATGAAGCGCCGTCCGATCAACTTTGCAGCATTTGGCTGAATCTGGGCTGAAAGTATATCCCGGTACACTTCAGAATTCATCCGACTACTCTTGTCTGCTGTTATGTCATCAATAAACACAAGTGACCCAGTGCCATTGAAAGCCATGCATGCCCATGCCATCACGTTGCCTCCACCATGTTTTACAGAGGATGTGGTGTGCCTTGGATCATGTGCCGTTCCCATTCTTCTCCAAACTTTTTTCTTCCCATCATTCTGGTCCAGGTTGATCTTTGTCTCATCTGTCCATAGAATACTTTTCCAGAACTGAGCTGGCTTCATGAGGTGTTTTTCAGCAAATTTAACTCTGGCCTGTCTATTTTTGGAATTGATGAATGGTTTGCATCTAGATGTGAACCCTTTGTATTTACTTTCATGGAGTCTTCTCTTTACAGTTGACTTAGAGACAGATACACCTACTTCACTGAGAGTGTTCTGGACTTCAGTTGATGTTGTGAACGGGTTCTTCTTCACCAAAGAAAGTATGCGGCGATCATCCACCACTGTTGTCATCCGTGGACGCCCAGGCCTTTTTGAGTTCCCAAGCTCACCAGTCAATTCCTTTTTTCTCAGAATGTACCCGACTGTTGATTTTGCTACTCCAAGCATGTCTGCTATCTCTCTGATGGATTTTTTCTTTTTTTTCAGCCTCAGGATGTTCTGCTTCACCTCAATTGAGAGTTCCTTAGACCGCATGTTGTCTGGTCACAGCAACAGCTTCCAAATGCAAAACCACACACCTGTAATCAACCCCAGACCTTTTAACTACTTAATTGATTACAGGTTAACGAGGGAGACGCCTTCAGAGTTAATTGCAGCCCTTAGAGTCCCTTGTCCAATTACTTTTGGTCCCTTGAAAAAGAGGAGGCTATGCATTACAGAGCTATGATTCCTAAACCCTTTCTCCGATTTGGATGTGAAAACTCTCATATTGCAGCTGGGAGTGTGCACTTTCAGCCCATATTATATATATAATTGTATTTCTGAACATGTTTTTGTAAACAGCTAAAATAACAAAACTTGTGTCACTGTCCAAATATTTCTGGACCTAACTGTACATGCCCTGCGACGTCACTCTGGCCGGCGACCCGCCTCCTTCCTAAGGGGGTGGTTCGTGCGGCGTCACAGCGACGTCACACGGCAGGCGGCCAATAGAAGCGGAGGGGTGGAGATGAGCGGGACGTAAACATCCCGCCCACCTCCTTCCTTCCTCATTTCAGGCGGGACGCAGGTAAGGAGATGTTCCTCGTTCCTGCGGCTTCATACACAGCAATGTGTGCTGCCGCAGGAACGAGGAACAACATCGTACCTGTCGCTGCAGCGAAATTATGGAAATGACCGACACTACACAGATTACCGATTTACGACGCTTTTGCGATCGTTTATCGGTGCATCTAGGCTTTACACGTTGCGACGTCATTACCGGCGCCGGATGTGCATCACTTTCGATTTGACCCCGACGAGATCGCTGTAGCGATGTCGCAACGAGCAAAGTACCCCTAAGACTTACCCATAACAAGCAGTGGTCAATCAAGAGTCCCACATCAACATAAAGACCCTCCAACGCGTGTTTGGCGGAACAATAGAGGTTATAGCTTTTCCAGGGAAGGTGTAACAAATAATGCCATGTGAGGGCCTTAAATAAGCGGTCAAGTGACCGCATTGGATCTGCAAGGACCTATTTCTGGTGTCTCCGCCAATCGTGTTGCTGCTCAGGCGCATTTGCACGGCACGGCAGACACCACACACGCCGCCCCCCCCCCCCCGGCCACCCAGTGGGAGGAAGTGCACGGAACCCATGGCAACCATGGACGCCGATTGGCGGAGACACCAGAAATAGGTCCTTGCAGGTCCAATGCAACGCTTTTTTAGGCAGGTACTCCCTGTTGCTCACACGCTTTCTGTTGTGCACAGAAACATGTCCGTTTTTTTCCAACATCACTGATGTCCCACAGACCGCACTATGGTGTGTTCCGTGAAACATGTACCAGAAAACACGGACGTTGAAAATAAAGTGATTTTTATATTCAACCTCTCCAGCGACGCTGTCTCCGGCCTCTGCTGGCTGCTGCTTCCTGCCCGGCTAATTACTGTCATGCATATTCATTTATGCACGGCACAGTCCACCCGGAAGTAGTTGCAGAGGGGAGACACAGTGGCGGCCAGATGCAGCAGAGCCAGAGAGTTCAGCCCCACGGACAACAGGAGCGGGGGCAGGTGAGTTTATCTCCATGTGCTATCATGTATCACAGATCACGGATTGCACATTGACAACCCACGTGTGCCGTGAATCACAGCACACAGAGGGACACATGCGCTTTTAACACGTCAGTGAAAAACGTCTGTTATTCACTGACATGCAAAACAGACCTAAAATCTTAAATCTTAGAATATGTCAGAACGGATGCAGTCAGTAATCTCTGGTGAGGTAGCAAAAGACTGCTGACAGATTCTCTTTAAGTGATAAGATGGATTTATTCTGCAAGTTGGTGCTGTTACAGTGGTACCAGATTTATATTGTTCAGCTTCTATCACACAGTGAAAATGCTTTTTTTTTATAAAAAAAAGTTTTTTCGTCGCCATATTGTGAGAACTGTAACTTTTTTCTTTTTGGAGCGAACAGGGCTGTGTGGAAGCTTATTTTTTGCGCAATAAGCTGAAAGATTTTTGGTACTATTATTGGGTACATAACATTTCTTAATTGCTATTTATTCAGATTTTTCAGAAGCAAAATGAGGGAAAACCAGGAATTTGCTTATTCTTTTCAATTTTTTGCTCAAGTCACCATGCGATAAAAGTGATGACTGATTTATTCTTCGGGTCAGAACGATTACAATATACCAGATTTATATAATTTCTTATACATTGCGACTTTTGCTCACTAAAAGCAATATTTTACAAAAATTAATTTCTTTTTGCATCGCCATATACTGAGAGATATACCTTTTTTAATTTATTTTTTGTTCAATAGAGCTTTTAGGGCTTATTCCTTCACATATGACTTTTGTTGGCTTTTTATTCAATTTTTGTGTTTTCAGGAAGACTAAAAAAATATTTTTGGAGTGATTTTTCCCAAAGTTTTTTTTTTTTTGTTACGGTGTTTGCGTAACAGCATTCTTTATAATAACCTACACCTTAGGCTAAACATTTACTCAAAGAACAGCCCCTTTAAAAGGGCTGTCCACTAAATTTGACAACCTCTATACATTCCATTTGCTGAAGCATAACCACATACACCTGGTAGGACTGCCTGTAATAAACTGCACCTGTGCTGCGGTCACATACAGGGCATGATCTTCTCTCTGCTGTCGAGGTCTGGGGATGTTAGATTAGGTGAGCCCGCGGAGCTAGGTGGGAGAGCGACTGGATGCGCACGTTCACTGACTGGAGCAGGGGCAGTAGATGAAACTCATCTTTCTGTCTCTGTGCCAATCACACCGTCTGTATGCACGGCGCGGGCGCCCGGTTGCCAGGCTTCAAGAGAGGGATGGAGAGGCGCCGCTGGAGACAGTACGTTTAGCTTCACACATAAGTTCTCCCTGCGGCTCCTCCCATCAAAGCCTTCTGCCTGTGCAGCGACGGTTACAATAAAAATGCAGTGCTGGGACCGGAGGAGGCAGGAAATTTATTTCTTACCTCTCTGCGGCGCCCCCCCTGAAGCATGGCCGTCGGCGCCCTGTGCGACCGCACAAGTCGCACATGCCTAAAGCCAGCCATGTGTAGAAGTTCCGGGTCTTGCCAGCCGTCCACCACCAACATGGGTGAGCAGGTCCTGACCTTGTAGGCGTATAGTCTAGGATACAGCGCATGGTAATGGTTGCTGCAGCCTCAACTACTGTCTCCTGTATGGGAGTGGAACAGCAAACAATGTGAAACAACAGTAAAAACAGCAGTACCTAGGCACTGCACACCATTAACCCATGCAATGGGTAAAGAATGAAGTTTAATAGACCACACACTACGCGCATCTTACGTGTCAGTTATACTTTGGACCTTACACACACATTTATATAAAGGTGCTACAGTCACATGATCAAGCAAAGAAGATTCATGATTGCAAAGTATACATAACTTATCAATGTTAACAAGCTAAATTATATTAAAATTATGTAGAAAAATAAGATAAAATTGATTATAACAGTCAAAATTAAAGATACAATAAAACAATTAAAACTAAAAATGATATTTAATAAAATTGAATTACCTCTGACACACCGTAGCTAGCCAACCAGCAATTATAAAAATTAGGGTACTTCAACAGAACAATAATAAATAAATCATAATAACACTGTCAATAGAACACAATAAAGCAAAATAAGCTAAGTAGCAAAACTATGTGTCTGTTCATTTTATTTATACATATTTAATTTAATTTCATTTGGATTTATTCCATTTTGATTTATTTTACCTTTTCTAGACTAATATTGAGTCTCTCTGGGTTTGAAAATCCAAACAGCCTCCCTCAGAACCAGCTTCATTAATCATTCTGGGATGTCTTCCAAGATCTGTTCTAGGATGTGGACCTTTAGGGGTACTTTGCACGCTGCAACATCGCAAGCCGATGCTGCGATGCCAAGCGCGATAGTCCCCGCCCCCGTCACAGCTGCGATATCCTTGTGATAGCTGCCGTAGCGAACATTATCGCTACGGCAGCTTCACATGGACTCACCTGTCCTGGGACGTCGCTCTGGCCGGCGACCCGCCTCCTTATTAAGGGGGCGGGTCGTACGGCGTCACTGCGACGTCACACGGCAGGTGTCCAATAGGAGCGGAGGGGCGGAGATGAGCGGGATGTAAACATCCCGCCCACCTTCTCCCTTCCGCATATCCTACGAGAGCCGCGGTGACGCCGGTAGGAGATGTTCCTCGCTCCTGCGGCTTCACACACAGCAATGTATGCTGCCGCTGGAGCGAGGAACAACATCGGACCATCGCGTCAGCGTAATTATGGATTACGCGAACGCTACACCGATGATACGATTACGACGCTTTTGCGCTCGTTAATCGTATCATCTAGGCTTTACACACTACGATGTCGCCTGCGATGCCGGATGTGCGTCACTTTCAATTTGACCCCACCGACATCGCACCTGCGATGTCGTAGTGTGCAAAGTACCCTTAGTTTGTTGGCTGTTCTTTTTATGTTCTATGAGACAATATTTCGATACACTGTAATTGAGTATGCTCTGTTTGATGTTATACCTATGTGTGTTCAGAGAATTATACATGCACTGAATCATGCGACCAACATATTGTAGGCCACATGTGCACTCAAGCATATAAATTACATAGGATGAGTTACAGTTAACAAATTGCTTGATGGGAAACAGTTCACCCATAATATTCAATTTAAAAAACTTTGATTTATGTTTGATAACCTCCCAACAAAGACACCAGGAAGGTGGTTGGAGGACCTGTATTTGGTACCAAATTTTGTGGAATAGTCCTTTCGGCTGGGCACAACTATATTTTTTAGATTTCTTTTCCTTCTAAATGTGACAGAGGATTTATCTGGCAGTACCAAAGACAATATTGGATCACTGCCCAAAATATGCTAGTACTTCATCATTAAATTTTGGATGGTGATGTAAGAACCACTATAGGTAGTTACCAAATTTAGCCTAAGGTGGGCTTTGCACACTACGACATCGCAGGTGCGATGTCGGTGGGGTCAAATCGAAAGTGACGCACATCCGGCGTCGCAGTCGATATCGTAGTGTGCAAATCCTTTTTGATACGATTAACGAGCGCAAAAGCGTCGTTATCGTATCATCGGTGTAGGGTCCGACATTTCCATAATGCCGGTGCAGCGACAGGTACGATGTAGTTCCTCGTTCCTGCGGCAGCACACATCGCTGTGTGTGAAGCCGCAGGAGCGAGGAACATCTCCTACCTGTGTCTCGGCTGCAATGCGGAAGGAAGAAGGTGGGCGGGATGTTTACATCCTGCTCATCTCCACCCCTCCGCTGCTATTGGCCGCCTGCCGTGTGACATCGCTGTGACGCCGCACGACCCGCCCCCTTAGAAAGGAGGCGGATCGCCGGCCAGAGCAATGTCACAGGACAGGTGAGTGCATGTGAAGCTGGCGTAGCGATAATGTTCGCTACACCAGTAATCACAAGATACCGCTGCTGCGACGGGGGCGGGACTATCGCGCTCGACATCGCAGCACCGGCTTGCGATGTCGCAGCGTGCAAAGTACCCCTAAAACTGGGATCAGAGACAACCACCTGCCTTCCCTTATTCCTAGTCATTATTGTTCTCTCATCAATACTGGCTAGGCAATCTGATTGTTTAAAAGGTTTGATTTTATTAAACACATCAGAGCTAAGTTTCCTAGAATATCCTTTCTCCAAGAATCTTACTTGAAGGATACTTGCTTCATGGAGAAAATCAGAGTTGACCATAAGGGATATTCTTTATCCACCCTGGCCGATGGCTATTAGTGAAGCTCAGATAGCTATTGACTTCCACCTTCTTAAAATGGGTGCACATTTGGATTTTACCCTCTAGATCCTTGAAAATACTCAGGTCAAAGAACAGAATTTTTTTCGACGAATAAGTGGCAGTGAACATCAACCTCCAGTCATTTTTGTTTAGATCTGTGACAATGGATTGGATGACCAGTGAGCTGGAAGCACCATGCAATGAAAAGGAACTCGAATCGCCCCACAAATAAGTTGGCGTAACTAGGTGCAAATCTCATCCCCATCGTACAGCTCCTTACCTCCTGATATGTTGCATTTCCGAAAGAAAAAACATTTTGTTAAAGGATAAATTCTATATTGTCTCGGATGAAGGTTTTTTGTTGTTCGGGCATGGAGATGTCCTGAGATAAATAGATGAAAACTTTTGTCCTTGCGGAGACTGACAAACCAATCTAGCTGCCAGTCAGGAGACTTTAAAGTCTCCTCACTAGCATCCAGATTGGTTTGTCAGTTTCTGCAAGGAGAAAAGTTTTTTCCTTATAGCCCACTACAGCTTCTCATATAGCCAGATCAGTTCTCATACTTTGCACTGACGAGGGGCAATCACCCCTGAAACACTGTGTCTGCAAATTGAGGTTCTGATCTGGCATAAATCCTAAGGCTGGCTTTGCACATTACGAAATCGCATGCCGATGCTGCGATGTCGAGTGCGCTAGTCCCCGCTCCCGTCGTACGTGCGATATCTTGTGATAGCTAACATTATCGCTATGGCAGCTTCACATGCACTCACCTGTCCTGCGACGTCGCTCTGGCCGGCAAACCACCTCCTTCCTAGGGGGTGGGCCGTGCTGCGTCACAGCGACGTCACACGGCAGGCAGCCAATAGCAACGGAGGGGCGGAGATGAGCAGGATGTAAACATCCCACTCACCTCCTTCCTTCTCATAGCAGCCGGGACGCAGGTAAGGTGATGTTCCTCGCTCCTAAGGCTTTACCCACAGCGATATGTGCTGCCGCAGGAACGAGGAACAACATCTTACCTGTCGCTGCATCGGCATTATGGAAATGTCGGAGACTACACCGATGATACGATAACGACGCTTTTGCGCTCGTTCATCGTATCAAAAAGGTTTTACACACTACGACATCGCAAGTGACGCTGGATGTGCGTCACTTTCGATTTGAACCCACCGACATCGCACCTGCGATGTCGTAGTGTGCAAAGCTGGCCTAAGTCATATGACAAGGCTTGTTAAAGGGTCACTTTTGACTTTTCGGATTGCTACTTCCAATACGTGGCACTAGAATTTGTTTCCTTCCTCCTTGAAGATAAAATTTGAATCTGAGATAGATAGTAATTTATACTATGCCACAAAAAAGTGAACAGTAGAGAAGAGAAAGAAAGAGTGCCCAGCAGATTATTGCACTTTCGAGTACTCTACACCAGGCAATATTAGGTTGCTGGGCACCAGGCTTTGTTAGGGAATCCTGCACTAAGCCAATACTTGGCATGGCTGTGATGGCTCCTGAACTGCCCACAACCAAAAAGCTTGTTGATTGTCTGCGATGCTGCCTTTTTACAAACTTTATTCAGTATCTAAACTCAGATACTGACTTTTATGAAAAGTCCGTGTTCGAGTTTGAGCACTGGATACTAGGTGTCCGGTGCGAACCCCGAACTTTATACTTTAGAATCGCTCATCACTATTCATGAGTACTAATCCTAGGTTATTTCTTCATATTGCAGATTGCAATTGTGTCATATTACCCTGGATAATTTGGATGAATCAATCAAAATTCCACATATGATGAAGGTTTGCATCCTACAATAAAATGACCCATAGTAATGCAATCTTAGTGAGAGTATATAACATAATAAAAATACAAATTAATTCTATTAGCATGTATTTAGATTACAAGATATAATACAACTGTAGCAGAAAAAAATCTTTAATAGTCTGTAATATTATATTCTAAAAGATCACTACCTTGACATGCAAATGTAATGTTTTTCTTTGAACATTCTTATCTCAGAGTTGTGACCAAAGTAAAAAAATTACACTTTTGATGTTAAACATACAGAGGTTTAGCAGTGCAAGCTTCATTGCGTGTGGCTTGCAGAGATCAGAAAACACAGTGATTAATCTTTACAGGTGACACATGTTGTATCTGAAATCTTTTCTAAGGTAACACCATGTGTCACACCCTGGTGTACCTAGGGGCAGATTTCTTTGATGGCAAGATGTTATATTTTCTGCAGGACACACAATGCAGTAACAGAGGCTTACGAGTATCCTCTAGCAGAATTCCCACTTTATTGTAAAGACCACACAGAAGACAACCATTTACAAAATAACGAAATACTAAATATGAACACTGTAGTGTCTCTGAAACATGTAAGTGTGGAGATGTGCAAAAATAAATTCCAGAAACATTATAGTGAAGGTGACGTAAAAAAAAAAAAAGAAAACATTCAATAACTGAAAAAATGTAATGTATTAATGTCTTGTTTAAATATTATTATTTGTTTTTAATTGAGCAAAATATAAAAAAAATGTAAAGTTTGATATTTTCCACTCAAACACTAGAGAGAACAGCTGCTGAAATCCTGCTGTAGAGCTACTGTAGAACTAGCTCACATTACAACTGCAGTAAAAGTGGACCGAATCTGCTCTCCTGTGTGTGATATCACCTCCCCCTCCTGTTCTGTCTGTTTCCAAAAAGATAAGGGAAGAAGTAGTTTAGGATCACAGTGCGGAGCCATTTTGTTGGGGCCTGCAAAGTGATCCTGATATGTCTAAAGTTTCACCAAGGACGACTGACATAGTGCTCCACTGTATACTGTGCCCCACTGTATACTATGCCTCATATACTCTGCCCCCATAATCCTGTGCCCTCATATACTGTGCCCCAATATTCTTTTGCCACCATATACTATGCCCCAATATTCTGGTGCCTCCATATACTGTGCCCCGATATTCCTATGACCCCATATACCATGCCCTGATATTCTTGTGACCTCATAGAGTGTGCCCCGATATTACTATGACCCCATACACTGTGCCCCCTGTATACTGTGCCCCATATACTCTGACCCCATATACTGTGCTCTGAGCCCTGAGAGGAGGACCTGCCGAGACACCAGGCTGCCAAGAGTAGCTGCTGGCCAGGATTGGAGGTCCGAGGTGAGTAGGGGTGATCTGCAGCCTGAGCCAAGCATTTCACTACAGATGTCATGCCACAATCACCGCTCCCACCCGCATACACTCCCCTCAGACCTCCACCCCCGGCAGCCTGTACTGTCAGCCTTGTGTCTATTCCTCAGCGATCACAGTACAGAGCAGTGAGGAGCAGTTAGGGGTGGACGCTCGAGGTGAGCACACAAGGAAGAGGGGGGTGAGCAGTGGAGTGGGGGGTGGCGGAGCGGAGGGGGGAGCAGCACACCAGGATCAGTTAGGGTGCAATCACCGCTGCCCGACACCGGTGCTCCCCCCATCCCGAGTGGGTGACAGGGGGAAAGTGTAGCACACAACATACTCTGTGGGCTCCACAAAGATGGCGGCAATCTCCTCCCTCTGTTGTGATCTGGACAGCCCAGGGGGCATGTCCAGTTCACAGCATTGAGCTCTCAGTGTTAGAGAATAGGCTCGGAGTCCGACTATCAGACCCAATGCACTGGGAACTGCCATATTTGAGGTGATTAACTGTCATTACTCCAAAATGGCAGTCCCCAGTGTTTCAGTAAAAATAGAATTAAATAAAAACTAAACCAATGAATTTCATTTTGTATTAAAAATAATTGATTCCATAATCACTATTATTAATACAAAAATTAAAAAATGCGACGCCTTCCCTTTCAATAAGTCAATTGCTAAATTATAGCTATTAGTATATTACATTTTTTCAATTCTAACCAGTGTCACTTTTTGTGGTAATAACTCTGCAACGCTTCAACAGATCCCAGTAATTCTGACAGGGTCGGATTAGGGTGCCTGGAGCCCACAGGAGGAATTGACTCCAGGGGCCCACTGTACAGCTATATTCTAATATCTGTAAGCCATTATCCCTATTATAGTGGAGCATCAACTGTAAAATACAGGAGGCTTATGCATATCTGCTGTGCATACATCATAACTGGGATGTACAATTACAATATTTTGCATTAAAGGGTTTCTTTGATGAAAACAAGTTATCATCAATCCATGGGATCCACAGGATCACTGTTAACTTATATATTGGTGAAATCCAACCATTGTAAATCGCCCCGGTGAAGAAAAAATAATTACAGTATTTTTCGGATTATAAGACACTTTTCCTCTCAAAAATTTGAGAGGAAAGTGAGGTGTGCGTCTTATAATCTGAATGTAGCTTACCGGAGGTGGTGGAGAAGGGTCACAGGAGGCCAAGGGAATGCTGCGGCAGGTGTGCAGGGGCTGCAGTGGCAGGGCTGGTGCTGCAGTGGCTGTGCAGGGGTTGTGGCTGCTGTATAGGTCTGCAGCGGTTGTGCGGGGTGTGCGGCAGCTGTGCAGGGTCTGCGGAGGCTGGTGCTGCGGCGGCTGTGTAGGGTATGGGGCAGCTGATGCTGGGGCAGCTGTGTGGGGGCTGCGGCGGCTGGTGCTGAGGCTGCAGTGGCTCAAATAATGACGTCTGGAGTCGGCTTGTGTGCAGATGGAGCTCTCAGCTCAAAATCGTGTTTGCGCACATGCCACCTCCGGCCCATTGATCTCCCAGCAGCAGACTTAAGGTAAAATGGCACCCGGAGGTGGTGCTTGCGCAGATGAGATCTTGGCTTGCCATTCAGCAGACTGCAGTCAATCTGCACACGCGCTGACTCTGGGCGCCATTTCTTTGAAGCCCTCACCACTCGCAGCCACCGCCGCAGCCCTAAGAACAGCACAGCTGCCCCAGCACCAGCACAGCTGCCCCTGCCACCACCGCAGCCCCAGCACAGAGGCCCAAGCAACAGCACAGCTGCCCCAGCAACAGCCCAGCGACAGTTTCTGAGACAACCACCGCCCTGCCCCCTGTGACCCCGCTCCACCATCGATGCCGTCCCCTCCGGTAAGACACCACAAGATTATAAGATGGACCCCATTTTATTTTCACCCATTTTTGCTCTCTATTTGGTGTGCGTCTTATATTCCGGTGCATCTTATAAACCGTAAAATATGTTACATTTTTTTCAATAAAATGTTGTTTAGCCCCAAGTTTTTAATTTTTAAAAAGGACAATAGGAAAAAATGGACCACACAGTTTGTTGTCCAATTTCTCCTTAGTACAAAAGCACCACATATGTGGTCAGAAACTATGTTTTAGGTCCCCTTCACACGCACGTGTCTCCGATACGTGTTTGATCCATTTCTGTATGTACCGGAGACACGGACACACGTAATCCAATGTTATTCAATGTTTGGAGTTACAAGTGCGTTTTTCCATACGGTCCGTGTGTACGTGTGCGTGATACGTGTGTGTATCCTTATTACACAGATATATGTCCGTTTTCTGCACGGAACACGCACACATGCACCCAATGAAAGTCTATAGGTCCGTGAGCACACGTACGTGACACGGATGCATCTCCGTATGGTCCGTGTACGTTTTGTGCTTTTTTGAAGCGATGTCGGTCAATCTTTTTTTTCTGTGTATGTCAGTCAATCTCCCTCAGTCCGTCGGTTGATCTCTCTCTCTTGTCTGTCCCTTTCTCAGTCTGTCAGTCAGTCTCCCCCCTCTCTCATTCTCACCGTTCCCCGATCACCGGCGCGGTGCTGCACAGCTATTAAAAAAACTCCGGCGGCTTTTACAATTTTGAATAAGCCATCCGCTCCTTATTCAATCTCGTATTCCCTGCTTTCCCCGCCCACCGGCGCCTATGATTGGTTGCAGTGAGTCACGCTCCCACGCTGAGTGACAGCTGTCTCACTTCAACCAATCACAGCCGACGGTGGGCGTGTCAATATCAAGCAGTAAAATAAATAAATAACTAAGAAAAAATGGCGTGCGGTCCCCCCCAATTTTGATACCAGCCAGGGTAAAGCCATACGGCTGAAGGCTGGTATTCTCAGGATGGGGAGCTCCACGTTATGGGGAGCCCCCCAGCCTAACAAGATCAGCCAGCAGCCGCCCGGAATTGCCGCATCCATTAGATGCGACAGTCCCGGGACTGTACCCGGCTCTTCCCGAATTGCCCTGGTGCGGTGGCAAACGGGGTAATAAGGAGTTAATGGCAGCAGCCCATAGCTGCCATTAAGTCCAAGATTAATCATGACAGGTGTCTCCCCGAGATACCTTCCATGATTAACCTGTAAGTTAAAGAACTTAAACACACACAACGAAAAATCCTTTATTTGAAATAATCAAAAAAAAAAAAAAAAAACCACCCTCGCTCACCCCTTTATTAAGCCCCGAAAACCCCTCCAGGTCCAGTGTAATCCACGGAGGTCCCACAACGCTCTCAGCTCTGCTACATGAAGGTGACAGGAACTGCAGTAGAACACCGCCGCTCCTGACAGCTCCACACAGCAACTGAGGAGAGAAGCGCGATCAGCGATGATGACACTCAGGTCACTCGCAGCCACCGCTGGATCTTCCAACTGTGACAGCAAGTCTCCCGAGTGACTGAAGTGCGCTGCGCGATCAGCGATGAAGTCACAGGTAAGTTGCGGTCTCGGGTGGAGGACTCCAGCTAGCCGCGGGTAACCTGAGTGACGGCAGCGCAAATCGCACTGCTCACTTCAGTCACTCAGGGGATTAGTGGTCACTGGTGAGTTCTTCACGCGTGACCGCTAATCAGGACTCCACACACAGACAGAGCCGTGGTATGACAACGAAGTCGGGTGAAGTTCACCCGAGTTCATTCTCATTGTGCGTCGCTGTCTCCTGTCAGCGGGTATGTAGCAACGTCATTATGCATCACACATGGAACATTTCACACGGACAACACACAGACATTACACGTACATATCACATGCACACACGGCTAGCATACTCCATCAAATGAATGTCACACGTACCGGAGAAACGGACATAAAATACGTGCATGTGAAGGGGGCCTTAGGCACAGTACAAAGCTCAGAAGGGAAGAAGCACCCTATAATTGTGCAGATGCTGTTAAGGTTTGCGGGTGCCATGTCACGCCAAACAACAGGACCCTCTCATAAGTGACTTCATTTTACAAACTACACCACTCAATGAATTCATCTAGGTGTGCAGTGATCATATTGATACCACAGATGTGTCACAGAATGTTATACCATTGGGCAGTAAAGAAAAATTAAATTTAAAGAAAAATTAATTTAATTAAAAATTAAATTGGGCGGTAAAGAAAAAAAATTACACTTTTACATAGGGAAATGGGAAAAATCTCAACAAAATTTCTCACACAATTTCAGCTAGACGTGGCAATACCAAACATGTGGCTGTACAGTACTGCCTAGCCTCACAACAAGACTCAGGAAGAAAAAAGTGTTATTCAATTCTTGGAGCACAGATTTTTCTAGAATAGTTTTCAGACTCCACATACAGAGCATCTAAGTGCCAGAAAAGCAGAAACCACCTCAAGTGAACACATTTAGTAAATTACTCCTCCCTGGAAATTTAGCTACAAATATAGTAATGATTTCGACTCCATGGGTGCTCTCCAGGAACAAGCAGCAATGGATGTTTCTGAATGAAAATTGCAAATCTGCAGTTGTAGTGCCCAGAACATTGTAATGCCTGCACTTAGTGCAAAACTTGTGCTTCTGGAGACAGTCACCTGGTAAATTAAGAGAGCAGACGATAAATGTGGTTTAAGCACAGGAGGTCAGAAGGTGGGTTTGGGCATTTTATTTGGGAGCACAGGTTTTCCTGTATTTCTTTTGGGAAGAGGCAAAGAGCCTTTCCATAGCCTTTGTGTTACCATTAATGCGAAAAACACATATATTTCCACTGACAGATAACAGACCTCAGTAGGGAATTCTTTTTTCAGGACTGAGTAGAAGCTTTTATTGGGAGCATTTTATAAAACACTTTGGATCACATTTATCCTGTGCTCTACACTGAGCACTTACATCGTGGTTTCCATCTACATCTCTGGGATTCAGATTATACCCCTGAGGGATCCATTCACTATAATTAGGCAGATAAGTTACTCTGGACTGCGTCTGGCCTCTTTTCAGCTCTGTCCTTTTCAGCAGTACACAAAACTGATTGACCGCACTTGTATGCACAACTGAAAAGATGGACACCGCTGGGTCATAGACAGATTGACTCCCTCTGCCTCAATATAGGGACTCTTTTGTCAGGGGTTTCATCTAAACCATGTATTTCATAGATTTACACGTAAACCTCAGTGTAAGTGCTCAGCATAGAGCACAGGATAAATGTGAGTCGAGCCCCAGTACGATCTTTAGGAAGAAGAATTAATAAATCAACAGCAGGTCAAGAATTGCTTTTATTTATTTTTTTATACTGTTCACCGTGTGGTATAAGTGATTAGATGGCTATATTTTTCTGGTGATTGTGATTTCAGCTATACCCAATTTATATATTTTTTATGTTTGGCTACTATCACAAGCAAAAAACACTGTTTTTAATAAATCAAATGTTTTTGCATCACCATATTTTTAGAGGTATACATTTTTTAGATTTCTGCTGAGAGTCATTTGAGAGCTTGTTTTTGGCAGGACGAGTTGACATTTCTACAGGTACCATTTTCGGGCACATAACATTTTTGGATCGTTTTTTATTCCAGTTTTTGGGAGGCTTAATGAACATGAAACAGCAATTCAGTCATTTTTTTAGTGGATCTTTTACACTGTTCACTGTTTGCAAAAGTTATAAGACTGGTTTATTCTTTGGGTCAGTATGATTCCAGCGATACCAAATTTTTATCTTTTTTATGTTTTGCCACTTTTGCACAATAAAACCCATTTTATAGAAAAAAAGAATTGTTTTTGCATAACTATATTATTATGGCAATAGCTTTTATGTTTTTCCGCTGAGGAGTTGCTTGGCAGGTTTTTTTTCAGGACAAGCAAAAACCAAAACAATGGTACATTGGTAATGACTTAATCGGAAAACCAAAAGAAAAAACAACTAAAAGACAAATTTTAGTCTAATGTATATATTAAAAGCTGGTAAATACCACAGAACATATAGAACATACAAGAAACATACACAACATGCAAAATAATACAGATTCCATATCCAGGGGGAGGGGACAGGACCAATATTGTCCTAAATTATCCCTTCCTTGCCGCGGAGGTTGGCACCCTATAGTAGATGATATGGCAGCCCCCCAATCACCGCTGGCTTTTCTTGTACTGGACTGTAGCGTGCAGCTAAACTGGTAAAAGGGACAAGTGCACAGTCAGAAGATGCCCAAAATATATTAGTGGGTAGATGATGATACTAAATGAAAACCTTACAATCCTTTCATTTAATACTACAGTAGCTCAAAAAATGAAACTGTACGTGCATCAAAAACACACCGAAAGCACAGCAAAATCGCACCATAAAATGTGCGTTTTTTCTGCCAGGAGATGCAGATTTGGAACAGAAACTAAAGACTCAGATTGTGCACATACTCTTATATATGCGTGGAGGACCTGAGGTGGAACGCATCGATGCATTCCACTGCAGATCCTCTATAAGTTCCACAGCAAGTCCTCGCGCTCCACTGCACTGCGTCCCAGATTCCTTTGCCAACAGGAAACAATCAATATTGCCGGATGTGGTGAATGTGTGTGTGCAATTTTGTGTGCGATCTGATGTGTGTGTGTGTGTGTGACCTGATGTATGTGAGTGTCGGCCAGAAGCAGGGGAGGATGGTGTAGCATACCTGCTGGGAGCACCCGCCGAAGATCGCAGGAGGACCTGGGAGCCACGTAGACATCTGGGGTCTGGCAAGTATGATTCTACTAGGAAGAGGGGGGTCTGCATTTTTGGGGGGTAAACTTCCCCCAACTGTGTTTTCCCAAGAATAAGCCGTACCCCCAAAAATAAACCCTAGCACATTTTTCAGCGCAAAAAATAATAAAAGGCTGGTTTCAGACGTTCATGTTTCAGGTACGTGTGACATCCGTTTTCAACACGGATACCACACGAACTCATGTTGTTATTTGCTGTTACTCACACATCCGTGTTTTCACATGGACCGTGTGATCCCTCGTGGCCCCGCACGCACACACACAGGCATGTCCATTTTTTCGCCGGTAGCACGGGTGTCCCACGGATCGTACACTGATGTGATCCGTGTGACAGTGTAACATGTACCGGAGAAAACATGGGTCTTTTTAATAAAAAGATATTCTCTATTTACCTCTCTCTAGCGATGCTGTCTCCGGCTCTGCTGCCTCCCACTCCTGACCCCAGCTCATTATACTCACTGAATATGGGAACTCCAATGACCTCCTGGACGTCACTGTGCTTGCAGAATACTCACCTCACCTGATGCTGTCCTCGGCGGTGTTGTGCCCGGCGCTGTCCCCAGCGCTGCTCCAGCTCCAGGTCCTGAGTTCGGTGAATAATTGATGAATATAATAAGCGGCGGTCAGGAGTGGGAGGCAGCAGAGCCGAAGAAAGCAGGTAAATATGGAAAAATCTTTTTATTTCACAGACACGTGTTTTCCCCGGTACCTGTCACACGTATGCAAACACGGATGTCAAACGTGTGACACACGTGTGACACACGTGGGACCATAACCATGCATGTGATTGGTTCCTGATTAAACATGGACATCTGAAACTGGCCTAAGACAGTGTCTTATTTTCGAGGAAACATGGTATTGTGCCGCCCCATCAGCGGATCGAACCGTTTGGATCCGTGGGCAGTGTCCGTTCGTGGCTCGAGGGTCTCCGGATCCGGGGACTTAGGGGCCACACTCTAAAGTAAAAGGGGGATATTTACAGGGGATTATAGTTCGGTCCGCCACCAGTGGTGTGCGACAATTGGGAGTACCGCTGCTGCCGGTGTTGGGAGTACCCGGGGAGATCGAATGGGGCAGCTAGGTGTCGTTACCCTCCACGTGTAGGGGTATGCCCTGGGGCTCTGGAAGATGATACTGGGTGCTGTGACGGGGAGATTACTCATGTACTCACACAGCCAGTAAGCAGACGCTAACAACCGGGTAAACCAAGTCTCTAGGTGCCGCTGCTTCTCAAGGGGAGCTCGCCCTGGTCCCGTCCCCTGCAGTGCTGCCTGATGATCTGTGACCTGCCTCCTGGCACAAAGTTTAGATTCACTGTAGTGGCCCGGTAGTCTGGAACTTACCGGGCCCCGCTCACCACTGTGGCTAAATGTGGGAGCCTGCTCTCAGGGCTCACGCTTGGGATTTTAGTGGGCTGCTTAAATGGAAGGCCTTATCGCCCTCGTTGCGCTAGTGCCCCGATTCTAGAGCTGGTGGGAACAGTCCATAAAGGCTCCACTCTCCGCAGGTTAATTGCCGGGTTGCCTGAAGCTTTTCCCCAACCTAGTGTCCGTGTACCCCGCCGTGCCTTCGGTCCCAAACCGGTGATAGGACCAGGCTGCCGACCGTCCACTTTAACAGGTCCAGGCACCTTGCCTCAATCCCCTGCGACCGGGGGTCTGACTCCTCTACGTCCAGACCACCGCCTGCAACCTAGACAGCTACTCTTGGGAGCCACCGCTACCTGCTTCCTCCACTTCACTCCACTCCACTCTACTTCACTGACTTCACTGACACTCCACTGACCTTCCCTTCCTGACCTCTAGGTGGACGACCCTATTCCGCTTAAGCCGCCCACTGGTGTGTCTGGTCGGTGTGGTGGTTGGTGTTCCTAGGATTTGATTTGCTGTTGGAGGCAGCACTGTACGATGGGGACCCAGAACCATGAGGGATTTGAATACTGCATTAAAGGGAAAGAGTGTGCAGTACCCTGTGACAACCTGATAGTCCAGGGGCATCACAGTATATACCTGTAAGCAAAAAATCCATACTCTGGTCGGAGAAATTTCTGCACCAAATCTGCATCTCCTGAAAGAAAAAAAACACATTTTTGTGGTGCAATTTTGCTGCGTTTTTGGTGTGTTTTTGATGCATTTTTTTTTTTGCATGCATTTTTTCCATGCGTTTTTCATGCACTTGGGGTGGAAAAACACTGGCAAAAACACTGAAAGAATTGACATGCTGTAGTTTATTTCCTGCACCAAATCTGCAAGGAAAAAATGGATGGTCAGGTCATTTCCATTAGCTGCTTTATGTCTTAGAAAGCCTGAAGGGGAAAATGGGAGTTAAAAAAAAAGACCGAACTTAAGTGCAGTTGTGGCACCCCTGAGCTTCAGGCGCCACAGGGTATTACACCACTTTTCAGGGGTAATATCTATCCTGGGGCAGGAGGGGGTTTACCTGTCGGTGCCTTCACAAAACATACACAAATAACAGCAGGTGCTTACTCACATTGGGTTGGACTAGGGCAGACAGGGTAGCCAGCCATCACGAAGCATAGGACTTCCCCAGTCGCTAGGATAACCACCAGGGGCGGGCACCACATGGGGTAGAAGTAGGCGCAACCATCACACTTTAGACAGAACCTTCCTGGGCACAGCTTGGGATAACACCTAGCACTGACAATAGGAGTTAGTATTTCTCTCTCTTCATGGGCCCGTGGCTTGGAGCAGGAGGCTCGGCCCGGGTTCCGGACAGCAACTGAGGGACACATCACTAAAAAAACCTTCACGGGCACCGGCGGTGACCGCAAACGGATCCGGGATCGGCTGGAGCCCATCATAGCAGAGAAAGGTACCTCGGGCAGCAACTGAAAGACTTGTGAGTAAAAAGACTTGTAACTGCAGCCCCCGCCTCTGCCTCTCCTTTACCGGCACCGGAGCTCAGCGCTGCGGCGCCAATGGGGACTACCACCACACCCACCCCATCATCCCCGGGGTAAACCCGCTCCGCCTGTGGGGAGTGACACCATCCCAGCTGCACCCAACATCTGCCCAGCGAGAGACACTGCAGTGGCGGCCCCCATCTCTGGTCACATACCACAGGTGGCGTCACGTTCCTAATAGACTTTCCTAACCTCTGACTACTACCTCCATCCTCCCTACCACCCTCCAATCCTCCTTCCTGTATGCCTCGGGGCAACGGAACCAGGCCAGGCCACCCCGTGACTACGCAGAGGATCTGCATTCTGCACCCCCAGCCCGGCAACATGTAGGTTAAAACACCTGCCCTGTGAGGTGCTACACAGTAAGACATCTTGGTGTTGCAGTGCATATGATAACTCTTTTTTAGCGCTTTTTTTAGTTAGTTTCCAGGCAAAATTCGCCTGAAAATATGTCATCCTGAATCCAAATCTGATGAACCGTGAAATTTCAATGGTCTCCCTTTAGTTTGTGTAGACATGTAGATTATTGGAATTTTTTGAACAGTTCTGTGGAATATACTGGTATCATATAGGCAATATGGGTACATATATGCACTAAATGCAGAATGTGAAGCAAAAAAAAATATACAACTCCCTCGTATTTTATAATGGGATAGTGTAAAGGTTGTCTAAACCTTAAAAAAAGACTTACACATCATAAATTCTTGCTCACTGAACTGTTGACTCTTCATTCCTAAGAGAACAGTTTTCTCTGCAGAAAAGTATCTTTCTGTCTACACCAACTCTTCACTTACCGTGCAAAGCCAATGGGGGACGTTCAGGAGGACACCCACATTTTCTCATAAAGTACAGTTCAACCAGGATGTAAACACTCCAGATAAGCATTAAGTATGGAAAAGCAAGTCATCATAGTGCGCACAATTATGTGTTATCTAAAAGCATTCCATCATCACCTAGATCTGATTACTTATGAACTTATTTGCTTTTTCCTACCCACTACCTGAAGAGGAAAACAAATGAGGTGAGCCAAAGCTTCTGGTGCCATAGACGGCAACTGATACACAAAATATTTACTGCTTCTCAGAGCACCAAGTGATATTTACTATGATTCATCCCCAAAGTCTATTCATAGCAGATAATATGTAATCTAATCCTCAAGGAATGCTTATAGGCAGTGATATCAAGTATACAATGCATCATTACGCCATCTAAATGGACCTTGTAAAAATAAAACATGTGCATCCTGCTATGTGTGAACTTAGCCTAATAGGAAACACTAGTGTATCATTGAGTCTCTAGAGTTATATAAATCCTCTGTATCCATGCAGGTCATCGGTGATCTACAAAAAAAGGGATTTCTGTCACAAAATTATAATATATTATACAAGTGATCCAAGACCCAGAGGTGACTCCAGCTGCATATAACCCTACTATACTGGTTACTATAACATTGCATGGTGTGTGAACATGGGAAAAAAAATTATGCACAAAAAATTTAGCTGTGCATATGTTTAATTGCTGAGGACAAAATAGGTGATATTAAACCAAAATTATGAACTTGTACATATGTGAAAATCTAATTTTAAATATTTGCCTCAGCTAGAATAAAGACAGGTTTGTGGGAAAGATGTATTTTTTTCATTTTCACGGCTCAACGTTATAAACCCTGGGGAGTTCAAGGTGCTCAATACACATCTAAATTTCCTGAGGGGTCTAGTTTCCAAAGTGGGGTCATTTGTGGGGGATTCCACTGTTTAGGTACATTAGGGGCTCTGCAAACACAACATGGCATCCACTAATGATTCTAGACAATTTTGTGTTCAAAAATTCGAATGCCGCTCCTTCCATTCCAAGTCCTGCCATGTGCCAAAACAGTAGTTTTCCACCACATAATGGGTAACTGTGTATTCATGAGAAAGGTATTGTTGATTTTTCTGATTTTTGTGGTCCTGAAGAAGAGGTCCTCACCTCAAAATGCGTAGACCTATGGAATAAAATAATCTTTCATTAAATCAACAAAAAACATTTTTCATCCTTTGGTGACAGCATGGCTTTAACCCCTTCTACTCTCCAGCATTGAAGATATTCATGAGAAATGGCACATCAATGGTCCACTTTCTCCTGTTACCCTTGTGAAAATTAATAATTTGGGGCAAAAGTAATATGCTTGTGGGAAAATGTATTTTATTAATTTTCACTGCTCATCGTTATAACATTCTATGAAGCACTTGAAGGTTCAAGGTGCTTACCACAACAAATCTAGATAAATTTCTTGAGGGGTCTAGTTTCCAAAATGGGGTCACATGCAGGTGGGGTTCTACTGTTTAGGCACATCAGGGGCTCTCCAAATGTAACATGGCATATGCTAAAGATTCCAGACAATAATCTCCTGATACCCTTGTGAAAATGCAAATTTTGAGGCTAAAGTAACATTTTTCTGGGGAAAAAGTAAAATAATTTCTTTCCACATTGCTTTAATTCCTGTTAAGCACCAGAAGGGTTAATAAATGTATTGAATATGGTTTAGAGCAGTGTGAGGGGTGCAGTTTTTAGAATGGTGTCACTTTGGGTATTTTCTGTCCCCTTGGCCTCTCAAAATAACTTGAAATGTTATGTGGTCCCTAAAAAAAGGTTTTGTAAATTTTGTTGGAAAAATTAGAAGTTGCTGATAATCTTTTAACTCCTCAAACTTCCTAATAAAAAAAAATTGTTTAAAAAATTATGATACTGTAAAGTAAAAATGTGGGAAATATTATTTATTAACAATTTTGTGTGATATAACTCTCTGGTTTAAGGGCATAAAAATTCAAAGTTTGAAAATTGCAAAATTTTGGCAACATATCCAATATTTTCAAAAATAAATGCAAAAAAAATCATCCTATATTTACCACTATCATGAAGTACAATGTCATGAAAAAACAATATAAGAATCATCGGGATCCATTGAAACGTTATAATTACATAAAGAGTCAGAATTACAAAAAGTGACATTGGTCCGAATTGAAAAAAATGACCCAGTCAGGAAGGTGAAAACCAGGCTTGGGAGTGAAGGGGTTAAATTCTTATATCCTTAACCCTTTAAAGACCTTGAACGTACCAGTACATCCAAGGTCGTATCGCTCTCTTTCTTGCGGGTTCACACCTTTCCCTGCACATACCGGCTGATCTGACCAGCTGACAAGTGCCTCTAACAGTGGCAGACAGATCGGAGATCCACCTGCTGCTGTTAACTAGTCAATCTCTGACAGCAGGATTTAACGGGCACTGGCAGGGAATACATCATTCTTTACTCCCATTGGTGTTCATGTGACATGATCTAATGACCCCTGTCACTGTCATGACGTAGTTCCTGTGAACTTATAGCCAGCATTCATAGGAATACAGCATTTGATCTATAAAGAGCAAGGCTGAAGCAACGCTCAGTGCAGCACAAGCTATTGAAGTATCACAGCGTCAAGTCTCCTAAGAGAACTAGTATAAACAATAAAAAGTTATTAAAAAAAAAACTTTAAAAAGGGAAAAAAAGTTCAAATTACCCCCTTTTCCCCCTTTTGAAAATAAAATAGTAAAAAAAAATTGTAAACTCACATATTTGGTGTCATCGAGTTCAGAAATATCCGCTCTATCAGAAGATTAAAAAAAATGAATCCGATCAGTAAACAGCGTAACGAAAAAAAAATTAGAACGCCAGAATTATACTTTTTTGGCCTTCGTAACATTGCAATAAAATGCAACAACAAGCGATCAAAATATTGCATCTACCCAAAAATGGTATTTGTACAAACATCTGCTCAGGACACAAGAATAAGCTTTCACAAAGCTTCAGATCCCGAAAAATTATCATATCACGGTTCTCAGAAAACGGTGACAAAAGCGCCATTTTATTTTGTTTTTTTACAAATTTCAGAATTTTTTTCACCAATGAATTGATTAAAAAAAATACATGTTTGGTATCTAAAAATTTGCACTGGCCTAGGGAATTGCCAGTCAGTTTTACCATATAGTGAACACTGTAAATAAAAAAAACAAAATAAACTCTCTTTCTGTCTGGTGGTGCCTGTTTAGTATGTACTACAGCAACTCTGTTGGAATTTATATATTGTGGTCCATAATAGGAAGCGCAGTAGCTCTAATAAATTCTGTCTGTATCACTAATATTCAGCTGGCAATCACACATGGCCATCTTGTACCAGCAGCTCCACTATCTCTCTTGTAGCATGTGAATATTTTTTTTCAGATTTACTGTATCGGTGTGTTTCACCGCTTGTAGCTCAGTTATGACTATTTCCCTGTGGAGCGATAGGGTGGTCCGCTTTAACTGGGTTAAAAAAATATTAAATTTCTGGCACCGTATCTCATGCACCCATAGCAGATATTGACATTTAAGGGAATTGGAAAAATTTATTTTTTTCGAGATAAGGGACCTATGAGAAGTGTCCTCACTTGAGAAGTACCTACAAACAGAAATTGTACCAAAGGGTTTGGTTGTCACGAAAACCTTTCCGGAGACTTTGGAAATCCAGCTTCTCAAATAGAATGGAATACAATGTTCAAGAAATTCTATAAACAAACTCTGTCATTTGCTCTTGAACAATACCAAAAAAATCTCCTTAAAACCAGCCAGGAGATTCTCAATTTATTCAATCAACTTAAACCCTTTAACCACCTTTCGGAAGTAAAGAATCTTTCCATGAGTATTGCTTACAAACTAAGCAACAAAGAAAAGAACATTATAAAAAAAAAAATAATAGATTTAAAACAGATAATGTACCTTATAACCTTATATATCGAAAGACAACATTTTGTTGCATTTGATGAATATAATGCTCCTCCTGAGTAGCTAATTTCTGACACTTCTATGGTCTTTAACACATTCAACCATTCTAATTTTACACAATATACTCACCTTCGATCCAGCAGCTGCAACGTCTAAAGGCCCCGTCACACACAGAGATAAATCTTTGGCAGATCTGTGGTTGCAGTGAAATCATGGACATATTGTTCCATTTGTACACAGCCACAAACCTGGCACTGATTGTCCACAATTTCACTGCAACCACAGATCTTTCACAGATTTATCTGTGTGTGTGACAGGGCCTTTAGAGACTGGAACCACTGTTCTGAATGGTTCTCAGAACCAACAGATTAACTTGGATGCAGACATAAGTGGAGGCAATAACTGGGTCACCTTTGCGATTTTGGGTTCAATTTAAACCATCCGGATTCCAACATCTAACCACTAAGCACAACTCTCTACCCTGGAAGAGGAAATGAGGAATGGTAACATCATGACAGTTGATACAGGCACCAGTACTCAATCACGTCTAGTGAAGTTGTCAATTCCAAGTTAACCCTTCCAAGTGGAAGTGGGGACTCCAGTACACCCGTAGGTCCCCACCTTAAAAATCCCAAAATCCACATAAATTCAGAAACACTAAACATCCCTATGTCAGTCCAAATCCCACTAGAAGGGCTAATATGAATAATACAACTAAAGCCTCAGGCAGAAATATAGGCACAGCTAGACCCTTCATACAAACTCAAGTTAAAAGGGATTTTTTTTCAAAAATCATACTAAAAAATCCAAAAGGAAAGAGAGGTAGAAAATTTGCCAAAAAGAAAACATGGCAGTGCACATCTATCTCAACAGCAATCACAATAAACAACAACAAAAATGAACTTAAGCGTCTACCAACTAACTAGTGAGGAAGAATGCCTTCATTAGAAAGGCCTCAAAGTTGCTCTGTCCTCTGAGATGAAACCCTTTAATCTATTTATCAGTGTTAAAAAAAAAATAAGAATTTGAGCTCTAAAAAAAATCATTTTTAAAGAGAGAGGGTGAACACAACACGAACAGGATTTACACTACTATTAATAGTCACCAATTTATCCATACAAATTTGGGTAGTCTTTCACCTTAAATCCATTAAATGTGTATTCAAACATGTATTCAAATACATTCATTACATTTGATAACCGAGTAACATCGGACTTTGGCAACATTAAGAACAGAAATCCGAAATATCTCCCATGTAACCTTACGAATAAGGAAAAACAAACAATTACTCTTCTGCATGAAAATAAGATTATAATTTGACCTGCAGATAAAGGCGATGGGATTATCATTTGGATAGATCTTCATATGAAGAGGAATAGTTTAGATTGCTGGAAGATGCTCAAACATACAAGAAATTGAGAACTGACTGTACAATCCCTTTTATCAAAATGTCGGGATTGCTTACACTAAAAGCAAAACACTAGGCATCCTAAATACAAAAGAGAAACAATTTTTATTTAATAAAACTTCTTCTCTTGTGGTCTTTTATTATATTCTAAAAATGTCCATCCCATCAATCTATTCCCCTGGAAGACCAAGCATTTCAGGGGTTAACTGTTTTACCTCCAATCTCTCCAAGTATGTTGATAAACATCTCTAGGGTTGCATGGCACACTTACCAGCATACCTAAAGGACACCAATGATGTGCTCCAAATTTTGGAGCATGTCAATTGGAAGGAGAAGTTTGAATTGGGAACAAATGATATTAAATGACTGTATACAGTCATTAATCCCTAAAAGGGGAAGTGAAGGAGTCAGTCACATTTTAAAAAAATCAAACTCTTACTCAGAGATTCAAATTCAATTTATACTGGAAAGTATAAATTTCATTCTGTCACATAATTATTTTACCTATAACCAACAATTCTATTTACAAATGTGGGAAACTGCGATGGGGATGAAATTTTTGCCTAATTATGCAAATCTTTTTATGGGTAAAAGGGAAAGGCTAATATTTTCTTTAAAAGGCCATTTATGGTATCAATTTATAGATGATATTTTATGTATTTGGGACAACATTTCTGGCGACATTACATCCTTTTTTACAGGATATTAACTCCAACAACTGGTTTTTAGAGATTACCTCTGTCATCAACATAACAAGCGTGAATTTTTTGGATTTAACAAATTTTTCAGACAGAACAAGGCTGGCAACTAAAACTTTCAATAAGAGGTATATTCTGATAGTTTTACTCACATCTAGAGATACCACCTCCCCTCATAGCTTATAAATATATCTACTGGGGAATGTTTGAGGCTCTGCGGGAACTGCACACTGTTGCAAAACTATGTTTTAGAAGAGGAACACATTAAGAAGCAGTTTGTAACTAAAGGATACCAGTAGAGACCGTAGAAAAAACTCTTTCTGAAGTAGAAACACTATCCAGGTTGGATCAGATTAAAAAAAGTAAGGAACACATCAGAACCCCCAATATAAGGGCTCAGACTCGAACACAGACTTTTAAAAAAAGTCCATGTCCGAGTTCGGTGTTCGGGTACAGATCATATGTCGATAAAGTTTGTTCAAAGGTAGCAGGGCAGCCAATAAACAAGCTTTATTGCATGCGGAAGATGACTGTATGCTGCTGTGAACAATAAAGATTTAAAAAATATGATGTGGGCTTTCACCTATTTTTGATAACCAAAGCAGGTAAATCAGACAGCTATGGGCTCCAACCCTCAGCTGTCAGCTTTACCTCTGCTGGTTATTAAAAATAGCATGGAGTTCTCCCTATTTTTGATAACCTGCCAAGATAAAGCAGACAGCTTAGGACTGGAATTATCAGGGTGAAAAGGCCCATGATTATTTGGCCTTCCCTGCACCAGAAGTGATTTATCTATTTTATGCCACAATTATGGCAGTTTATCCTGCCCTTTTGGATGGCTCTGGTGCAGTGGCAATCAGGATGATACTTGTGTAGTTGATGTCAGCTAGGAATTGATAGCAGACATCAAGTCTAGGAGTTAGTAATGGATAGGCATCTATCACACACCCTCATTACAAGAAAAGAGTTAAAAAAAGTCACAGACAGGGAATTTTTTCATTTATATATTTAGAATTCCTAAGATTTTTTTTAAAGTTTTTTTATTCAGATATTATGGATGCAGAATGAATGAAAACAGTAGTTGAGTTAATGTGGTTATATAAATTGATATATATATATATATATATATATATATATATATATATATATATATATATATATACTGTATATATTTTATTATTTTTCTACGCTGTTTAAGCCCTTAATAATTTATGACGTGCTATGCACATCATAAGTCATCTCCCTGCCTTTGTTGCTGGCTCGCATCTTTCCCTGCAGATAAAGGCTGAATTATTCTGTCTCTAACAGCTGCAGGTCTAGTGGCGCTCCGCCCGCAGCTTTCAACCTGTTAAATGCCATTGTCAATCTTTAAACAGCAATATTTAATGCATGCCGACAGGAAGGAGCACTTTTCTGATCCCTCATTGATATGATTGACATCGATGTGTTGTCATGACAGCCAGGGGTCTGCTGAAAACTCCTGTGTCTATCATCATAAAATTCTTCTGAAAACCAGATCATGGCTGGCATTCAAAGGAAACTTTGATTTCTTCTATATACAGCAATGCTCTGGTATTTCTGCCTATAGAACAAGTGATCAGACCATTGCAGGATCAAGTTCCCGAAGATACTATTAACTACAGTGAAAGGTAGAAAAAAATATTTTAAAAATATGAAAAAATTACATACAATTTAAAATCACCCCCCTTTTACCACATTAAAAATTAAGAATTGGATACAAGATAATATCAATGCCATGTTTCCTATCTATGAGCAGATAAAATTGTGGTAAGAAAAATTATGCCTCCAGGGGTAAAGATATTTTAAAAGTTGGGGATCTCATAAAATTTCGAAGGGCTGAGCACAGTCCACAAAAAAACCCACATGAGGTCACCAATGGGAGGTATGTTGGAGAGACTGTTAATAAATACAGAAGTTTGAATTGACTATTTGTTCAATGCCAGGAAAGTACATTGCTCTGTAGGATTGTTCAATGTTCCATTGAATTCTTTCCCTCCATAAATCAGAAGCCATTGCAGTGACCTAATGTTTAGTCATCTTCTTTTGCTTATCCCTTTTATGTTATGTAATTGTATACACTGTATTGTTTTATTTCCCTTTGTAAATTCTTTTGTATATTTTTATAAACACTGCCTACTGTTGGATTAAATGTATAACATTTAATAGCTTTGTTCCTCCTGTTCTATAAATTGTATCTCCAAGGACACTTGCTATCTGTAATAGGTGTCCAATCAGCCTATAAAACAATTGGTAGGGTCATCTAGTAGTTCCTTTTATTATTGTGGAGTTGGCAGTGACTTACCAAGTTTCAGCGTTTTTACAGATGGTGTAATGTTTGAATCAAGAATTTGTTGAAAATTTTATTGAATACATTCTTCTCTCTACCAGTGAAATGTTCCCGTGCTGTTGGCTGCAACACAACCCCAAAGCATGATTGATCCAGCCCCAAGTGATATATTCTTTTCATGAAATTCTGTGCCTTTTTTCCATACATACCTTTGATCATTCTGGCCAAAGAGTCCTATTTTAACCTCATCAGTCCACAGGATTTGTTTCTAAAATGTACCAGGCTTGTTTAAATGTTCTTTTGTATTCTTCTAACGCGGCATTTTATGGTGAGGATGTAGGTTAGGTTTTCTTCTGATGACTCTTCCATGATGGCCATATATGTGCAGGTGTCTCTGAACAGTAGAACAATGTACCACAACTCCAGAGTCTGCTAAATCTTCCCAAGAAGGCCTTTTGCAGTAAAGTGGGGGTTCTGATATGCCTCTCTAGTAGTGATGGGCAGACTTACAGATATCCGGGATCGGAGGGTCGAACCGTATTTTGAAAAAAAAAATTGATTCCGGCCTGGAATTGACCACAGATATCTGACCAGAAGACATCCCCATATAAGTCTATGGGGATGAGAATCCAGCGCTTAAAATGGTGATAGAAGGGATAGGGGAATTATGCTCACCGAGTCTCCGGCACGGCTGTAACTGCTTCTGGGCCACTCACTCTTCTTCCAGTGACGCTCATTAGCCTCATACATATTCACTCCTTCTCTCATCGACTGGCAGTCCTGGCGTCTATGATTGGTTGCAGTCAGACAGTGTTAGTAGTCAGTGTGACAGCGTGTCATACTGCTAGCAATCACAGACTCTGTCTATGGGTCACTGTAGATTGGTATAAATATATAAATAATTTTTGTAGGGTCCCCCTGTATTATGATACCTAGCACAGATAAAGCATACGGCTACAGGCTGCAGCCCTCAGCCGAGCGCTTATCTTGGCTGTGTATCAAAATAAGTCAAACTGCAACTTTTTTAATTATTTAAATAAATTATTTTAAAAAACCGGCATGCGGCCCCCCATTTTGATACTCAGACATGATAAAACTGACAGCTGGGATCTGGTATTCTCGGGCTGGAGAGAACCATGCTTATTGGGAGCCCCCCAGACTAATAATAGCAGCTTGCAGCCACCCAGGATTATTGCATCCATTAGATGCAACAATCCCAGAACTTTAGTAGGCTGATCCTTATAGGTTTGATGCGGTAGCCATTGGGGTAATAAGGAGTTAATAACAGCTCACAGCTGCCACTAAGCCTTAGATCAGTAATGGGGTGGGTCTATGAGACCCCTTAGATCGTGCTGTAAAACTCTGACAACTTTATCAAACAAATGCTGGCGTGGATCGCGCTGGTCCCTGACACCATCGGCGACCCCGTGATGCAATCATGGGACTCTAATGGGTCGCTATGACAGATGATGACCCCTGTTGCTGTCATGACGTGCTTCCTGTGAATGATGTTAGAGTGCTGGCATTCACAGATCAGCATTTCCCCAACGGGGACTACTAAAATCAATAAAAAATGTCATGTTCAGAAATGTCCAATCTATCAAAATCTAAAGTAAATTAATCTAATAGGAAAAAGGGCGTAGCGAGGAAAAAAAAAGTCAAAACACCAGAATTTACATTTTTGGGGTTACCATAACATTGCATTAAAATTAAATAACAGGCTTATTTTGTTTTTGCCCAGATATGCTTTTATTAGTTGCAAACCAGTTTTCCTTGATTTTTCTTTAGGTTTTTTATTTTTTCATCTTGTTCATCTTTTTAATTTTACTTATTGTTTACATGGTATTTGAATATTTTTTACTTTGATCGTTCTCAGTGCATGAAACATGTCAGTTTTAGGAGGGTTCGCTCACATGAGTGTATAACATGGCCAAATACAACCCGATGTTTTATCAGATAGCACTTGGATCAGTATTATACTATGGGGCAGTGCAGATCTGAGGTTTTTTTTGTCATGCCGATTCGCCATGAGAAAACAATCAGAGCTTGCTGCGTGTGCCTCCGCAAATCATTTCACACAAACCCATACAAGTCCGTGGGTGCATGTTAAACATTAGACTTCACTCAGATGTCATCTATGACAGATAATGGAGAAGATGGAGAAATTAAGCTTTCCATCTTCTCCACACCTGTCCTCCGATTCTTCCACGTGAGAGAAGCAGAGCACAGTGAATGACACTTGACTCACACTCACATCAGAGTTTGAGCCGAGTGTCATAGTGTCCTATTCTGTGGCATGAGAGAATCATCGAATGCTATACATCAGTGTGACCCTGGCCTAACAATGACACAGCCTGTAAAACCCTGCTAACAGGCCACCCTACTTTGTGATCATTACTTGACCTCAAGCTGCTACAGGAACTATTAGCACCCACAATCACAAGAAGCCAATAGGGTTAAAGTGGAAACCCTCTCGCACTCTTAACTGTCTAGATACTGCTAGCACAATCAAAAGTGGCATTTAAGGGGTTAAACAATCCCAATCCATTGTAAGACTGATTGGGACCAAAGAAGCAGGGTGTCAGGTCTCACACAGCTGATACCTGATGCATTTTTTTTTTACCAGTCAGGAGGCATGGTGGCTCATTAGTTAGCACTGCAGTCTTGCAGCGCTGGGGTTCTGGGTTCAAATCCCACCAAGGACAACATCTGCAAGGAGTTTGTATGTTCTCTCTATGTTTGTGTGGGTTTCCTCCGGTTTCTTCCCACACTCCAAAGACATACTGATAGGGAATTTAGATTGTGAGTCCTAGTGGGGACGGTGTTGCCAATGTGTGTAAAGTGCTGTGGAATCAATATTATTATTATTATTATTCATCACCATAAAAAAGCTGCGCTGAAGAATGCATTAATGTCCGCCTTAATGTTTTCCGTAAATCATTAGTCATTAAGGAGTTAATAATACTAGTAATATATTATGTATATTTTAATATACTGATTCAAAAATGGATGCAAATATTCTTCATGGACAAGTATTCTACCATTGAAGCTGTAGCTCCTTTCCACTGATGAGACCTGACATGTGTCTGTCCTAAGATTTCATTAGAGGCATTAAAAACAGGCCATGATTTTTCAGTGAGTTTATTGCCTAAATTCCGGTCCAGTGCCACAGATGTCCGCTCTCAGAGCTGCGGCTGTTAATGATTCAGCCAGTGTTTACTCAAACCTTTATAGAACATCAGGGAAATCTCTCAAATTCTTAATGTTATGCGATCATGTTTTCAGCATGTAAGGCATATGTAGAAAAGGGAAATTATTTCTCCAGCTGTTGTTTTTAACTGGAATAATTTCCATAACTTTTCAAATACTGATATAAAAACTTTCACCCTGGTACTATAATTCTGTGCCACTTAATTATTACTGGACAGATTTGTAATAATGGAATTATTTCATATCTATTTCATTGTTTGGAGTCATGTACAAAAGTAGAATACATCCATCTGTCAAAAATGCAAATATTTGAGAGGTTTGGCACATCACAACTGCATCTGTGTAGCTGGAACCAAGTGTGTGGTCAAGATGTTTATGGGTATGCATAGACAAAGAGGTTAAGACTGCATTTACACTAGGTTCATTGAATGCAGCTGTACATCCATCCTTTATGTGGTAAATTATCACAAATTATATCCATATCTTAAATCAAGTGACTGTATAAAAAATATTATAACTTTTTTTTGCTATTTAACCCTAAAGGGTTGAGCCAGTTTATGCACTAAGTAACCTCTAACCCACTTTGCATTAAATAATTTTTCGATTGTGGAAAATCTCTGTCTCCTAATGCAGCAGCTTTCAGTTGAAACGCAGATCTTGGGAGTTGTGTTTCTTCAGATTGCTACACATCCTGACACATGACCAGCAGGGGCTGGCAAATTTTGGCCTGGAGAGCAATCACAAAGCAGTGGCTCTCAAGTTGAGGCAACCCTCCTTTAGCCTGCTTATCGCTGGCCGCTACATTAAAGCAGCAGAGGTAGCCGGTTTCAAGAAAAAGGTGGCGGGTACATAAACTGAACAAAAATATAAGCACAGAACTTTTGTTTTTGCTCCCATTTTTCATGATATGAACTCTAAGAAATCAGACTTTTTCTATGTACATAAAAGGTTTTTCTCACAAATATTGTTCACAAATTAGTCTAAATCTGTTTTAGGCCAACTTCACATATCCACTGAAAAAAACACACATGTACCATGTTCCGTTTTGGCCATGCGTGTTGCCATCCATGTGTGTGTGTCATCCATGTGCTATCTTTGTGAGATCCATGTGACATTCATGTGACATGTACCAGAAAATAATGTATGACACTGAAATGAATGGTTACCTTGGCTGGTTATCAAACAACAGGGGATACCACGTGTTTTTTGTTTTGTTTTGTTTATTTTTGTTTATTTTATTTTAAATATTTTAAAGAAACGGCACATATTTGATAACCAGCCAAGGTAAAGCAGACAGCTGGGATGGCTGGTATTATCAGGCTGGGAAGGCCTCAGACCTGGTGCATCCATTAGATGTTCTAATTCTCGAGCTTTACCCAGCTATTCCTGATTGCTCATGTGTGGTTGCTATGTAAGAGGGTGACTAGCACTCTACTGCCCCCATGACCCCGCTGGTGACTAATGGTACTGAATGTGCTATTTGTATTAATGTGTGTTTTGATTCCTTCTCCCTGTGTAGTACAGCCAGCTGCCACTGGGGGTCATGAGTCCTGGGTTCCTTAGATAAAAGGGAGGGAAGGGGCCATGACAGGACAGAAAGAGTTAAACAGGGAGGGACTGTCCCCAGGAAAGGAGGAGATAAAAGGGTTAGAAGCTGAGCAGGCCAGCAAATTAGGAGAAGCTGCTCTAGTGCAAGGAACAAGAGAAAGAGTCCAGAAGGGACAGAAGCGCAGAGTGGAGTGCAGAACAGTGGAGGTGACAGGACCTAAGGATTGGAGGAAGACAAAACCTCCACCATCCCCTGGTCCCTGCTATAGGAACAGAGGCTAAAGGAAAAAAGGAGGGAAGAGAAAAGTGATAGCAAGGGCTCCATTGCAACGGGACCTAAGACCAGGGGTGTTCCTACCTGAGGTGTCATCTGCCGGTACCTGGGGGAAAGCAGTTGCGGCGGTGGGTGTCGCGGGCGGAGGAGGGGACGCCGCGCTCTCCCACTGCTCGGGTCCGGCTGCTGCCGCGGCCTGCTGCTGCTCGGTGGCTCGAGCGATGGGCCGGATCCCGGGGACTCTAGCGGCGCTCCTCGCCCGTGAGTGAAAGGGGATTGGTAGTTGGGATTGTTTATTGTCCGTGACGCCACCCACGGTTGTGGTGATTAGGTGGACACCACCGCTGCTCTGGCTGGGGATCCCGGGAGTGGTGGTATGGAGCAGCCAGTTGTTGATTTGCCCCTCAGTGGGTAGGGGATCGGTGGTCCCGGGGCCCAGTGATGGGGGTTGGGATGGTGGACAGGCGGGTATGGGGCCTATGGAGGTGCAGGGGCGCAGGGGCAGCGTTGTGCCGTACGGCACGGAGGTACTCACTCAGCCAGTAAACACGACACAGTTCTCGGTAAACAAACGGCTGGTTGGACGGGTCCCTCGGACAGTTACGGTGCCAATTTCCCCTGCAGTTGACGGTGACGGTCTCTTCCTTGCACCTATGTGTTGTTGTTTGGTAGCGATGGGTTCCCACCGGTAACCCGCTCCCCAGCTTGGATATGAGCCGGAGAAGCTCCACACTTGCCCGCAGGTGCTGGTCCTGGGAAACTGGTGCCTTGGCGGTGGCGGTGTCTCCCCTTAACGGTTGGACTGTTGCCTTCAAACGGGACTTGGTTGTTGGGAGACAGTCGTCCCCTTCACTGACGGATTTGGCAAATTATGGCGACTCCTAGCCTTGCCGGGATCCGAAAGGCCCCTGCCCTGGTGCTGACTAATCTTCGTATACCGCTCCGGTACCGCCGGGTCACCACCCGTCCACGGTCCTTTTGACAACCTCCAATCAGTCTCGCCTGCAGACGGTCACCGCCGTCTGCCAACCTTGCTGTCTCAGTCCGGGGCACACACCCGGACTAACTTCAGGCTTCTTGCTGTCACTACTCCTACTTTCCTCCTTTACCACTTCACCAGCTTCACTTCACTTCCTTTCACTTTCAACTCTCAAGCTAATCTGCCTGGTTTTCCCGCCTCCAGAGCTGTGAACTCCTCGGTGGGTGGAGCCAACCGCCTGGCCCACCCCCTGGTGTGGACACCAGCTCCTGGAGGAAGGCAACAAGGATTTCTGTTTTGACTTTGTGTGTACCTGCAGGGAATGTGCGGTGCGTGTGGTGTTGTGACCTGTGACCCCTGGCTTGCCCAGGGCGTCACATTCCCCCTTAGCAAAACGCAGACCGTACTCGGGCTGCCCGTCCAACACCGGTTTTATTTTCCTTTTGTTTTTCTGGAAAATATGTAAAAAGAGGTAAACATAATACAACTTATGACATCATCCCACATCGGGAGGTTCGGTACTTAAACGTTGCAAACATTTTAACGGTTGTGGCTCCGCTCTCTCCCACCCAAGTAACCTGGCCCTGATGCTGCCCCTAAAACCCAGGCAGCACCCCTTGACTTCAGTCCAGCACAAGTTACCCGAGCGGGATCTGTCCTTCCCCTCCAGAGGGTAGCCACCGGTTCCTGTGGTGGCTGGGCCCCAGCCGGCTCTACTGCGGGCCCTCCCTCTAACCTGCCTCTCCGGAGGCGGTAACGGTAGCTGCAACAACAAATTTTATTTATTTACATCCCACTAACGTTTGTGGTTGCCCTGCAAATTCACGGGCTTGTCCATAAGGAGTCCCTTATGCAACCTTTTAAACGGTCCCCACGGGGACAACGGTGCCGGCAACAGCCGGTTTTCTCAATCACGGTTAATCAGATGACTATTCGGTTTCATTTCTTATCATCACTTTAAACTTTCAAACATAAACAGGCAAACTTCTTCCCCCCCCCCCCTTTTTAAAGGACGGTCTCTCTATACCTAAGTGGGGGTCTACCTAGGTTGGGACGGGTGGACCTCCGGGGTCCGGTGTAAGTAGGGCTAGGCAGCGGGGCAGAGGGAACAATCAGTTCCTCCTCCCTGCTTTCGTGTGGGGCAGGCGGAGGCGTAGGGGAGCTGGGTACAGGTTCATCCCTGGGCATTGGCACTGACTCACGGTTGACCTCTCCCATCACTTCTTCATCCACGGGTTGTGGGAACAGTATCACTGGAAGAATCACCGCGCCGTTCTGTGTAGGCCAGTCCGCTGGGAAGTCTCCCATTGCAGTGTGGATCACCTCTTTTGCCTTTTCTGTTGGTAGGGGAATCGGTACTTCTGCCGCCACTCTTAAGGCTGGTGGGCACCTTTTCAGATGGTCCCGGGAAACGGTGGCCAAAGTGCCTCCTTGGTCACGACTGATTTGGTAGGCCTTCCCATCTTCCCATCCTGTGGGCTGTATGACGTACGGGTTTTGTTCCCATTGATCATCCAGCTTGTGGGTTCTCCTCTTCTGCTTCAGTACGACATCTCCGGGCTGAAAAGGGCCAGCAGACGCCTTTTGATTAAAGTGCTGCTCCTGCAGTTCCCGACTCCGACTCAAGTTCTTCTCGACATATTCTTGGATCTGCCGGTATTGTACCCTCCGCCGAGTTTCCCATTCAGCTGTCGAAGGGAGCGCTTCTGGGGCCTCCAATCCCATTTCCAGGTCCACCGGCAGGCGGCCGGGGTGAGCCCTCATCAGATATGCTGGGGTACACTTTGTTGAGCTGGACGGGATATTGTTGTACATATCGACCAAGTCGGGTAGCTTCTCCGGGCACAGGTTCCGCTCTTCCAGCGGTAACGTCTTGAGGAGTCCCAGGACCAAGTGATTCATTTTCTCACACATGCTGTTGGTCTGGGCATGGTAAGGGGTGGTCCGGATCTTCTTACAGCCATACAACTGGCAGAACTCGTGGAACACCTCTGCTTCAAATGCCAGGCCTTGGTCAGTAAGCACCTTTTCTGGATATCCATGTGGTCGGCAGAAATAAGCCTGGAACGCTCTAGCGGCAGTTCGACCAGTTAGGTCCTTGACTGGGACAACCACCATGAATCTTGAATAGTGGTCTACGATGGTCAACGCGTAGGCGTACCCACTTCGGCTGGGGGTGAGCTTGACATGGTCCAGGGCGACCAGCTCCAGTGGCTGATGTGTGATGATCGGGTGTAGGGGCGCCCTCTGGCTGGCCTCGTCCTTCCTCCTCAGCGTGCAAGGACCACACTCTCGGCACCAGGCTTCTACCGACTCTCGCATCCCACTCCAGTAGAACCGCTCTCTCAACAGCATCTCCAGCTTCTTCCACCCGAAGTGTCCGGCACCATCATGGTATGCCCGCAAAACAGTGGCCACATCAGCTTGGGGAATAACCAACTGGCAGATTTTCTCATGAGTCTTCGGGTTGATCAGCTCACGATACAGCTTCCCTTGATGTAGATACAGCCGTTTCCGTTCCTTCCACAAGCGTTGGGCTTCAGCTGGGGCAGCAGGGTCCATCCCAACGGCACCTTGTTCCACCAGGGTCTTGACGAGGCGGACAGCCGGCGCCTAGTTTTGAGCTTCCTGCCACTCTTGACTGGGCCGTGGGTCCAGGTCCACCCGTTGTTGGTGTACATGTACCTTCTCAGTTGGTGGCTGGTGAAATGCAGGCAACTCGATCTCCTCGAGGTCGTCATCCTCGCACCCTTCTTCTGACAAATGGGGCATTCGGGAGAGTGCATCAGCATTAATGTTGACACGACCAGCTCGGTACTTGATGGTGAAGTCATAGTTGGCTAGCCGGGCCACCCACCGCTGCTCCAACGCGCCCAACTTGGCCGTGTCCAGGTGAGTCAACGGATTGTTGTCCGTGAAAGCGGTGAATTTTGCTGCGGCCAAGTAGTGGCGGAACCGCTCTGTGATAGCCCATACCAATGCCAGGAGCTCGAGCTTGAAGGAGCTGTAGTTCTCAGGGTTCCTTTCAGTTGGGCGAAGCTTCCGGCTAGCATAAGCAATCACTTTCTCCTTCCTATCCTGGACCTGGGACAGGACTGCCCCAAATCCCACATTGCTGGCGTCTGTGTAGAGGATGAACGGGCAGCCATAGTCAGGATACGCTAGGACCTCTTCTCCGGTCAAGGCCGCTTTCAGCTGGCAGAAGGATTCCTCATGCTTTTCTTCCCACACCAGTGGGGCTCCGATGGGTCTACCACCTTTGGTCTGTCCCACGAGGAGATCTTGCATGGGGGCAGACATCTTCGTGTACCCTTTGATAAAGCGCCGGTAGTACCCCACCAGACCCAGAAACTGCCTTACTTCCCTCAATGTGGTGGGTCTCGGCCAGCCTTGGATGGCAGTGATCTTCTCCGGGTCGGGGGCGACACCTTCTGCACTCACCACGTGCCCCAGGTACTGCACTCGGGGTTTCAGCAGGTGACACTTGGAGGGCTTCAACTTCATCCCGTATTTGGCAAGGGACGCGAACACCTCGGCCAGGTGCTCCAGGTGGGCTTCATACGTCTGGGAGTACACAATCACATCATCCAAGTATAATAGGACGGTCTCGAAGTTTAGATGTCCCAGACAGCACTCCATCAGCCGTTGGAAGGTTCCTGGGGCATTGCACAGCCCGAACGGCATACTATTGAATTCACAGAGCCCCATTGGGGTGGTGAAGGCGGTTTTCTCCCGGTCCTCCGGTGCCACAGCCACTTGCCAGTATCCACTGGTAAGGTCAAGGGTAGAGAAGTAATTTGCAGTCCTCAGTGCGGCCAAAGACTCTTCAATACGGGGCAGCGGATAAGCATCTTTATGCGTTATCTGATTAATCTTCCGGTAGTCCACACACATCCGCATGGTGCCATCCTTCTTCTTGACCAGCACCAACGGGGCAGCCTAGGGACTACAGCTGTCCCAAATAACCCCTGCCTCCTTCATGTTCCTCAACATGTCTTTGGCGCACTGATAATGCGCAGGGTGAATAGGCCTGTACCTCTCTTTGATAGGGGGGTGCTCACCGGTGGGGATTTGGTGTTGGACCCCTTTAACCTGCCCAAAGTCTAAGGGATGTTTGCTGAAAACTTGCTCATACTCCCGCACCACCCTGTACACCCCTTCTTTGTGATGTGTAGGGGTGTCGTCAGTGCCCACATGTAGCTGTTCGGTGCCACTCATTTAACTCCCCTTGAGGCAGGTGAGTGCTGGTAGTAGGTGGAGAGACAAGGGGAGTTTCCTCGTGAATCGCGTGAGGATCTAGGGTGAGCAGTTTGGCAAGGGATGCATACCGGGGAAGCCTGACTTCTTCCTCCCCACAATTCAGCACCCTCACAGGCACTCTCCCCTTCTTTACATCTACCACCCCTCGGGCGGCCATTACGGTCGGCCAGTGTTCAGAGGGCATGGGCTCTATCATGGCAGGGTAGTAACGCCCCTGAGGCCCCACTGCCGCTCTACACCAAATCATCATTTCACTCCTAGGGGGTACAATCAATGGAGCAGCATCCATCACTCTCACCCCACCAATCTCTCCTCCTGTTGAGTTCACATGTTGGCGGTACATCAGGGCTCGGATCTCACGCTGCACAGCTCTCTGCCGGCTTCCCGCCACCGTGGCGGACAACTGCTGCAGTAGGGCCAACACATCACCCATGCAGTGCTCCATCACATTGGTTCCTAGCACTATCTTCGGGTTTTGGTCACTGGGTTCATTCATAATCACAATCATACCCTGGTATTGCAGTTCAGCTCGCCCCACGGTCATGGCCACTTGTTTATACCCCACTTGGGTCAATGGGAGTCCATCAGTGGCAATCAGTGTTATACTAGTATCTGGGGGTGCCAGCTCGTCTGTCCCCCAATACCGCTGGTATAAGGTGTATGGTATGGTGGTTACCTGTGATCCAGTGTCCAAGAGAGCCATCACCGGGATGCCGTCCACAGCCACGGGAATGATGGGACGGGCACCGATGTACCGGTCCCGCCAGTCTGGAGGGCCACGGGGTTCTACGCCTGAGGATTGTCCCGTGGCCCCAGGGGTTGCTCGTTTAACGGGCACTGTCGGAAGTAATGGCCAGGCTGGTTGCACTTGTAGCAGGTGGAAGGCCGGTTCCGTGAGTTGTTAGCACTCCTCCGCTGCATCCAGGGGACATCCTCAGGGCTGTCGGCTAGCTGTATCCTGGGTGGAGGCTGGGATCTGGTCAAAGGTTGGAGTGCAGCGAGAATCTTGGCGAGGTCTCCGTCCATGTGGCGGACCTGGGCTGCTAGTTCTTCCATTGTGCTGCTGGAAGCTGCAGGTCTTGAAGAGGCTGGTGGAGCAGGGGCCACCATGACGGGGGCTGTCTCAATGGGCCACGAGGCTGGCTCCGAGATTTCCGAAGCTGGGGGTTGCAGTGCTTTAATGGCCCGTTCCTTTAATACAGCAAAGTCCACATCAAGGTGTTCCAGGGCCCACAGCCGAAGCTGCTTGCGATCCTCAGAGGACTTCATCCCCTGCACGAATTGCTCTACTAGCATTTTGTTGCTATCCGCCTCATTGATAGTGTCTACCCGCTTTAGGGTGCGAAGAGCGGTTTGCAGGCGTAAAGCATAGTCCCGAATGCTATCCCCAGATCGTTGCCGGCACTGGTAAAACTGCATCCTCAGCTCAGCTTCAGTACGGGTCTCAAAGGCAGTCTGTAACTTCTCGAATATGGTGGCTACAGAGAGCCGGTCCCCCTCGGCCCAGGTCTCCGCTTCCTGCTCAGCCGCGCCGGTTAGCTGGCCCAGCACTACCGCTGCACGTTGCTTATCAGTCAGGGGGTACAATTCCAAAAGCGGATTAAGCTTTTTCCGAAAGACCTGTAAAGCATCAGGTTTCCCGTCATACTGCGGTAGCCAGGTAGCTCCGGGCGCATAGGGCAAGGAGAACGGCATCACCTGAGCAAGAGCGGGGGCCGCAGCACCTCCCGCCAGCGCGGCCGGGACCTGGGCAGGCCCATTCCCATCCACGGGTGCTACCACGGCTGGGACCACCGCTCCTCCAACGGCTCCGTCGGGCGCAGACATCTTGTTTCCGTCCCCCTTAGCTTCTTTCCGGCCCCTCCTCTATCGGGGCGGGGTTTTGGCCTTCGCGCCTCTGCTACTCGAGAAGACGCTCGAGCGGGAACTCTTCGCGCCAAAGATGGCGGCTTCTGAAATGTTTCGGCCGGACACCTCCGGCGGTAACAAGGCACACCTCTACCAGACGGCAGAGCGGTAAGATCCTGTTCGTGACGCCAAGTTGTCGCGGGCGGAGGAGGGGACGCCGCGCTCTCCCACTGCTCGGGTCCGGCTGCCGCTGTTGCCGCGGCCTGCTGCTGCTCGGTGGCTCGAGCGATGGGCCGGATCCCGGGGACTCTAGCGGCGCTCCTCGCCCGTGAGTGAAAGGGGATTGGTAGTTGGGATTGTTTATTGTCCGTGACGCCACCCACGGTTGTGGTGATTAGGTGGACACCACCGCTGCCCTGGCTGGGGATCCCGGGAGTGGTGGTATGGAGCAGCCAGTTGTTGATTTGCCCCTCCGTGGGTAGGGGATCGGTGGTCCCGGGGCCCAGTGATGGGGGTTGGGATGGTGGACAGGCGGGTATGGGGCCTGTGGAGGTGCAGGGGCGCAGGGGCAGCGCTGTGCCGTACGGCACGGAGGTACTCACTCAGCCAGTAAACACGACACAGTTCTCGGTAAACAAACGGCTGGTTGGACGGGTCCCTCGGACGGTTACGGTGCCAATTTCCCCTGCAGTTGACGGTGACGGTCTCTTCCTTGCACCTATGTGTTGTTGTTTGGTAGCGATGGGTTCCCACCGGTAACCCGCTCCCCAGCTTGGATATGAGCCGGAGGAGCTCCACACTTGCCCGCACGTGCTGGCCCTGGGAAACTGGTGCCTTGGCGGTGACGGTGTCTCCCCTTAACGGTTGGACTGTTGCCTTCAAACGGGACTTGGTTGTTGCAGACAGTCGTCCCCTTCACTGACGGATTTGGCAAATTATGGCGACTCCTAGCCTTGCCGGGATCCGAAAGGCCCCTGCCCTGGTGCTGACTAATCTTCGTATACCGCTCCGGTACCGCCGGGTCACCACCCGTCCACGGTCCTTTCGACAACCTCCAATCAGTCTCGCCTGCAGACGGTCACCGCTGTCTGCCAACCTTGCTGTCTCAGTCCGGGGCACACACCCGGACTAACTTCAGGCTTCTTGCTGTCACTACTCCTACTTTCCTCCTTTACCACTTCACCAGCTTCACTTCACTTCCTTTCACTTTCAACTCTCAAGCTAATCTGCCTGGTTTTCCCGCCTCCAGAGCTGTGAACTCCTCGGTGGGTGGAGCCAACCGCCTGGCCCACCCCCTGGTGTGGACACCAGCTCCTGGAGGAAGGCAACAAGGATTTCTGTTTTGACTTTGTGTGTACCTGCAGGGAATGTGCGGTGCGTGTGGTGTTGTGACCTGTGACCCCTGGCTTGCCCAGGGCGTCACAGTGGGCATCAAGAGAGTCTAACCATCCATTAGCTGAGTGTCCCACCACCATGCTGGGGGAGTGGATCCGAAGAGGAAGGTTTAGTCACCCCACCATGGCCATCTTCGCAAGGCCGAGCTGGATGTTAGAATTGAAGTGTTTGAAGGATGAAAATGTTGATGATGACTCTGTAATGAAGAAATGAAAAATAGCTGTTAACTGCTATACAGTAAAGTTTTGAAAGTGTTACGAAGTGGTCGCCTGTTTCTAACGCACAGGCACAAGGCCCATGGAAGTGAACGAGACCCAGAGAGAGAGCGACAGCAGCTGACAGAAGGTTTGACCTCCATACCACTGCACACCTACTCCACTCTGCCCCCAGTGTCTGTACTGTGCCGGGGTGGGCTGAGGACTTCTGCAAAGACCCTCGCCCACCATTGCCCCTCCCTGGCACTTTACAGCTATTGGTGTAATACTTTTGGGGTGGATATCAGCCATGAATTGTTAGCTGGCATCAAGCTCAGGGGTTAGTAATGGAAAGGTGTCAATCAGACATGCCAATTAGTAACCCAGTAGATATAAAGAGAAAAAAAACACAAAAAATATTTTATTTTAAAAAATCACTCCTCTTTCCCTGGTTTACCAGTTTATTAAAAAATTCCAAGCAGTTCTGAAGTAGCCCACAGAATCCAACATAGTCCACAATGGAAACCAAAAAGATAAAAATTAAAGAAATAAAAACAAGGGACTACCTCATTCACCAATTTATTACAAATTAAAGTTCCCACATCTGATGTAATCAAGGAATTCTCATGCCGTTCCTCAATTATCTCCACCACAGTATATGTAGACTCAGTACAAGGCTCCATAGGCTTTGAAGAGTTGCTGCCGAATGGCACACATTAAAATCTGGGGATTGTGATGACCAGGGATGTCAGGAACGTCACAGCTTATCATAGTGATGAGCGGTGATATCAGGTGATGTCACTCTGATAAGCGATGTCAGGAATGTTACCACTTATCAGAGTGATGAGCGATGACATTCTTGACATCACCACTTATCATTTCTGAGTCAGCAGAGTTCAGTTTGTGCCAGGCGGTTGCTGCTGTTCAAAGTCTATGGAGCCTTGTTCTTAGTCTCCATAGACTTTGATAAACGAAAACAGCGTGGGAGCTCCTGAATTACATCAGATGTGGGAACTTGAATTTCTAATAAATTGGTGAATGAAGGCATCTCTTATTTTATTTCTCAATTCTCTCTTTCAAAGTCTGTCAGGTTTCCATTGTGGACTACGTCAGATTCAGTGGACTACTTTGGACCTGCAAGGATTTTTTTTTTTTTTTTAATGAATTCATAAACCAGGGAAAGAGTCAGGGAGTAATTTCTTAAAATAAAATATTTTTTGTGGGTTTTTTCTCTACTTGGTTAGTAATGAGGGTTTCTGATAGATGCCTCTTCATAACTAACCCCTGGGATTGATGTCAGCGGACAATGCAGAGCTGACATCAACTCCAAAAGTGTTACCCCCCGATTGCCACCGCATCAGGTCAATCGGGAAGATCTGGGCAAAGTATTACAATTGGAGCATCTAATTGATGTGTAACTTCTGGGATGGCTATGGGCTGGGAAGGACCCAATATCCATGGGCCTTCCCACCCTGATAATACCAGCCCCCAGCTGTCTGCTTTACTTTAGTTGGTTATCAAAAATAGAAGGAGCCCCAAGCCAATTTTTTAAAATTATTTAAATTAAAAAAAGTCATGGTATCTCCTCTATTTTTGATAACCAGCACGTGTCACACGGATACTATCCGTGTTCAGTAAATGTTTCATCAGTAAGAATAAATTAGGGAGGGCTAGCACTGCTTGAGAATGGGATGCAACAAATAAAAAGTGTAAATTCACAAATTATTCCAACAGTACTATAATGCAAAATGAGATTTTTAGCAAACAATTGATCAATTTTTTCAGCCACCCCTGCCACATAACGACAAATCTCAATAGGGGCGGTCCTACTCAATATTTTATATTTTCATTGTGCCAAGCAGCCTCCTAATTACATTAAAAGCAGAACCATATTGAAGCAACACATACACCTGTAACCTTTCAGAACCGCTTCCATGTTGCTGTAATACTATTGTATGTTCTGAGGATTTCGATAGCGTAGGGCAATGACCAGCAGAGATGAGTTCTTGGTACAAGATGTTTTATAATATGTAACCACGGTAGATAACAACGGAACAAACACAGCAGTACAAATACACAAAATACCTTCCCGAAACGGAGCGGAGGGAATTCCCGGGGCCACGCACCGGACTCCCCCAGGGAGACCACCAGAGCGAACCCCTATACAGGGACTGTCCGGCAATCACCCCGGAAGGCCTAAATGCGCAGCAGCCGGGACACAAGGGGCAAGCGGTAAAAGTCCAGGAGTGTCCGTACGGGATGATTGTCCAGAGTGGTTACGAACCAGAGAGAACCGGGCAGAGTGCTGACCGAAGATGGCAGACGGAATCCGGGCACAGCTTGAGAAACCGGGTAAGGTCCAGAGTCGGTCGGTCGGTAGTCTTTAGGAGGATCCAAATGCAATCAGGATTAGCAGCAGCAAGCAGGAGCACACAGCAAGCAGTATACTCAGGCACTGGACTAGGCTTAGAGGCGGCCTTTTAAGCAGCTGGACAGGAAGTAGAGCAACAGAACAGTAAACTCCATGTTAACCGAGGGCAAGCTCATTCAAAAGAGAACTGGAAAACCTGGAAACCTGACATTACTCCCCCCCCCCAGAGACGGCCTCAGGACGGATCAGGGCCCGGTTTGTCCGGGAACCGTCGATGAAACTGAGCGATCTTCCGGGCTGCCCGAATGTTACCCACCGGTTCCCAGGAATCGTCCTCGGGGGCGTACCCCTGCCAACGTACCAGATATTGAAGCCGACGACGATGGAGCCGGGAGTCAATAATGTCCTCGACCACGAACTGCTCCTCGCCGTCGACCATCACAGGCGGAGGAGGAGGCACAACACGACCACGAAACGTATTAGGGGAGACAGGCTTGAGGAGAGACACATGAAAGACCGGGTGTACCTTTAGATGGTGCGGCAACCGTAGCCGACAGGCCACAGGGCTCACGATCCCGGTGATCTTAAATGGACCGATGAATTTTTGTCCCAGCTTCTGCGAAGGAACACCCAATCTCAGGTTTTTGGTGGATAACCATACAGAGTCCCCTACCTTGTACATGGGTGCCGGTTTCCGGTGAGTGTCGGCCGACCTCTTGTAACGCTCCTGGGCCGTAGCCACAGTGTCCTTCAGAACCTCCAGATTTTGTCGTAGCTCTGTCAATCTGTCCTCCACCGCTGGCACCGAAACCGCAACCGGTGACCTAGGCAAAACAGTCGGATGGTAACCCAGGTTAGCGAAAAAGGGCGTTACCTTAGTAGAGCTGCTCTGAGTGTTGTTATATGAGAACTCCGCCAACGGAAGCATCTTCAACCAATCGTCTTGGAGATGGCTGACATAACATCGAAGGTATTGTTCCAGGGTTTGATTCGTCCGTTCGGTTTGTCCATTTGTCTGAGGATGGTATGCAGAAGACAAACAGACATCAATCTGGAGTGCCGTACAAAACCCCTTCCAGAATCTAGACGTGAACTGCACGCCCCGGTCAGAGATGATCTCGTCTGGTACCCCATGCAATCGGAATACGTTCTGGATAACCAAATCCACTGTCTCTGCGGCTGAGGGAAGACCGGTACACGGAATGAAGTGAGCAGCTTTAGTCAATCGATCTACCACCACTAAAATGGTATTGTGTCCGCATGAGACTGGCAACTCCACAATAAAATTCATGGAGATAGACCCCCAAGGGCGAGATGGCACGGGTAACGGTTGGAGGAGTCCCGTAGGAGCCACACGAGGGACCTTGCACCGGGCACAAACCACACATGAGTGAACATAGTCCTTCACATCCTTTAAACAGGTAGGCCACCAGAAAAAACGGCTCAGAAATTCTTGCGTCTTCTGTACCCCCCTATGACCAGCCAACACGGAGTCATGGACCAACTTGAGAACCCGAAGTCTTACGGCCTCCGGGACATAAATGCGTCGCTCTCTCAACCACACACCATTCCGAAGAACAAGAGTTACATCATTCGGGGGGGCAGCAAGAAATACGTCACCATCATAGGCCAGCTTGATGTCCTTCCACAAGTCCTGGTCCTGGATTACTCCAACGAAATTGGCATCCGATAACACGGTCTGAGACGGGGTTCCAGGCACGGAGTCCACGGCGTGGATTCGGGACAAGGCATCGGCTTTCCCATTACGTGAACCTGGACGGTATGTAACGATAAAACTAAATTGGTTAAGAAATAGGCTCCAACGGGCTTGCCGTGGAGACAGGCACCTGGCAGACTTAAGAAATTCCAGATTACGATGATCCGTGAGTACTATCACTTGCTGTGCGGCTCCCTGTAAGTGGTGTCTCCATTCCTTGAAAGCGGAAATAATCGCCAATAATTCCTTGTCCGCAATGTCGTAGTTCCTTTCTGCAGGGGACAACCGGCGGGAAAAGAAGGCACACGGATGCAAGAGACTCTTGTCCCCGGTCCTTTGAGAAAGAATGGCCCCTAATGCATAGTCGGAAGCGTCGACCTCCACGATAAAGGGAAGTGCGGGATTCGGATGTACTAATATTGGCGCTGAGGTAAAACATACCTTGAGACGATGGAATGCTTCCTGGGCCTGGGCGGACCACACAAACTTCTGTCCTTTCTTGGTTAACAGAGTGATGGGACGAACAATCTCTGAAAAATTACGGATAAAGCGTCGGTAAAAGTTGGCAAAACCGACAAAGCGTTGTACCTCTTTGATGTTACCCCGGTTCCGGCCAGTCTAGAATGGCTTGTATCTTGCCAGACTCCATGTTTAGTCCCTGAGGAGAGATGACATAACCTAAGAATTGTATTTGTGAGCAGTGGAACTCGCATTTCTCCAGCTTAATGTACAGGTGGTTTTCCCTCAGACGGGTAAGTACGGTCTTGACGTGCTCCTGGTGTTCCTGTAGAGAATCAGAAAAGATTAGGATATCGTCCAGATAGATCACCATGAATTGGTCCATGATATCCCTAAAAATATCGTTAACTAGATGTTGAAATGCCGCGGGAGCGTTACAAAGTCCAAAAGGCATCACTAGGTACTCAAAATGTCCGTACCGACATCGGAACGCGGTCTTCCACTCGTCTCCGGGACGTATACGAAGCAGGTTATATGCCCCACGGAGGTCCAATTTGGTGAATATTTTTGCTTGTTGGACCCTCTCCAATAGCTCAGGAATCAACGGTAACGGATACCGGTTCCGGATGGTTATTTTATTCAGTTCCCGGTAGTCAATACAGGGTCTCAGAGTACCCTCCTTCTTTTTCACGAAAAAGATGGGTGCCCCTGCGGGTGAGGTAGACGGACGAATAAATCCCTTGGCTAGGCTTTCATCAATGTACTCTTTTAGTGCTTCTAGCTCAGGTGCCGCCAACGGGTAGACATGACCAAACGGAATCTCCGCCCCTGGGAGTAGGTCTATGGGGCAATCATACGGTCTATGCGGGGGAAGCCGGTCGGCTTTTCTTTTGTCGCATATGTCAGCGAAGTCACGGTAAACCGGGGGTAAAACAGGTACCTGTACAGTGCTCTCCGTATTTGGTGGTACTGGAACCGGAACAGTTGGACTAATGGTCGGAATACTCTGCGGTGGGAAGGATATTTCCTTAGTTTCCCAATCGATGACCGGATTTGTAGACCGTAGCCACGGAATACCTAAAATAATCGGAAAATGAGGAGATGAAATTAGCATGAAAACAAGGGTCTCCTGCTGACCTGGCTTCATGACGCATTCTAGCGGTACTGTTTCCCGATCAACTGGTCCCGAGATTAACGGAGATCCGTCTACCGTCTCCATGGTAACCGGTGAGGATCTTTGCTGAGTCCGGATACCGTGTTTCCTGGCAAAAGAAGAGTCCATGAAATTTCCCCCTGCCCCAGAGTCTATCATTGCAGAGGTAGGAATTAGCTGTCCCTCCCAACGGATCTGAATGGGGAGTGAGCAATGGGTATATTTCCCTTCTGAGTCCTTCGGTGAGGTTGACATTACAGTCAAGGGAAATACCGCATCCAAGTGTCCACTTGCCTCAGAGATATCGGACTCTGCGTCCGTGTTGTCACACTCTGCCATGGCTGCCAATACCTTATTTGGGCGATTCGGACGTTTCGGGCAGTCGATCAAGAAATGGTCCGATTGACCGCAATAGAAACACAAACGCTCACGGAGCCGGTGTTCGCGACGTTCATTGGTCTCTCGCTTTTGCAGAGAGTCCACTTGCATAGGAACGTCCTCGGCCTCCCGTGGCGTCCTGAGAGCGGGTTCTCTGGAAGGAAATGCAAAGTTGTTTACACGGTTTACAGCTGCCCATTTTTCCTGTCTACGTTCCGTCAAGCGGGTATCAATACGCACACAGTGCTGGAGAAACAGTTCAAAATCCCCTGGAGATTCGGAACGAGCTAACTCGTCCTTGATGGTACCGGACAAACCTTTTCTGAAAACAGACAATAATGCATTGTTTCCCCAGTCGGTGTCTACCACTAACCTCTTAAATTCAGTGGCGTATTCAACGACAGAACGCTTTCCCTGACGTAAGGAAAGGAGAGCCGATTCAGCGGTAGCACGGCGATTCGGATCATCAAACATCTGCGCCATTGCGGTCAGAAAATCATCTAGGTGATTTAAACGGATGTCTCGGTTCTCTATCATAGGATTAGCCCAAGCCAGTGCTCGTGAGGTTAATAACATAATTATACATAACACTTTGGACCGGTCAGAACGGTAATAATCAGCATGTACATCAAAAAACAGTATACATTGGTTCACAAATCCACGAAACTGACTACGGTCACCATTGAAACGGAATGGGGGTAACCTAGGCATACCGGCAGCTGATACGGACGTAGTGGGGCCGGCTTCCTGAGCCTCCACTCTGGTTTGCAAATCCTGAATAGCCGGACCCAGTACCTGGTGATCATGGCCCAGCTGTGCCTCCACATCTCTAAGTTTAGTCTGCACCACCTCCATCTCCTGCTGCAAGGAGTTAATCATAGAAAAGAGCTGATCTACTCGTGTCTCAGTCATTGCCCCAGCGAAATCCTCTTGTGGCCTGAGTATAATGTAATACTATTGTATGTTCTGAGGATTTCGATAGCGTAGGGCAATGACCAGCAGAGACGAGTTCTTGGTACAAGATGTTTTATAATATGTAACCACGGTAGATAACAACGGAACAAACACAGCAGTACAAATACACAAAATACCTTCCCGAAACGGAGCGGAGGGAATTCCCGGGGCCACGCACCGGACTCCCCCAGGGAGACCACCAGAGCGAACCCCTATACAGGGACTGTCCGGCAATCACCCCGGAAGGCCTAAATGCGCAGCAGCCGGGACACAAGGGGCAAGCGGTAAAAGTCCAGGAGTGTCCGTACGGGATGATTGTCCAGAGTGGTTACGAACCAGAGAGAACCGGGCAGAGTGCTGACCGAAGATGGCAGACGGAATCCGGGCACAGCTTGAGAAACCGGGTAAGGTCCAGAGTCGGTCGGTCGGTAGTCTTTAGGAGGATCCAAATGCAATCAGGATTAGCAGCAGCAAGCAGGAGCACACAGCAAGCAGTATACTCAGGCACTGGACTAGGCTTAGAGGCGGCCTTTTAAGCAGCTGGACAGGAAGTAGAGCAACAGAACAGTAAACTCCATGTTAACCGAGGGCAAGCTCATTCAAAAGAGAACTGGAAAACCTGGAAACCTGACAGTTGCAAGAAACAGGCACCTGCAAATAAAGGCAGCCCAGGTCCCAGCATGTGCAGTAGATGCGACACACACCAGGGCAATGTTAGAACTGGCCCTCAGAGTGCCTGACCACTACCCATGAATGAAGGCGGAACAGGCCCAAGTAAATGGGGCTTAATTAACAATGCCTATGGAAAAGGGTGAGGTGGCTGAGTGTGAACAGCCACCAATATTAATATAATACAAAATTAATATAATTTGAAGGCCGTATGGCACAATGAAAATATAAAACATAAAGTCGGACCCCCCTACTGAGACCCCCCTACTGCTGTGCAATAATGATGCTGTCTAATCAATATTTTGATATGCTACCGTGGCGTCCCCGAGGCATCGGTCGCCACAGGGTACTGCACCTCTTTTAAGATGTAGTACTTATCCCATGTAAGGAGAGGTTAATCGCTGGTGATTCTCACATTCACACACCACAAACAGTTAGGTGCCTTCCCACTGGGGGGGGTGGCCTGGGTAGATAGGGGGTGGCCATCACGAAGCATGGGACTTTTCCGGTCACTGAGCCAGCCACATGGGGGATGGGCACCACTTGGGGAAAAGGGGAAGGAGAATATTCACACATAGTCAGTTAGCCCCGGGCACAGCTTGGGGTGAGACACACACTGGGACCTCGGTCCACTTTCTTCTACCTCACACTTCTGGGAGTGGCATAGGCCTGTGGCTTGGAGCATCCAGCTCAGGATGGGTTCTCTACAGCTACACGGGATTCCAGGGTCTGCGGTGAGTGCAGGAAACACCTGCGACCTGTTCCATAATTGACATACACCAGGATTGGAGGGACCCCAACCAAAAAGGACTTATAGTGGGAACACCAGCGGTGACTTCGAATTGCTCGGGATTGGCTGGGGCCCATCACAGTGGTGGCCACTGCTTCAGAAGCGGCAATCGGGTTACTTAGAGAGCTGTGAGTAGAAACACCTGTAACTGCAGAGACTGTGTCCGCCTGTCATTGCCCGTGCTTCGGCACCCACCATTACTACTCCCCTCATCATCCTACCTAGGGCCCACTCCACCTGTGGGGAGCAGAAACACCTTAGCTGCAGCTATCATCTGTGTCGGAGGACAGCGACAGCAGCAGCGGCTAATTCCCTGGCTGCATACCGCAGGTGGCGTCATGAAATCAACCTCCATCCGTTTCCTTATTTCACCCCCCCCCCTCCATGGACACCTCGGGGTCACAAAACCAGGCAGGGCCACCTGTGACATCCCATGACCCTCATTGGCCCGGTGACGAGTATTTTCCCTGACCCCCTGGGGTGCTACACCATGCCTTCACCTGTGAAATAGATGGATTTTCTTGGAAAGGAGTGCTCGCTAACACAGATTTAGACAAATTTGTGAACAATATTTGAGAGAAAAAGGCCTTTTGTGTACATAGGAAGTCTAACATCTTTGAGTTCAGCTCATGAAAAATGGGAGCAAAAACAAAAGGGTTGCATTAATATATTTTTGCTCAGTGTAGACTGAGCTTACTATATTGATACAAGAGCAGAACTCAGCTTACTGCATAGATATGAGAACAGTTTAGGAGTATATGGTGTGCACTCTGCCCGAATGGGGGGGGGGGAATTGAGGTGCTAGTGAGAGGACCGAGGTGCAGACTATAGTATATATAAGAGACACTGCACTCTCATAGCATTGAAAAATATATCAACAAATTCGTTTTTGTGCTTAGAAATTATTAATATTTTATTAATAAACATACTGAGTGAAAACGGGGACGTTTCGGCCCAAATGTAGGCCTTCTTCACGCCAATTTACACTAAAAGAGGTGGAAATAAACAATGATCAATATTTTACAATATTTTACATTATGATACAATATCAACATATATACAGCAAACATATACATAGACATACAAAAAGTTGGGGGATCATGTCAACATTGAACATATATGAAAGGCAATAACATATACCAGCAGTTAGTCACGGAGATAGTCTCACAGAAGGAATTTGAGAATGGCAACAATACGGAGTGTATGAAGGATATCACATACCTCAAGTAGTAAGAGGTGATTTATCCAAGTTCTGTATATGCAGAAAAAGAGAGAGGAGGTTTTTTGTTCTAGAGGAACACCACTTAAATTATTGACCCTTTTATTGACAGTCATAGTGGGCAAGTCCTATGGAGAAGGAGTATACGTAAGAAATAGTATATATGTATATATTAATAGTGCGGTACTACGTAAGCATTTTTACCTTGTTGGTGTTTATATAAGATTTCTCAAGGTCAGTGATTTGGGTCTTCCTTATATGGGTTATATACAAGTAGAGAACCCCGGCACACAGTATGGAAGGAGGATAACAGTCAATGGTTTTTGTTGTATGTTCTAGTTTTATTCAAAAAAAATGTTTTCACAACAAAAGGAAGTTGCAATACAGTCCTTTCATGACAACAAGGAGTTGCATTAAAGTCCGACGTTTCGGCTCTTAATCGAGCCTTCACCAGGGACATAAAGGTACTAAATTTAAACAGACAAGATCACAGAAAACATAATTACAATAACATCATGTTCAAAGTGAAAACATATCAACAAAGTTCCTCCAAGTGGTGTGGTTTTAGGACGTGAAATAATATGTGCACGTGTGAAAGTGTTACCTAGATGTACATCCGATAAGGGGGAAGAGGGGGAGGGGGAGGGGAATTGAAGGGTTAAGAATAAGAGTAAGGAGGGGGAATTGAGGAAAGGATGGAGTATAAGGAGGAGGAAAGAAGGAGAGGAAGCAACGAGAGAAGAAAAAGAGGGGAAAAAAAGAAGAAGAGAGACATACCCGTACTGATGTTGTACAGAATGGGTCCTATGCACAACACTAGGAGATGAGAAACTGAAGACTGGAAAGGAAAAGGGAATTATGATCACCATTGTATCATAGTCTATGTTAATGTATGATTAGGAAGAATATAGCTTACATTCAAGAGATCAAGGGTCTTCGTGGCTCCAAGTAAAGAGATTATAGTAGTTGGATGTAGGTAAGTACTAAAAGAAGCTAATAGAGAAAAAAGAGAAGATGTTGGAAAGGCTATGGAAGTGTTAAGAAAGCATTATATGTGAGAAAATATAAGTTAGGGAATATGAAGTGTTGGTCACATACCAGTGAAACTCAACGTATTATATGAGTAGGCAGTGGCTCATATATGATGGAGGTATAAAGTGTGCTTGGGGCACTTATGTGATACCGCTATGAAGGAAATAGACATGAAATAGAATTAGTGGTAGAATGATCAATAGTAAACGATTATGGACAAAGGGGAATAAGTAAAACATACCGCTCTATGAAAAGAGGTTGCTTCAGGGGTAAAGCATGGGTCTGAATTCCATGACCAGGCAGTGAGATGACTGCCCAATAGATTATAGGAAAGAAGGGGCTGCAATATAACATGTCAGTATTATAGTGTTGTAACTATAAGACAGATGAAATAAAGTATAGAAACATATGGTCACATACCTACAATGGCAGTGAAACAGTTAATGACCGAGGAAAAAGCCCAATGCCCTGAAGAAAATATAAGCAGGTAAGAAGAAGATATGGGTTTGAAGGTGACTTGACAGAGTCATAGAAGGACCTTACCTAGAAAAGCCTGTGGTTCGCTTTGTGGGAGCCTAGGGACAGAATGAAAGAACCCGGTATATATGGGCAGTGTATTGAATGGCGTCTGATGTCATATCCGGGTCTTGGAATGCTGGGAGGTGATGATGTGTGGGCGCATGCGCATTGCGCCGTACTCGCTCTGCCCTCCAGACTTGGGAACGCAGGCGAGCGATGCGCAATGTACGCATGTGCAGTGCATAAGGTGGCGTGCGATCACATGGTGCCTTCCTATTCATAAGCGTGAAGTCCAGGGTGACATCAAGGCAGTGGTGGAGCGTGCTGCAGGTATAAGGAAGTGTGTGCACGCTATAGGACCAGTGAAAAGGTGTTCTAGGTTATCTGGGGAATCTTCATCTTTTAGTACTTACCTACATCCAACTACTATAATCTCTTTACTTGGAGCCACGAAGACCCTTGATCTCTTGAATGTAAGCTATATTCTTCCTAATCATACATTAACATAGACTATGATACAATGGTGATCATAATTCCCTTTTCCTTTCCAGTCTTCAGTTTCTCATCTCCTAGTGTTGTGCATAGGACCCATTCTGTACAACATCAGTACGGGTATGTCTCTCTTCTTTTTTTCCCCTCTTTTTCTTCTCTCGTTGCTTCCTCTCCTTCTTTCCTCCTCCTTATACTCCATCCTTTCCTCAGTTCCCCCTCCTTACTCTTATTCTTAACCCTTCAATTCCCCTCCCCCTCCCCCCCCCTTCCCCCCTATCGGATGTACATCTAGGTAACACTTTCACACGTGCACATATTATTTCACGTCCTAAAACCACACCACTTGGAGAAACTTTGTTGTTATGTTTTCACTTTGAACATGATGTTATTGTAATTATGTTTTCTGTGATATTGTCTGTTTAAATTTAGTACCTTTATGTCCCTGGTGAAGGCTCGATTAAGAGCCGAAACGTCGGACTTTAATGCAACTCCTTGTTGTCATGAAAGGACTGTATTGCAACTTCCTTTTGTTGTGAAAACATTTTTTTGAATAAAACTAGAACATACAACAAAAACCATTGACTGTTATCCTCCTTCCATACTGTGTGCCGGGGTTCTCTACTTGTATATGGACTATTTTTTCTCCCGAGCACCAGGTCCGAAGTAGTTGAGCCCAGCTTATCCTTTACTATTGACTGATATTTTGGCCGGAGCTCCTACTTCTATTTTTCGGATATGTCGTTCTCTACATTTTCATATAATGATGAAGCTACATCCGCTATTCTCTCTAAAGTAACCGCTTCAAACCAATTTCTCTCAATTCCAACTGAAGAGATCAGAAGCAAGGATTACGAGAAAGAATTACGCAGATACACTGCTTTAGAGCTACATTATATTACCTTGGCAGAGTACCACAAGGCCAAAAGGATTCCACGTGGACTACGTATTCCCCTTCGCCCAACATTGTTTTCAGAGAATACTTCTTATTGTGACAAGTACAAGAGTATTTTAAATAAATGCTCCATGGACCTCATACTACTGACCATCGAATATCTTGATAAAGAGATCGAGGACATCGGTGCTAACATCACTACAATCGAACATCAGTTCCAGAATACCTTATCACCCACTGAGTATAACAATATCAAGACCAAGACTGAGGCAACAATCTCGGAATTTAGGAAATCTTTACAAATACGAAAACGTTCGAAATTCCAGCGAGACCAAGAGGACTATCAGAAAAACCAAGTCTACACATGGCGTTCCTCAAGTTACAGTCAACCACGACGTACTCCTTATCAAGGACATTACTCATCATCCAACAGCTCCGACAGCGAACACAATCAATCTCGCTCTTCTCATTTTTTAGGCCCAAGACATCCTCCAAAAGGAAGACGCGGCGGGGCAAGAGACTTCGGACCACGAACCATCACGACTCGATCACAGGTAGGACCAACCTGGTCTACAATATCTCCTCCTATAACCTTTCCCCCAGTGAATCAGCCGTACTACAGAAAGGACTATCATTCTGCCCCACCCCGCCTTTCGACTCCTTCAAATTAGATCAGGAAACTAGGAGATTTTTTCGGAATCTCCGCCTTAAAGTACATTTCAATACTTCCCAAGATTGTCTTGTCGAACCTGACAGTTCTGGGTCCACTGAAATGTTTAAGTTGAATACCTTGGGCCTACGTAATCCTAGTAGTTTCTGCCCTCCTAAGAACTACCACCCAGTAGAAACATATATCTCCTTATTTACAACTGAGATTGATCGCACCCTCAATGACATACATCAGGGTAAATTTCATCTCAAACACAATTGCACTCCTGATGAGTCGCGCGCTATCACTAATCTGAAAAATAATCCCCAAATAATCATCAAACCAGCCGATAAGGGTGGGGCTATTGTGGTTTTAGATAAAACCTACTACCTTTCGGAGATCCACAATCAGCTTCATGATACCGCTACTTATACACCCATTAGCAGAGATCCCACTTCCAAAATACGGCAGATGATTTCCACTACCATCAATTACCATCTACAGACCGGTACCATTGATAAAAAACTATCTGAGTTTTTGCACAAATCTAATCCCATTACACCGGTCTTTTATGTACTTCCTAAAATTCATAAAAATCTCACGCGACCACCAGGCCGTCCGATTGTGGCGTCCACAGACTCGATTCTCTCTCCCCTAGCCATTACCCTCGACAAAATTCTGTCCCCCTTGGTCCCAAGTATCACTTCCTATCTAAAAGATACTACTGATTTTTTGACCCATATTCGCTCTTTGGGCCCCATACCGGCTGACTGCCTACTAGCCACACTTGACATCAACAGCCTCTATACCAGTATAGATCATCATCTTGGCATAGAGGCTGTTAACTGGTTCCTTGAACACTACAGTAACCTCTCCGACCATCAACATACCTTTTGTCAGGATCTTCTGCACATAGTCCTTGAACAAAACCTTTTTCTCTTTGGAGACCAGTTCTATGTACAACGGAGAGGCACAGCGATGGGGTCTAATATGGCACCCCCATATGCCAATATTTTTATGGCCTGGTTTGAGGAACATTATATCTATAACTCTCCACTCTTCCTAACACATGTCGTAACATGGAAAAGGTATATAGATGACGTGTTCGTCATATGGCGAGGCAGAGCCGAAACTTTGAATAATTTCCTAATTTTTCTAAATTGTTGTATACCTAATGTGACTTTCACCCTCCATCAGGATCCCACTTCCATCCATTTCTTGGACACTACCGTAATTTTGGATGGCACAGGTACTATTTCCATTGATCTCTATACTAAGGACACTGACAAAAACAGTCTTTTGCATTACACTAGCTGCCACCCTAGGCATGTAAAGGACTCTCTACCACTCTCACAACACCACAGAATTGCCCGTATTGTGACTGACCCCGATACTCGCATAGCCCGCCATGATGAAATGTCTCGCAAATTCCAAGAAAGAGGCTATCCCTTACACATTTCCCGACAATCTCCGTCACCTACACGGATTTTACATACTAACAAGGAGGTCTCTAGAATTCCATTTGTCTCAACCTACCATCCTTTCAACACCCCCATTAGAGACACTATACGTAAATATTGGCCTCTTTTGTCGCAATCTTACCCTTCCATTCCTGCTTTTAGTCAACCACCACTCTTTTGCCATAAAAGACCTCAAAATCTAAGGGACCATCTAGTACGAGCTGACATCGGATCAGCCACACCCACTCCTACTCAACTCACCCTAACAACACAACGCAAGGGCACCTTCCCCTGCTTGAATTGTACTCAATGTTCTAACATTACTAAGGGTGACTCCTTCACGCACCCCCATTCAGGCCAACGATTCCCGATTAAGGGTCTTTTTACCTGCGAGTCCTCGTTCGTCATTTATTTGATCAAGTGTCCGTGCGGTTTCGGATATGTTGGGGAAACAACCCAGCATATCCGAGACCGCATTAGTAAACATAAATCCACAATTCGCTGTAAACAAACACTTTTACCCATACCATTTCACTTCATTACTCACAATCATTCCATATCTCAATTACGGTTCCAAGTCATAGAACATGTCCCCCCTATCAGGAGAGGGGGTGATAGGATCACTAAACTTAAGACACGAGAAGCCTACTGGATCCATACACTCAAAACCCTGGAACCTTCAGGTCTCAATAGGGAGTATGAGGTTATTTGTTAGGTTTTATTTGAATTCTAATTTTATTTTTATGCTTGTAATACTTGTTACAACAGCTTTAATAACTGTTTATAATGTAAGTATTATCCACTGGAGACCTTTTGATCCAAGTGATACTCTTCCTGCACCATGATGGCGCTTTCAATATATATCACACGATTATTTATCTCTCCTTATCAGAGATATAACCCTTATGTATGTACATGCATGTGCTATATTAATATGTCTGTAATTTGCATCTCCGAATATCCTCGTCATTTACATAATGAGAATTCAATGTATTGTATGTCACTATAATGATCTAAATAACTTTCTCTTTTCTTCCCCAGATAACCTAGAACACCTTTTCACTGGTCCTAAAGCGTGCACACACTTCCTTATACCTGCAGCACGCTCCACCACTGCCTTGATGTCACCCTGGACTTCACGCTTATGAATAGGAAGGCACCATGTGATCGCACGCCACCTTATGCACTGTGCATGCGTACATTGCGCATCGCTCGCCTGCGTTCCCAAGTCTGGAGGGCAGAGCGAGTATGGCGCAATGCGCATGCGCCCACACATCATCACCTCCCAGCATTCCCAGACCCGGATATGACATCAGACGCCATTCAATACACTGCCCATATATACCGGGTTCTTTCATTCTGTCCCTGGGCTCCCACAAAGCGAACCACAGGCTTTTCTAGGTAAGGTCCTTCTATGACTCTGTCAAGTCACCTTCAAACCCATATCTTCTTCTTACCTGCTTATATTTTCTTCAGGGCATTGGGCTTTTTCCTCGGTCATTAACCGTTTCACTGCCATTGTAGGTATGTGACCATATGTTTCTATACTTTATTTCATCTGTCTTATATTTACAACGCTATAATACTGACATGTTATATTGCAGCCCCTTCTTTCCTATAATCTATTGGGCAGTCATCTCACTGCCTGGTCATGGAATTCAGACCCATGCTTTACCCATGAAGCAACCTCTTTTCATAGAGCGGTATGTTTTACTTATTCCCCTTTGTCCATAATCGTTTACTATTGATCATTCTACCACTAATTCTATTTCATGTCTATTTCCTTCATAGCGGTATCACATAAGTGCCCCAAGCACACTTTATACCTCCATCATATATGAGCCACTGCCTACTCATATAATACGTTGAGTTTCACTGGTATGTGACCAACACTTCATATTCCCTAACTTATATTTTCTCACATATAATGCTTTCTTAACACTTCCATAGCCTTTCCAACATCTTCTCTTTTTTCTCTATTAGCTTCTTTTAGTACTTACCTACATCCAACTACTATAATCTCTTTACTTGGAGCCACGAAGACCCTTGATCTCTTGAATGTAAGCTATATTCTTCCTAATCATACATTAACATAGACTATGATACAATGGTGATCATAATTCCCTTTTCCTTTCCAGTCTTCAGTTTCTCATCTCCTAGTGTTGTGCATAGGACCCATTCTGTACAACATCAGTACGGGTATGTCTCTCTTCTTCTTTTTTTCCCCTCTTTTTCTTCTCTCGTTGCTTCCTCTCCTTCTTTCCTCCTCCTTATACTCCATCCTTTCCTCAGTTCCCCCTCCTTACTCTTATTCTTAACCCTTCAATTCCCCTCCCCCTCCCCCCCCTTCCCCCTATCGGATGTACATCTAGGTAACACTTTCACACGTGCACATATTATTTCACGTCCTAAAACCACACCACTTGGAGAAACTTTGTTGTTATGTTTTCACTTTGAACATGATGTTATTGTAATTATGTTTTCTGTGATCTTGTCTGTTTAAATTTAGTACCTTTATGTCCCTGGTGAAGGCTCGATTAAGAGCCGAAACGTCGGACTTTAATGCAACTCCTTGTTGTCATGAAAGGACTGTATTGCAACTTCCTTTTGTTGTGAAAACATTTTTTTGAATAAAACTAGAACATACAACAAAAACCATTGACTGTTATCCTCCTTCCATACTGTGTGCCGGGGTTCTCTACTTGTATATGGACTATTTTTTCTCCCGAGCACTAGGTCCGAAGTAGTTGAGCCCAGCTTATCCTTTACTATTTCCTTATATGGGTTAACATGAATTGATTTACTTGTGGTCTCTTGAATGCTGGACTGGTCAATGCTGCAGGTGCCGGGGCAATATAGACGTCCATGCAGGTTGTGTCAACCAGAATCACCATAAGGTATACGTTCTATGAGTAAAAGAGGCATAGGGATAACCCTGAGTATTTTATGACTATGTGATACGTTTCTGGCTGACATAAAGGTACATCGACAAGGTACATAGACCTAGACGTGGAGGCAACCACATAGAACTTTTAAAAAAACGGGAACGTTTTTGGATTCACAAATTACAAACTCTGACACCGAAGGGTTTAAATAGGGAAATGGATTGGCCATTAACATAAGTATACCTTCAACCAAATCCATAGGTTGTACCTAGGACTATACTAACCTTATTTTTAATATTCTTTCAGAAAACCTAAGAAATATCACCTTTTTCTCTTCCATCGTGCACCCACTGGTAGCTGGTAATGTATTAATCAACACCTTCTATATAGTCTAATCAATATAGTCATGTTCCTGTCTAACACATTGGGACCCTTACTGTGTTTTCATTAACAAAGAATTTTTTCCTAGGTCTGCTCATAAATATTGAAGTCATATAAGACTCTATATGTTGCAATATGTTGATTTGAGGATTTTGGTTCTACCATCCATGATTGAGTCTCTTATATATAACTATATGTCTATGCAAACACTGTATCTACTCTATAATGCTATTATATCCTCTTATAAAAATGTTTCTAATCGCTCTATACATCTCCTAGAACCCCTTATGTAGGTCTTCTCCTCTCTCCTTGTCTCTATCTGACCTCTCTAATACCTATTATATTATAACAATACAGGTAACCACCCACTACTCCAATTGACGCCTTCCCAGTACTGTTTTTCACCTAAGTACAGAAAAACACCCACGGCGCATGCGCGGGCGCTTTTATCACATACTAAACGGTACCACACATATTCTAATACAAGCGCTGATTGCTACTGCGCATGCGCTGGCGTCCTACGTTACTTCCGGCTTGCAGTGCTAAATAGCCTGCAAGCCTGGGGACACAGCGCATTTAGCCACAGTCTGGGAAGACGGCCGATCAGGTATGTTACAAACTAGATCCTCCGTGCACACTATCCCTCTGCTTTAATCTATTGTAACCGGATACTACCTCCTTCTATCCTAGAGGAACTCCTTATCCACTGCTATGAGCTCACACTGAATAAGGAATACACAGGTAATATGTAACACTCCATGAGAACCTATCCTTAATTATACATGAACTTCACTTACTGAATCCTGACTGTCATCATTTCAGTAGATAACAAGTTCCACAGTGATGTATATAACCTGATACAATACGTGAAGTTTGATGTAAACCACGGTCTTAAGGTAACAACAATGAGTGACACAGTGGTGAGCCGCATATGCAGCCATAATTCCCAGATCACCTGATCATTTATTTTTTAACCCTTCAGGGTCTGCTAGCCATAAAACTACTTTTTGTGTTCACAAGCAAGGACACATTAGGAATCCATGATAACACGAATAAGGTAGTCCACGCTTTATGTCAGCCAGAAACGTATCACATAGTCATAAAATACTCAGGGTTATCCCTATGCCTCTTTTACTCATAGAACGTATACCTTATGGTGATTCTGGTTGACACAACCTGCATGGACGTCTATATTGCCCCGGCACCTGCAGCATTGACCAGTCCAGCATTCAAGAGACCACAAGTAAATCAATTCATGTTAACCCATATAAGGAAGACCCAAATCACTGACCTTGAGAAATCTTATATAAACACCAACAAGGTAAAAATGCTTATGTAGTACCGCACTATTAATATACACATATATACTATTTCTTACGTATACTCCTTCTCCATAGGACTTGCCCACTGTGACTGTCAATAAAAGGGTCAATAATTTAAGTGGTGTTCCTCTAGAACAACAAAAAAACCTCCTCTTTCTTTTTCTGCATATACAGAACTTGGATAAATCACCTCTTACTACCTGAGGTATGTGATATCCTTCATACACTCCGTATTGTTGCCATTCTCAAATTCGTTCTATGAGACTATCTCCGTGACTAACTGCTGGTATATGTTACTGTCTTTCATATAGGTTCAATGTTGACATGATCCCCCAACTTTTTGTATGTCTATATATATGTTTGCTGTATATATGTTGATATTGTATCATAATGTAAAATATTGTAAAATATTGATCATTGTTTATTTCCACCTCTTTTAGTGTAAATTGGCGTGAAGAAGGCCTACATTTGGGCCGAAACGTCCCCGTTTTCACTCAGTCTGTTTATTAATAAAATATTAATAATTTCTAAGCACAAAAACGAATTTGTTGATATTTTTTTCAATGCTATGAGAGTGCAGTGTCTCTTATATATAGATATGAGAACAGAACCAAGCTTATTGCAAAGATATGAGAGCCGAACCGAGTTTGCTACATAAATACAACAACAAAACTGAGCTTACTATATAGATATAGGATCTGCCACGGGTGTGTCATGGATGACAAACAGTCCTGTCCGGCTATAGAAGGTTGCAGCGTTTGCCTCCACAAACTGCACCTTGACCTTCTATTGTTCCTGCTTGGTGTATATGGTATTTTATGTATCTCCTCTGCTTGGTTTTCATCCCTATTCTTTTAGGACCCTGCGGAGTCCCTCACACTTTCAGCTGTTTTCATCAGCACTCCATTTGTGTCCTTAAGTTCTCTCATTCCCTTCTTGTCTGAGCTCCTGATAGGTCAAATACCTTTAACAAGTGTTCAGTCAAAGCAGTTGGTTTGTATTCATCTGGAAGGACTTGTGTTGTGAATTTCATCAGAGATGGTGCTGTTCCTGGGAGTGTTTCTGGACTCGCTCTGGTGGCTAGTGCTGGTAGTGAGTCTGATTCTGCTTCTGTCACTCAGACAGGTGTTGAAGTTGATTGCTGTTTCAGGTAGCTTATTGAGTCCAGCCTGGGGATTTAAAGGAAAGCTGTGTCTGTCTAATCTTTGCTGGTGATAATTGTTTTTGCCTCATGGGAAGATGTCCTGAATCCTTGTCCTCCAGCCTTTAGGCTTTTTGCCTGCCTCTTTAGGTTTTTGTTTTACCTTTTGAGCCTTTTTTGGATTCTCCAGGAATGCTTTCAACAGCGGTTTTTCATTCCTTTGTATCGGTTCTGTTCCCATGTCATCTTGAGTCTGCAGCAATACCTGATAAGTATTTTGCTCTTTTGGTCTGGGCTTGATTGGGTCTGAATTTGCACTGAAGGGATTTTCTGCTTAATTTATGCCTTTTCCTAAACCTGTGTTTGAGAATATTATCTTTTGTTTCTTGCTGGTGAATGAGTGCTTTTCCTGCACCATTTTTGGAAAGCAACTTATTCCCAGCGAGAAAGGGAGTTGTTACACACTGTCTGATCAAGATTTGTAATTTTGTATCTCATGTGATTTTTGTAGTTATGATCTTTTCTATTAAATTTGCATTTTCCATTTAAATGTAAGTGCACAAGAGTTCCTGATATAGTGGGAGGAAGATCGTGTGATCTTTAAGGGAATTTGATTATTATCAGGTGTTGGTATTTTTTCAGGGTTTTTGCTGGCTGCAACCAATAATCTATCCTATCCTTTTGTATTTAGCTAGCAGGGCCTCACTTTGCTTAACCCTATACTTTCCATCTGTGTCTTGTTTTTTCTTACATCACAGTTGTTATATGTTGGGGCTTGTCTCTTTCCTTTGGAGCTCTTCCGAGGCAAGTCAGGATTCTTCCTTTCATCTTTGAGGTTAGCTAGTTCTCCGGCGGTGATGAGGCATCTAGTTTGGTTAGGAACGCTTCATAGCTACTTTAGTTGTGTTGTTGTAGTCAGGGGATTGCAGCAAGCTAAGTATCCAACTACTCTTAGTACATTATCTTCAACCTTTTAATGAAATTTTTGTAGATCTTTTTGCGGTCTCTTGACCATAACAGACTTGGCTGTTGTTGCAGTTCCTTTCCCTCATCTCATCTGGAGGTAAGTTATTCTTTTACATTCCCCCTCTTTCTGATTCCTTTGTGATTCCATTCTTCTTTAGAGATTAGTGGGGTTGACTAAGCGCTCATCCCAACCATTCCCTACCTAGGGCCTATTTCAGGGTCAGCCAGGGTCAGGTTTCTGGTTTGGGGCATATGTTCTAGGGTGGTCAGGGATGTCAGGTGCTGTTGGTAGGTTTGGTCAGGGGTCACCATCTACCCTTCCCTAGACAAAGGGTTTCTCTTCCCTTTCACTGTTCGCTTGGTACGTCCCCGTACCTAGCGTTACAGGAACTGAACCAAGCTTGCCACATTAATATGGGAACAGAACCAAGCTTACTGCATAGATATGGAAACAGAAGCAAGCTTACTGCAAAGATACAGGAACAGAACCAAGCTTACTACATACATAGAGAAACAGAAACTGAGCTACTACATATTGTATATATGGGAACAAAACCAAGCTTTCTGCATACCAGAAAAGTTCCATACAACCCACTCAACAAACAAACTGATAGCCTCGCCTCAAAATATAAACAAGAAGTTGAACAACCCATGGGTAAACAACAATCCACATAAAACTCGTCATCCCACATACAACCTAACAAGTGAAACCTGTCAGAGTGCACTGGGTGCAAACGGAATTCCGCTTCGATGTCAGACTTTGCCATTCAAGCCACACTCCCAGTAGATATCGCTAAATCCACCTCTATCAAATGACACATATGATACTGAAGATAGTTCCCGATCAATGACATTGTTAATCGACTCACCTGCTGGATAAGACAAATGGCGGATAAGCCTAAATTTATTAGGTTCATACTTTAGAACCACATCGAATGGTGACACTCTCAAATTACGCCCTCATCTGTCTGCTTTAACATGGCTGGTTTAAAAATTAGTGGGGATCCCACACCATTTTTTTTATTTTTTTTTTATAACCAGCTAAGGTAAGGCAGACAGCTGACGGCTGGCATTGCCAGGAATTAAGCGAGGCCATGGCCATTCTATTGAATTCTGAGCGAGAGTATGCATATTGCCTGCTTGCGGCCATGTGACCACCATTCCTGGCTCTGACACTGGACAATGCTCACAGTGCACGGTGAGTGAGATGTGAGGATTCACAAGTTTGCGGTCACATCGAGTGACTGTAGACTTGTCACTTTAGACTGGGCAACTCCCTTAAAAGTAGGGATCAGATAATACCCGGCATTCCCTTATCAATCTGTCCTGCTGAAGACCAATTGAGTCATTTACATTGGATGCAATGGGATTTTAAATGGTACCCCTTTACCCCCGGGCGATTTTTCGTTTTTTTTGCTCCCCTTCTTCCGAGAACTTTTCTATTTTTCTGTCAATATTGCCATATGAGGGCTTATTTTTTGCAGGGCAAGTTGTACTTTTTTTTTAATAAAATTATTAGTTTTACCATATAGCGTACTGGAAAATGTAAAAAATTCCAAGTGCAGTGAAATTGCAAAAATAGTGCAATTGCACAAGTGTTGTTGGGATATTTATGTAAAACTAATGTGTTGCTATTATGCCTCAGGTCCGTACGAGATCGTAGATACTAAAAATGTAAACTTTTAATTTTATCTAAGGGGGTTAAAAAAATTCAGAAGTTTGTTAAAAAAAAAATAAAGAATAGCCATTTTTTGTGCCATTTTCTGAGACCTGTAGCGTTCTTATTTTTGGGATCTGAGGCTCAGTGATGGCTTATTTTTTTTTTTTATCTTGAGCTGGCGCTTTTAATTATACCCTTTTTGTGTATATGCTAAGTTTTGATTGCTTGTTATTGCATTTTTAAAAAATTTGCGGCGAACAAAAAAACGTAATTTTGGCATTTGGAATTTTTTCTCTCACCACGCCATGTACTGATCAGATCAATTGATTTTATATTTTGATAGAAAGGGCATTTCTGAACTCGGTGATACCAAATATGTGTATATTTTTTATTTTTTTTACTTTTATTTTCAATGGGGCGAATGGGGGGGTGATTTCAACTGTAAGGTTTTATTTTTTCATATTTTTAAAAACTGCAGAAATGCAGTATTCCTGTGAAAGCCTTCGCTCTGTAGGCTCGCACAGGAAATACATCATGATAGCGACAGGAGTCATTACATGACCCATCGCTACCATGGCAAACATCGGCTCCCAGTGATCGAATGACAGGGTGGTCAGTGGAGGCACGGAATGGCATGATCCCCACCACGACCATTTAAATCACATTGTCATATTTTGACAGCGTGATATAAGTGGCAAGCAGGCGTGGGCAAATCATGAATCCACCTGTGCTTGTTAGCCACACATGTCTGCTGTTCAAATCAGCAGACATGTGCAGGGATCACCGCTGGCTCACCGCAGCAGCCGGCTGCCATTACCGCTATACGACCGTGGACGTACCAACATTTCCAGCTGCTAATTTAATCTGCTAATTTAATTCCTTAAACTCTCAGACAACCCATGAAATTATTGTTTATTAATTATTTTTATTTTCATATAAATTTTTGTAATTCTGCCATTATGCTTCTTGAATAATTTTCTATACATACTTTAACAGGTAAAACATAACAAATATTAAAAAGAAACGAGATAAAATACAGTAGTGCTACATCTCATTGAGTGCAGTGGTAGAGAGTTATGTTGCCAATACAAATTGAAGTATCAAAGATTCTCAGCAAACTCCTCCGACTATCCATTGTTTGCAACAATGGCAATTGGCTCTGCTGGATAATTCAACCAATTTCCTTCTCTTTTCCCCTACATATAAACTTCTAGCAAAATTGATTGCCCAACAACTACTTGATATAAAGAGATATTATAAAGAAATAGTCTCATGAAATACATTAATGGAATTTGCCTTTAATGTTTAATTTATGGGGATCATAAAAAGCATGACTCTTGGCAAACACCAGTAAAAAAAGTGACAGTAGTGTCATGAAAACAACGGCGTTTTTTCCCATTAGACTTGATGAGGGGATGTGCTGGTGTCAGATGCTGCGAATTTATTAAGAGGTGAAAGCCTCTTAATGAATCCATTGCTTCTAAAAATTGGCATGTGCCTTAATGTCCTCCTTGTCATAAGTCTTAAGGCCCCATTACACGCAATGACATCGCTAACGAGATGTCGCTGGGGTCAAGGAATTTGTGACGCACATCCGGCCTCGTTAGCGACGTCATTGCGTGTGACACTTACGAGCGATCCCAAATACTCACCAAATCGTTGATTGTTGACAAATCATTAATTTTCAAAATATCGTTGCTCGTTTGGGACGCAGGTTGTTTGTCGTTCCTGAGGCAGCACATATCGCTACGTGTGACACCCCTGTAACGACGAACAACAGCGTTCCTGTGTCCTCCGGCAACGAGGTGGGAGTGACGTTCTTGTGGCTGCTCTCTGCCCCTCCGCTTCTATTGGTGGCATGCTGTGTGATGTCGCTGTGATGCCGCATGAACCGCCCCCTTAAAAAAGAGGTTGTTCGCCGGCAACAGCGGCGTTGTTAGGAAGGTACGTTCGTGTGACGCGTACCTGCAATATTGTTCACCACGGGCAGCGATTTGCCCGTGACACACAAATGACGGGGGTGGGTGCATAGCTAGCGACATCGCTAGCGATGTCGCAGCGTGTAAAGCGGCCTTTAGTCTAGGAATGGAGTTAGATTTATCCCATAAAGACCACTACTACTCATCATGATTTGATGAGCAATGGTTGTCACACCCCACTTTGATAGAGCTGAGTGAAAATGTCAGAAGAACGCCAAACATCCAAGTGCCATCTCATGTTACCCCAAAATTGTGCAACTTTTTGCACCAGAATTCTTGCTTTGATTAATCAGGCTTTGGGTCAATAAATATCTCATTGTCTATAATAGTTGAACATTTATCATGCCGACCAGGTGCACATTAAGTGAGACTCTAGCCAACCATCCAGACTTTGGGTGTCAATAGGCAAAAATTATGTACACGGCGAGTCTCAATAAAAAGCATACCTTTATTGATACAGATTAAAAGTCCATAGTAGCAATTATGCTCATCTCAACATGTTTCTGGCGCCATGCGCCCTTAGTCAGGGATTAAGGGCGCATGGCGCCAGAAGTATGTTGAGATGAGAATAATTGCTACTATGGACTTTTAATCTGTATCAATAAAGGTATGTTTTTTATTGAGACTCGCCTAGTACATAATATTTGTAGCTCATTTTAGTGACAATATGGTCCCTTCTTAATGCCACCACTCCCTTTAGACCCCGTTACACGCAGTGACGTATCTAACGATATATCGCCGGGGTCACGGATTCCGTGATGCACATCCGGCATCGTTAGCGACGTCGTTGCATGTGACAGTAAGGAATGACCGTAAACAATGGAAAATACTCACCTTATCGTCCATCAATGACACGTCGTTCCTTTTTAAAAAATCGTTGATTGTTGAGCACACAGGTTGTTCGTCGTTCCCAAGGCAGCACACATCGCTACGTGTGACACCTCGGGAATGACGAACTGCAGCTTACCTGCGGCCGCTGGCAATGCGGAAGGAACAAACTTGTACCGACCTGAGGCATCACACCGACACATCAGTTTTACCATATGGGGACACGGTGATCAAAATATTCCAAAAAACAATCAGCAATCGCACTTTTTTTACATTCTTTCCATACTTGGATTTTTTTGCTGTTTTCCAGTACACTATATGGTAAAACATGGTTTCATTTAAAAATACAACTCATCCCACAAAAAACAAGCCCTCCTATGGCAGGATTGACAGAAAAATAAAAATGTTAGGGCTCAAAGAATAGGGGGAGCAAAAAACTAAGACGGAAAATCAACTAGGGGTGAAGGGGTTAATAGGAGTCCCTAGTAGTAATACATGTCTTGAAAAGTCTTCATATCTATCAAATCCTTTAAGACATGGACTAACAAAAATGTTTGCACCAAGGAATAGAAAAAATTCATTTTAAGGCCTAAATAAAAACACGGACGTTTGTTTACCAGTGTTTTGGATCTGAGTTTCATCAGTGCTTGTTCAGTTTGACAGTTTTTACCATCAGTACATTTTCACTGATAAAAAAAATAATACAAAAGGTCCTCCTATCCTCTACCACGGTAATCACGGACAACACACTGATTACACTTGGATGCCAATTGTGTGCTGAATGGGTAAATTTGATTCTATGACTTGGATCAAATATTGATAGCCTTAATGACTATAATGGTGCATGTTCTATCAGTAATGAAACTCAGGTAAAATATGTACAAGGCTCACAGATGTCTGAACAAGGCCACAATGAGAAATATGTTAGAACTATAAAAAGATCAATCTTCAAAAACGTACTTTTAAATATTAATAATTTTTCTGCTTTTGCTGCTACAACTTCAAAAATATAATAATATACCAGAAAGCCATCATAAAGTAAAACACATGCCTTTGGCATGAAGAGAGGCTCAGGTAAGAAATATTATACTTAGCGAAGAAAGTAAGCTGAATATTGACATAGCCCTCTGGCTAGCTTTTTATTAGGTACAATTCTAATATCCGTCAACCCACTTATCAAACTGAAAGACTGTACAGGCAATAAGAGAATTTCTTTTCGCATTTTTTTATTTAGCGTATTTCTACTTCAGGGCAAGGACAAGGTTCTTGATTAAACTTGTTTCTTTAAAACATAAATATTAGGAGGTAAGTCTTATTTGGCTCTATTCCTTTCCATACATTAAGAATTTTTACTGTAGATTACATTTGACTCATTACAAGATATATAAATTAGGAATTCAATAGTTCTCTTCTCTGTTTACTTACCTTTACCTTAGAATTGATAAAGCCATTTCTCCAAAGTGCCCCAGGAGGCATTCTTCAACCAGCAACACCAGCAATCTGAATGGACTAAATAAGTGACTTGTCTCCTATCAAGCACATCTAGAATGTGATTGGTCAGTAATTTTAAAGCATTGATCAGCAATTTCAAAGGGAGCTGCCAGCAACAGATCTTGATGATTTTTGTGCCCAAGTGAATTAAAGTGTGGTAGAACATTACTCTCACAAAGATTAAAGGGAAGCTGTCACCAGGTTTTTCCCTATTAGGGCTGCTTCTCACTTGCGAGTTTCTCGCAGTAGAGCAATGCGAGAAAATCTCGCATTGCAATCGGACACATGTTAGTGAATGATTCAGCTCGCATTTGCGATTTTTTTCTCAGTCCAAATCGGACTGAGAAAAAAATCGCAGCATGCTGCTTTTTTGCGAGTTTCTACTGCGAGTCTGTCCAATGCAAGTCTATGGGAGCGTGTAAAAATCGGATGTCATGGGACGGCACTCACACCATCCTAGTGACATCCGATTATCTAAATACATTTCTCACATGTTTCCTAAAACACTGGAAACGAGTGATGTCTCACAATGTCTGTCAATCACTATTCTCTGTCAGTCGGTCTTTCCCTCTCGGTCTCTATTCTCTCTCTGTCGGTCGGTCTGTCGTTCGCTCACTATCTCTGTCACTCACTCTCTGTCCATGTCGGTCTATTCCTATCCTCCCCTGTCTCATACTCACCGATCCCCGATCACCAGCGCGGCGCTGCACGGCGTTCACACTGCTCCGGCGGCTTCTCTTTTGAAAAAGCCGGCCGCTCATTATTCAATCTCGTATTCCCTGCTTTACCCGCCCACCGGCAAATATGATTGGTTGCAGTCAGACACGCCCCCACGCTGAGTGACAGCTGTCTCACTGCAACCAATCACAGCAGCCGGTGGGCGGGTCTATGCTGTGCATTAAAATAAATAAATAATTTAAAAAACGGTGTGCGGTCCCCCCCAATTTTAATACCAGCCAGATAAAGCCATACGGCTGAAGGCTGGTATTCTCAGGATGGGGAGCTCCACGTTATGGGGAGCCCCCCAGCCTAACAATATCAGCCAGCAGCCGCCCAGAATGACCGCTTCTATTAGATGCGACTGTTCTGGGACTGTACCCGGCTCTTCCCGATTTGCCCTGGTGCGTTGGCAATTGGGGTAATAAGGAGTTAATGACAGCCCATAGCTGCCACTAAATCCTAGATTAATCATTGCAGGCATCTATGAGACACCCCCAATGATTAACCTGTAAATTAAAGTTAATAAACACACAGTGAAAAAATCCTTTATTTGAAATAATAAACGATAACAAAGACCCTCGTTCACCACTTTATTAAGTACGCAAAAAACCCACCCTTGTCCGAAGTAATCCACGGAGGTCCCGCGTCGCTTCTAGCTCTGCTACATGAAGGTGACAGGAGCTGCAGAAGACCCCGCCACTCCTGACAGCTCCACGCAACTGAGTTGAGAAGCGCGATCAGCTGATGTCAGTCAGGTAACTCGTGGCCACCGCTTGATCCTCCAACTGTGACAGCAAGTCGCCCGAGTAACAGCGATGAAGTCACAGGTGAGTTGCGGTCACGGGGGGACGATCCAGCGGTGGCCACGAGTAACCTGAGTGACAGCAGCGCTAATCGTGCTGCTCAATTCAGTCACTCAGGGGACTAGCGGTCACCGGTGAGTCCTTCACGGGTGACCGCTAATCAGGATGCGACACAGACAGAGCCACGGTATGACAATGAAGTCGGGTGAAGTTCACCCGAGTTCATTCTGATCGTGCGGCTCTGTCTGTGTCTGCTGTCATCTGCCATTCAGCTCTGCTACATGGCTGTCTGTGGCTGCTGTCAGCGGCCATGTAGCAGAGCTGAATGCCAGATGACAGCTGCTGAGAAAAAAAAAGGATCACACACGTATTGCACACGCACTGCAATCATGAGAAAAATCTCAGGATCGCAGTGCAGTTGCATTGCACTCTGACCTAACGTGAACTAAAATCAGCCGAGTTTTTTTCAGCCAACTCAGACCGATTTTACTTGCATAGATGTGTTTCCAGCCTTAAAGTAAAATAATCACCTTCTGCAGCTCCTGGGCTGCATTCTATGAAGGTGCACCTTGGCCCTGATCCCCTTCCAGACCCCAAAAAAACCTTTGTTAAACTTGGCCATTAGGTATGCTAATTACCTGTGTTGGCCAGATGGGTGCGCTCATTTTCTGCTCCTTTATCCCCCTCCTGCCGCTGATCATCGTCCTCCTTTCTTGATTGACGGGATGATGCCCTCCATCATCATCTTCATCGCATTTTCAAATCTCGTGCCTGTGCAGTCAGGTCGCTCTGCCATATAGCGGGCAGAGCAGAAAACATAGCTGCCCTCACTTGCGCCAGTGAGCTAGATGCGCAGGCACGACATTATGGGCGGGTACGAGCATGGCGCTGGTGAACCCGCCCATCTGGCCAACACAAATAATTAGCATACCTAACGGCCAAGTGTGAGGTAATAGGGATATATTCTGAGATATTAAGCCATATTCCTATAGCCGCCATCTTGTCAAGGTAAGTAAGGCCTAAGGAGGCTTCAATCAGTATGCTAATTAACTTGAGGAAATTGTCTGTTAGCAGTGGGGTGACCAAAGGCAATCTCCTATGATATGGAAATTAGATAAGCTGTTAGGCATTGAGAACAATAAAGGGAAGGAAAAACCCCCTCTGTGACACTGCAGAAGAAGTTGCAAACTAATTAGGGGCATCCTGTACACCTGAGACAGACAGGCACCAGGAAAAAATGTTTAATATCTCATGAGCCGTGCTTCCTATAAACATGTCAAGCAGAAATATTGCATCCAGGCATTCCGACGATATTAGCCCTTGTTTTATATAGGTGTGGGACCTCTGTAGGTATCCCAAACTTGGTATTGGCCAGTGGAGTACCAGCAAACTAATCATGTGTCCTATCATTGTGAAGATAAAATCATAACTGTAAATATGAAAGCATTGTTGTCCGCCTACGACATTCCCAGGCAAAGTTATGGCCAATAATCACTTTGGGATATTATTTTAGACTCAAGACAGGGATGGGGCAGTACACTCCTGCAAGGCCACCAAAAGGGGAGGGGACATGGATTGTAGCCAGTTTAATAAAGACAGTGGGAACAGTCTTGGTTTGTCTTTTCTCGGGGGCCATGTGTCCGATACACATGTGAGGGAGTTCATGAAACCCTGGTCGAACGGCGCCCCCCCCTGTAGCCAGCCGCATAAGGTAACTGCTTGATCTGTATGCCTGCTTGTGATCCATAACGTACTTGTAAATGTACTCTGACCTATATATATATATATATTCTGTAAATTCCATATTGTATATATTGTAGTTTTTAGTGTGCCTTAGGCCGATTAAAATATATAATTAATGTAACGTCCACTTCCTACCCCCCGTTTCGTGACATATCAAGTGTTATATAGTTATTTTTGGGGTCTGGAAGGGGAGTTAGGGCCAAGGTGCAACTTCATAGAATGCAGCCCAGGAGCTGCAGAAGGTGATTCTTTTAGTTTAATAGGTAAAAATCTGATGACAGGGTCCCTTTAATATCCTCATTGATAACAGCCAAGGAGTGTAATTGTGTGTGTATTTCTGCACGTGGATTCATACTTGATACTGTGTATGCCCCCTCCAGTAATGTATATGCCCTCCCAGTAACGTGTATACCCCCAGTAATGTGTATACCCCCAGTAATGTGTATGCCACCCACTATTGTCTATGCCCCCAAGTAATATCTATGCCCCACCAATAATGTCTATGCCCCTCAGTAATGTCTATGCCCCAGCGATGTTTATGCCTCCAGTCTCCCTAGTAATATCTATGCTCCCAGTGATGTATATGCCCCCAGTGATGTCTATACCCCAGTATACCCAGTGATGTCTATGCCCCCTGCAATGTCTATGCCCCTCCAGTAATGTCTATGCCCCCCAGTGATGTCTATGCCCCCAGTGATATCTATATTCCCAGTGATGTCTACATCCCCAGCCTCCCCTGTGATGTAATTGCCTCCAGCCCCTACTGTGATGTATATATTGTAGCCCCAATATCTCCAATGATGTATATACAGCAGTCTCAGTGTGCACTGTGTCTGCTAGCAGGGACGCTAGCTGGTCGGCAAACAAACAGAATTAAAGGTGCAGAGCCAGCCAGGCAGTATCACTGTTGGCACACATGGCCGCTCAGTGCATTGTGCAGGCCCAAGTCTGTTGAAGTGACATCCATCAAAAAGTGTAACCTGCTCAGCCACATGCCCTAGATGTGCTGGATGGGAGACAAGTTGGGGGGATGTCAGTGAGTCTTCTTGCCAGCTTTCCCAAATTAAAAATATCTTTAATGTATCTGTGTGTGTGCATGCATGATGTGTATATCTATGTATGTCAGTGTATGACTGTATATATATATTTATGTCTGTTTATATGTATTTTTGTGAATTTGTCGTCAAATATAAGTACAGTTAGGTCCAGAAATATTTGGACAGTGACACAATTTTCGCGAGTTGGGCTCTGCATGCCACCACATTGGATTAGAAATGAAACCTCTACAACAGAATTCAAGTGCAGATTGTAACGTTTAATTTGAAGGTTTGAATAAAAATATCTGATAGAAATTGTAGGAATTGTACACATTTCTTTACAAACACTCCACATTTTAGGAGGTCAAAAGTAATTGGACAAATAAACCAAACCCAAACAAAATATTTTTATTTTCAATATTTTGTTGCGAATCCTTTGGAGGCAATCACTGCCTTAAGTCTGGAACCCATGGACATCACCAATCGCTGGGTTTCCTCCTTCTTAATGCTTTGCCAGGCCTTTAAAGCCGCAGCCTTCAGGTCTTGCTTGTTTGTGGGTCTTTCCGTCTTAAGTCTGGATTTGAGCAAGTGAAATGCATGCTCAATTGGGTTAAGATCTGGTGATTGACTTGGCCATTGCAGAATGTTCCACTCATGAACTCCTGGGTAGCTTTGGCTGTATGCTTGGGGTCATTGTCCATCTGTACTATGAAGCGCCGTCTGATCAACTTTGCGACATTTGGCTGAATCTGGGCTGAAAGTATATCCCGGTACACTTCAGAATTCATCCGGCTACTCTTGTCTGCTGTTATGTCATCAATAAACACAAGTGACCCAGTGCCATTGAAAGCCATGCATGCCCATGCCATCACATTGCCTCCACCATGTTTTACAGAGGATGTGGTGTGCCTTGGATCATGTGTCGTTCCCTTTCTTCTCCAAACTTTTTTCTTCCCATCATTCTGGTACAGGTTGATCTTTGTCTCATCTGTCCATAGAATACTTTTCCAGAACTGAGCTGGCTTCATGAGGTGTTTATCAGCAAATTTAACTCTGGCCTGTCTATTTTTGGAATTGATGAATGGTTTGCATCTAGATGTGAACCCTTTGTATTTACTTTCATGGAGTCTTCTCTTTACTGTTGACTTAGAGACAGATACACCTACTTCACTGAGAGTGTTCTGGACTTCAGTTGATGTTGTGAACGGGTTCTTCTTCACCAAAGAAAGTATGCGGCGATCATCCACCACTGTTGTCATCCGTGGATGCCCAGGCCTTTTTGAGTTCCCAAGCTCACCAGTCAATTCCTTTTTTCTCAGAATGTACCCGACTGTTGATTTTGCTACTCCAAGCATGTCTGCTATCTCTCTGATGGATTTTTTCTTTTTTTTCAGCCTCAGGATGTTCTGCTTCACCTCAATTGAGAGTTCCTTAGACCGCATGTTGTCTGGTCACAGCAACAGCTTCCAAATGCAAAACCACACACCTGTAATCAACCCCCAGACCTTTTAACTACTTCATTGATTACAGGTTAACGAGGGAGACGCCTTCAGAGTTAATTGTAGCCCTTAGAGTCCCTTGTCCAATTACTTTTGGTCCCTTGAAAAAGAGGAGGCTATGCATTACAGAGCTATGATTCCTAAACCCTTTCTCCGATTTGGATGTGAAAACTCTCATATTGCAGCTGGGAGTGTGCACTTTCAGCCCATATTATATATATAATTGTATTTCTGAACATGTTTTTGTAAACAGCTAAAATAACAAAACTTGTGTCACTGTCCAAATATTTCTGGACCTAACTGTATGTATGCCTGTATGTGTATGTGCGTGCTTGCATGTGCATGGAGCCCAGTGAGACTTTTGCCCTGGGTACACAAAAAACTGCAGCCAGCCCTGCCATCAGCACTGGGTGGGGCTGTTCTAATTAAACCCTAGAGAGCCAGCTACGACTGCCAAGCAATAGAGAGTCTATGCTGGTATTTACCTCCATCCTGTGTTTTGACCTGTTAATTACCGTTTATTGACTTTGGCTTGACATTTGACTATCCACTTGTTTTTTTATACTGTGTCTGATGTGACCTCCTGCTTCTAACCCAGCCTACTGACTATCCTTCTTGTCAGCTTGCGACACCGAATGGCAGTTGGCTCTGTGGCGCTTACTCAGGCATCTCTGTTTAAGTCCAGATCACTATACAGTGGTTAAAGGTTGAAAGCCAGGGCAACCCCTGAGTTCTGGGAAACAGAATAGCATAACTCTGTTTGTGGTGTCATTTTAGAGCTGCTAGGTGACTATTAAGAGTGCACGCGTGACAGGTTGACTGGCCTTTGCTGTGTTGTATGCTGTTTAAGAACCATGGTTTTTGCTGTAAAATGCAATACCGAAAATGGTCAGGGAACTTCTAGTAGAAAAACTAAACTTTGTATGGAGATAATCAGAATCGCTTTAAATTATGGCAGCTACAGGCTACTATTTACCATGAGTTTGGATGTGATTGGCTAATTCTGAACATAAACACATCCCCAATTGTTCACACTTATTCAGCCATATTATTTTGGATTTGATATTTTTATTTCCCCTTCCAAATCAGTTTGTTTCTCAATGAATAGATTATGGGTGACATGAAAAATGGAAAAAGTTTAGAATTTTTTTTTACATGCTAACAAGTTTCAGGGGTGGGTAGACTCTTTATATCAACCATAGGCAATAATAACGATGCGATTAAACATTGTTCTGAACACTCTGGTCCTTTCCACACTGATCACTGGATGGGAAGCAGTGGTGGAAGCTATTCTAGAGTAGCTATACTAGGACTTTAGCATAAAGAAAGGGTATATATCACTGGTGGACACAGACTGAAGAGGTCACTAGTGCAAGAACAGTATATGTTTGCAGTTGAATATATCATAATGCACAAATCCACCTGCTCTGGAGGTGGAAGTGGGCCCCTTTAACTCTTTAGCCCCTGTGCAGCTGCAAAGGTTGCACTATTGATAAGTCCACCCCTGGTGTATATTAGAATGCTCCCCCATGCTGCTAATAACAGTGAATAATAGGTAGAATCGCAATATAAGGCTAAGTTGACTTGTCCAGTAATCAGCTATTAGAATGGATCCTACAGATCTGTTGGCAAAAAAGTTGTGCAAACACAACTTCTTTTTTTGTCTGTTGTTAAATAACTGATTTCTGTAGGATCCGTTTTTTAACATTGGAGCCCATGGAGAACCGGTCCATTAATGGCTTGCTATTTAGACATCCATTTTTCTTTAATTTATCTTAATTTTGTTATTTTGTATTGTCTCATATTGTCTGTACATGTCCCCTCTGAATTGTAAAGCACTGCGGAATATGTTGGCGCTATAGAAATATAACTTATTATTATTATTATTATTATTAATTTGTAAAAGATTTGTTTTTTGTTTACAGGACTCAATTTCAAAGGGAAAATAAATAGCAATCAGTTAACAACAGGGGTCCCCAACCACCGGCCCACAGACCAGGACTGGGCTGGGCCGTTGGGTTTTTTTTTTGCCAGTCCATGGTGCCGCCACAGACCAACACTAAACACTGACAGTGTGCTCTGCTCTGCAGCAGCTGAGTGCACACTGTGTGGTGGAGGCTGCCTACTGCCCCACCCAGTATAATGTTCTCTGCCGGCTCCCGGTAGAGAACATTATGCAAGCCGTGCTGGGTGGGACGGCGGGCTGGCCTTAGTAGGCATGGCTCCTGCCATAGCCCATTATGTGGGGCATGATGGAGCAGGCGACAATCTGGCACAGTTTCGTGGCTCCTGGCATAGCTCCTGGTAGGGACTTGGTCTATAGCGCTGTACACCAAGGTTGCACCAGCACCCCCCAGTATACAGCACTGTTTAGTGTATAGCGCTGCTAATTCGCAGTGCTGTAAACTGATGCTCAATGTACAGTGCTGCTACTCTATTTGCAGAAATTGCTAAGAGAGGAACAGGGACAAGAATGTCATATGTACCCAGCCCTCTTTCCCCTCCTGCTAGCTGTATCTTCTCCATACCCCCGCTCCCATATGACCAAAGCCACACCCCTGCCCCATCCTCACTCTGCCCTACCGAGCCATGGAAAAAGGGTCTTGCTTGAAGATGGCTCCTGGTTCAAAAAAGATTGGGGGCCACTGAGTTAATGGATCCATTCTCCATAGACTGCAATGTTCACATGGATCCTGTAGAAATCAGTTATTTAACAATGGACAAAAAAGTTGTGTTTGCAGAACATGTTTGCCAACGCATCTCTAACGGCTGATTACTGGACATGTGAACTCAGCCTTATGCTGCAAAATATGTGCAAGAATGATGTAAGACTGAACTCATGTATTTGTAGAGCTGATGTATCTAACTTCGGAATGCAAGTATGTGCGTGTCAAGGTGTTAGATAAGAACAATAATCTCAGGAAATGTCAATGAAATAATTGTGTACCAATTATTGATATAAAGTAATGCAGATGATTGTTTGGCCTCTGTATTACACATGCTTATACAATAAAACAATAAATCCTTAACACGATGCTGCACTTATAATTATAATCAATAGGAATCTCATTATTGAATAACAATAAGACGTCTACTATCTAGTAACGACTTCAACAAACACAGTGTGTACGATATGAGCTAGAAGAAAAAAAGACAGAAGATTCAAGAAGTATTTCTTCACAGCAAGATCCCCTAGCAATCTTCATTCACAACTCAAAATATGACAGGAATCAGGAAATATTACTTCGGGTTGCATGCTTCTGTCCTGATCTATCAAATACACTGCATAGTAATAGCAAATTACTGGAAACTGCACTTTGAACTTAGCCACTGGCAGGTATCCCAGTTAAACAAAATATAAAGATTTGCTTCCTCTGTGAGGCCTCCTGCACAGGGTGTCCCTATAGACTCTCCATAGCTCGCTGCAACAGGTTGGAATGAGGCCCCAGGTCAGGAAAACAAGCCATGACTAGCATTATTTCCTACAGCCCCTGTTGTTTATTACAGGAGATCTCTTGGCATGTCTGTCTCCAGTTTGCTCAGCTATATTACTGCAAACTATCCACATTGAGGAAATACTTTACTGAGGCAACTGCAGCTTCATTAAGTGTACAATGTTAGCAGAACTTTTATGTTACGTTATGCGCTCTTTCTTAATCGCCATATATAGAAAACATTTTATATGGGTATCCGGCATACATATATTGTCTATGTGAAATTGTTCGTACCATAGAAAGATTACACAACCAAGTTGCCTAATGTATAGAAAATATACTGAACAGTGACTTAAAGGATAAGTCCAGGATCGAACGAAAAGGATTCGGGGGTTTTTCTGAAGAGGCACCACATTTACCTAGTGGTTGTTTGTTGCACTGCAGGTCATCTTCATTCATTCATTCAAAGGGAGCCAAAGCTCTGTTCGCATGTCTGTTTATCTTTTCCGTTTGTTTTGAGTAAAAGATGATCGGATTAGGATCTTGCATTCATGATTGAAGCGGAATTAGAAAAATGTAATAGACAATGAACAGGATGTTAACTCTGTTCATTTGTTCCAAACGGTGCAGGCAACAGAAAAGATAAATGGACATGTGAACATTGTTCTAGTTGCTATACTAAATGCACTACTCTAAAGAGCTTGTCCCATGAATGAAAGAAAAGTGATTCCGGCAGCTAAATAGGAGCAGTCAGACTGTGGAATGCCCTACCACAAGAGGTAGTAATGGCAGATACTATAACAGCTTTTAAAAAAAGGGCTGGATGATTTCCTCAGTATACACAACATTGTTGGTTATAAATGATTTAGTGACAAAATGTAGAATTGGTGAAGGAACGTTGAACTACATGGACCTAAAGGGGGCTTTACACGCTACGATATCGTTAATGTTTTGTCGTCGGGGTCAAGTTGTTAGTGACGCACATCCGGCGTCATTAACGATATCGCAGCGTGTGACACTGACCAGCGACCTTAAGCGACCTCAAAAATGGTGAAAATCGTTCACCATGGAGAGGTCGTCCCAAACTCAAAAATCGGTAAGGGTTGTTTATCCAGGTGGTTCATCGCTCATGCGGCAGCACACATCGCTATGTGTGACACCGCATGAGCGAGGAACGTCTCCTTACCTGCCGCCGGCCACAATGCGGAAGGAAGGAGGTGGGCGGGATGTTACGTCCTGCTCATCTCCGCCCCTCAGCTTTGATTGGCTGGCCGCTTAGTGACGTTGCGGTGACGTCGCTGTGATGCCGAACGTCCCTCCCCCTTGAAGGAGGGATTGTTTGGCAGTCACAGCGACGCCGCCGACCAGGTAAGTAGGTGTGACGCTGCCGTAGCGATAATGTTCGCTACGGCAGCGATCACAAACAATCGCATGCGCGATGGGGGCGGGTACTTACACGCTCGCTATCGCTACAAATTGCTAGCGATATCGCTACCGTGTAAAGCCCCCTTAAGTCTTTTTTCAACCTATGTCTCTATGTAACTATGTAAAAAAATAATAGACAGTTTTACTATTTCGTGCGTTAAAAAAATGTTCCTGTGCAGAGAAAATCGTATAAATGTGTCCCTGCTGTGTACTGTGTAATGGCTGTGTCTAACTTTTCAAGGACATGGTCTGATCATATCACAGCTCAAGACACTGAAAAACAGCAGTGAATGTCAATTATTTTTTTTATTGTTCATCGTATTTATTTTATTTTTTTTTGGAATGTAACTATTTACCTTTTAATTTTGGTCTTCCTGGGAAATGTATTTATTTTTTTGCGGCTTTAATTTTTTTTAGGTTTTTTTTTTTTTAAATAAAGCTAGAAATGCTGCATATCTGATGATCACTCATCATTTATTTATATAATATTAGTCTCTGGTCACATTTGGACATTTTCCTAATATGCATACCAAACACGGAGCTCAAACGTGGCGTCATCGACATACTGTACAATTTTCCAAAGTTAATTCTATTTACAAATGAAAAAAAAAAATAACCGAGTAGAAAAATGATAAGTAAAAAGAAAAAACCTCCTTGGAGTGTAGGCAATTACGCATTGTACTTAGATGATATTAGTCTCTGGTCCCATTTGGACATTTTCGTGATATGCATACCAAACACGCAGCTCAAACATGGCGTCATCGCCATCAACATACTGTACAATTTCCAAAGTTAATTCTATATTCTATATATATATATATATATATATATATATATATATATATATATAATTATATATATATATATATTAATAATTTTATATATATATATAATTATATATATATTTATATATATAATTATATATATTTATATATATAATTATAATATATATATAATTCTATATATAAAAATAATTCTATTTACAAATGAAAAAAAATAACCGAGTAGAAAAATGATAAGTAAAAAGAAAAAACCTCCTTGGAGTGTAAGCAATTACGCATTGTACTTAGATGATATTAGTCTCTGGTCCCATTTGGACATTTTCGTGATGGGCATACCAAACACAGAGCTCAAAAGTGTCATGAGCCTCCACATTGACATACTGTACAATTTCCAAAGTTAATTCTATTTACAAATAAAAAAGAAATAACCTAGTGGAAAGATGATACAGAAAAGTTGAAAACTTCCTTGGAATGTAGGCATATACGCATTGTATTACATTTTACTTCTATTCGGCAAAACAAACATGGCTGGACACTTGTTGCTGCGGTGGGATCATCTCTTCATTCGCAGAAGTAGCTCCTTGTATGCTGGCTCTCATTAAGAAAACAAAGGGGCTGAAGAAGGCAGATGGAAGCAAAGGTTAGACAGCTGAAAAAACAAGCCTTTATTTATGCTGCAACACAGGTGATCCAGAGGAGGAAGTACTAAATCCAGGAATCCAAATGCCTGTACTGAAGGTGGAGGAGGATATGGATGAGGAATGTGCTGGGGGAGAAGGACAGCTGGCTTTGGAATCATCAACTTATTCTTAAGGGATTTTTCTCAAAGAATCTCAGAGGCTTTTTAATGATCATTGAACTTCCTACTACAAATCTTTCCATGCTTGTTGGTATTCCAGACATGCCTTACCCTTTCACCCCGTGGTTATCTTTTAATCCCTTATGTGTATGGAGAGTTTTTCCTGCACTTAAAGTGTTAATTAAGCTTCCATATGTACTCAGTTGTTAAAAGCAACAAGAGCACTGGGTGCCTCACTTTACTGCTCTTGGTAGCATAAAAGAATATTATTTCAGGCTTTCAGAACGTGTTAGAGAAATCTGAATACATTTCCAGCAAGTTTCAGACATTTTGAAAACATTACAAATATCTAACTACGAATAATACAAAAATAAATCATCATGGATAGAAAGAATATCCAAAGAGTGAGTTGGATAAAATCCACAGCAGTTTACAGTAGCTGTAATAATGGATGGGTTTTAATTAAATCTGAAAGGGATAGGGGGAAACTTCCGGATCGCTGAGGGATTGTTAATGGGACCCCCACTGGTCCCAAGAACTGGAGCTGTGCAGATCCCTGTGTGAATAGAGTGATGGTCAATCATGGACACTGACACTCCGTTCAATTTCAAAGATTTAAAACTTGAGAATATTTCATAGAGGATTCTTATGTCGACCCAAGCTATTAAATAGAGATTCAACAGGTACCCAAAGGCCAGTGAAAAGATTAACCCAACTGGAACTAATTGGACACAATCACTTCTCACGTAAGCTGAGTTCACACAATCGTATTTTCTCTATCTGAGAAAAATGGTCTGATCGGAGTTTGATCAGAGCGGGATCTGTTTTTCTCAGAAATGGATAAAAAAAAGAGTGTTTTAGCTGTTCTGCTCTAAACTAAACTACGGGATCACCCGTGAGGTCCAAATTAAATTGGGCCTTTTAAATAACGAGCGCTTCGAGGAAGGAAATGCACATTTATTGTGAGAGAGTTTCTCATCTTCTCCATACTGTCATGCCGTGAAAATCGGACAACAGTCCAATGCCAACTAAGTTGAGTCCAATTTTTTTCACGGACCCATAGACTTGAATGGCCAGGTTCCCTCTGATGCTACAATTTTTTTCAGACATGCGGACTACCTAATTGAATAACATGAACAAAATCAGATATGTTCACTGCCTCATTGAATGATATTTCCGATTTTTTGACCAAAGGTGAATTCCCAAATAACCAAATATCACTGCTAAGGTACTGAGTGTGTAAGGACAATAGTATTTATGATGTGGATGTTATGTATAGTTAATAAGTGGGCTCTCATGCATGTTTTTTTTGTAGATCCAAGGAACGCCAGTTGAAGGTCTGTGATGATTACAGTTAGCTGTTTAATAGCAACTAAAATCTAAGGCAAACAATTATATAATACATAGAGACTATATTCAGAGAAATATCACTTGAAGAACAGCAAATTCAGGGTATGCGAAGGGGAAAGGTCAAACAACAAGGATCAAGGCCACTAAATGTCACACTTGCCGAGTGTAGCAAGAGTGGCAGGGTGCGTTCAGACCTATGTGCTTCTGATGCACAACAAAAAACACAAGAAAGTTGGGCACCAGGGACACAAAAACAATGGGAGGCCCTGGAACTAGTAAGAGGGGTTGGTGGGGAACCTCCTATTCTCACCTGCAGCTGTCCCTCCTCTCCTAGCCAGTCCCTATACAGTCTCCGCAAATGTCGCTGAACAAGAACCTGAGACCCTCGGATGACGCTATAGTATCCCTGACTAGGGAGAGGCAGGTGGGGTTCACTAGACCTCAGGGGGGAAAAAACAAGCAAAAGGATATAGCCTGAGCAGAGGAAGCTTCAACTGCAGAACCTTCCTCCAAGGCAGCCAGAGACCAAATTGCAGGGATTGGTGGGACACACCATTATTTAAAGCTGAAGGGCGTGACTACAAAGTGAGTGCAGCTGAAAATACTCAGCAAGGAACTGCTTGGAAAGGCTGCAAGAGAAAAACTGACAATTAACTACTTCAGTGCCAAGAGAAACGAAACCCATTTAAATATAGAGAGCCAGATGAGAGGCTCCAGTCCAAAGGCTGTCACTGGTCTCTACATGCAGGGAGATGAACGTGACACTAACTATGGCAATATTTCAACATGGAAGCAACTACAAATAGCAGCTAATTGAATTGTTACATGGTAGGGCGACAGATGCCAAGCCTGGAATTTTGTACTATATGTACAGCTATCATAGTACATATTGGTTAATTTATTGACCATCGGAAATAACACAGAGAGGACCAATTATACAATTAGTGATAGTAATTATAATAATTTTTATTTATATAGCAGAAAGATATTGCATTAAAGAATAACACAATTCAACAAATAACAAGAGAAATGAGGACCCTGCTCGTAAGCTTACAATCTATGAGGAAATAGGGGACGCACAAAAGGTAAATGGTAAAAAGTGCTTCTATTGTATGGTCCAGACATCAATATAATGCATAGCTCTGCATGAACCGGTCACCGGCCAGTATGTGACAAGTACAGGTACACAGGGCTATTAAAAGCATAGAAGGTGTGTAAACAGATGATAAAAAGGACCAGATTTTGAAAAATTAGACTATGCATATTTAATTTCCCTAACTCACTCTAAAGTCTGTAATTATATCATCAGCTGTCAACAACCAGTGCACCAGTAACTGGGGCCTCATTTATGGAAACTGCCTCACAGTAAAATCTTTCTGGTTTTCTATAGCAACTGCAGAAATACCTGAAGCCACATTTATAAAGATTGTCTCACAGTAAAGGGGGCTTTACACGCTGCGACATCGCTAATGCGGAGTCGTTGGGGTCACGGAATTTGTGACGCACATCCGGCCGCATTAGCGATGCCGTTGCGTGTGACACCGATAAGCGATTTTGCATCGTTGCAAAAACGTGCAAAATCGCTAATCGGTGACATGGGGGTCCATTCTTAAAAATCGTTACTGCAGCAGTAACAAAGTTGTTCCTCGTTCCTGCGGCAGCACACATCGCTGCGTGTGACGCCGCAGGAACGAGGATGCTCCCCTTACCTGCCTCCCGGCTGCTATGCAGAAGGAAGGAGGTGGGCGGGATGTTACGTCCCGCTCAGCTCCGCCCCTCCGCTGCTATTTGGCGGCAGTTCAGTGGCGCTTCAGTGACATCGCTGTGACGCCGCACGGAACGCCCCCTTAGAAAGGAGGCGGTTCGCCGGTCACAGCGACGTCGCCGGACAGGTAAGTATGTGTGACGGCTCTGGGCGATGTTGTGCGGCACGGGCAGCGATTTGCCCGTGTCGCGCAACAGATGGGGGCGGGTACCCACACTAGCGATATCGGGACTGATATCGCAGTGTATAAAGTAGCCTTAAGATCATTCTTGTTGCCTACAGCAACTAGAGTGTAACTTTCAGCATTGAATCTGCTAACACAGTTTTTGCCCAAAGGGTCTTAAAGAATTAAAGTTACGGTACCCAAAGAGTCGTTCTCAAAGTGGCAGCAACCATATAGTCACTAAGGTGGGGCAACCTGATAAGTCGCTCTAAGGTCTGTAATTATAGCAACGGCTGTCAACAACCACTGCAGAAGTAACAGGGGCCTCTTTTATGAAAACTGCCTCACAGTAAGATCGTCCTGGTTGTCTATAGCAACCAGAGTGTAGCTTTCAGCTTTAAAGCTGCTGAGGTAAAGAGAAAGCTGAGCTCTGATTGGTTGCTGTAAACAACTAGAACAGTCTGTGAGGCAGTTTTCATAACTGAGATTTGAGATCCTTCGGGACACACATTTTCTGCTTTATATATATGTATATATATCCACCTATTAGATCTCTGATCAGTGTGAGGTGATTACTAAGGGTCATAATACTAAGAACTGTTTCATAAAATGCAGCCCCCAAACCAACCATCTATTGGGCGAGTAAATCCAAGATCTAAGAAACCAAACCTTTCTCAAACAACAGGAGTCCCGGTTTGGAAGGAAACAAAGTAAATATTAATATCTAATAGAAATGTATTCAAAAAGTAGTTACGACAAATTTGTAAAAATAAACAACTGTTAACGCCAATCTAACAAAAAACAAGAGTTGAAAAAAAATAAAAATATGTAAATGCTGAAGATGTCAACTTAAGGGTAAAACTGAAATTTTAACATTAGCAAGCATAACCAACAAGTTAACAGATCATTTTTCCTCGAGCAAAGCCGCGGGTATTTTGCTAGTTATGAATAAACTCAAAGCTGGTCATGTAGTATCACTCATCTCAGGATATCTCAGTCTAAGTGAAAAGGTAGAGAAAGACACATCTGTACACTGTTAAAAGGGTTTTCCAAGATCCATGTCAAATTCTAAAACCTCAGAAATATTTGTAATATTCCTAAGTAGTTCATTAAGATAAGCAAATAAATTCACATGGACCTCATCCAACGATTATATCGGTACTCCATGGCCAAAGAACGGGAGACCTGAAAATCACCTCCTATAACTCAGCAAAAAATGAGGCCTCTTCATTTACGTATCAAAGTGGCTCAGTCCCTAAGGGGTTAACATTACCAGAATGTAAACATACAAAAATTTTACCTGCATATAATGATTTTCTGGCCAGCGTCACTTTATGCTGTATTAACTCGAATGCTTCAACATATTCTAGTGATTCTGAGATTGTTTTTTCGTGACGTATTGTACTTCATTTTAGAGGTAAATTTTAGTCGATATAATATATGAAAATATCAAAAAAATGTGCAAATAAATTAGCATTTTACAATTTTCAAAGGAATTTATTTGCCCTTAAACCAGATAGTTATACCACACAAAATAGTTAATAACATTTGTCACGAGTACTTCAGCACCATTTTTTAAATGTTTTTTGTTAGGAAGTTATAGGGGGTTAAAAGTTTATCACCAACTTCTCATTTTTCCAAAAAATTTACAAAACCATTTTTTTTAGGGACCACATCACATTTGAAGTAACTCTAAGAGGCCTGCGTGACAGGAAATACCCCAAAGTGACAACATTATATAAACTGCACCCCTCAAACTGCTAAAAACCACGTCAATCAACTTTATAAATCCTTCAGGTGCTTCACAAATGTGGAAAAAAAAATTAAAATTTTACTTTGTCCCACAAGAATGTTACTTTAGCCCCAAATTTTGTATTTTCACAACAGGAGAAAATGCACCATACAATTTGTTGTGCAATTTCTCCTGCGTACAGACAGACCCAATATGATGTGGAGAACTCCTGCATGGATGCATGGCAGGTAGCGAAGGGAAGAAGCACCATTTGACTTTTGGAATGCACAATTGGCTACAATAGATAACGGATGCCATGTCACGTTTGTAGAGTCCTTGATATGCCTAAACAGTGGAAATCCCCACAATTTACCCCATTTTGGAAACTAAACCACTCAAGGAATTTGTTTAGATGTTTGGGGAGCACCTTGAACCACCAGGTACTTCATAGAATTGTATATTGTTGAGCTGTGAAAATAAAAAAAAAACAAAACAATTTTCCCTCAAAAATGTTGTTTTAGCTCCACATTTAGCAATTTCACAAGAGTAACAAGAGAAAGTGCACCATAAAATTTGTTGTGCAATTTCTCCAGAATACATCAATACCCCATATGTGGTGGAAACTAGTGTTTGGGGGCACGACAGGACTCAGAAGGGGAGTGCAAAATTGTCTGGAATAGTTTGTGGACCCCATGTCACATTTTCAGAGCCACTGAGGTTCCAAAATAGCAGAAACTCCCCAAATGTGACAACATTCTGGAAACTAGACCCCTCAAGGAGTTTAGCTAGTGGTGTGGGGGGGGGGTGAAAATAAAATATTAAGTTTTTTTCAACTAAAATTATGCTGAAGGCAAAATTTTTGAATTTTAACAAGAGTAACCAGATTAAATGGATCACAAAATTTATTACGCAATTTCTTCTGAGTACAGCAATACCCCATATATGATCAGAAACCACTTTTGAGAGATAGTGCAAAACTCAGAAGGGAAGAAGCACCATATCGGAGAGCAGATTTGGCTGGAATGATTAGCAATTGCCTTGTCACATTGGTAAAGCCCCTGAGGTGAAAGATCAAAAGAAATCCCCCACAAATTACCCCATGTTACAAACTGTACACCTCAATGAATTCAGCTAGAGGTGCTGTAAACATATTGACACCACTGGTCTGTCACAAAATGTCATACCATTGGGCAGTGAAAAAATAATAATTACATTTTTACCACTAAAATGTTGTTTTAGCCTCAGATTTTACATTTTCACAAGGGAAAATAGAAAAAAAATACCACATAATTATTATACAATTTCTCGTTAATTTGGAAATTACACCCCTTTGGGAATTCATGTACAGGAATAATGATGATTTAAACTCTGTGGGTGTTTGCGAGAAACAAGCAGGATTGGATATTGCAAAGTTAAAACGGAAATCTATCGTTGTAGTGCCCATACGTTGTCATGCCTGCACATTGTTCCTGGCTTGAGCTGCAGGTGACCTGCACTCAGTAAATTTAGCGGACCCTCCTTGTTACAGAAATGGCAAACATGTGAAAGTTAACTTTGGTTTAGACACACTGCAGGGGTCAACAGAGAGGGAGCAATTTGGATTTGGGAGCACAAATTTCACTGGATTTCTTTTTGGGGGCGAGGAGCCATATCCCTTTCCAGAGCTACCAGTAACTTGGAAGCTCCCTATATTTATGTTAACAGAGGATGAACCTGAGAGGAGACTTGTTTCTTGTGGGTTGAGTAGAAGCTTTTATTGGTGGCATTTTTGGGTACAGAACATTTTAGATCAGTTCACATTTATGCTGTGCTCTACACTAAATGCTTACATTGGGGTTTCCATCTAAATCAACAAAATATGTGATTCAGATGAAACTCCCGATGGATCGATTAATGAGGCAGCAGAGTTACTCTGAACTCTGCGTGGCTTTTGTTCGGTGGTGTCCATCTTCTAAGAAGTTCACAAAAGAGGTGGTGGACCACACTTTTATGAACCCCTAAAAAGATAGACAAGACCAAATCATAAGACAGAGAGAGTCCAAGGTGACACCATCTTCCTCATTACCAAATATGTGTAACTTTTATTATTCTGATCTTTGGACTCATGTATTGCAATAGACATGTATTGCAATACATGAGACCTGTCAGATCACACTGACAGATGACCTGCTAGGTCATGTCTATGGCTGGACCTAACAGGCCACCATAACTGGCACAGCAGGGGGTCATTGTTCCTATGACAATCGTCAGCTCAATGTGATCTCACCACAGGAGGGTGGAGGAGGCAACGGGGATGAGAGAGGAAGCGCACTTCCCACCCACAACCTTCTAAATGCCGCAATCACTATTGATCATGGCATCTAGACGGTTAATCTAGATGTCTGGTACTACAGGAGCTTGGCTGTTAGCTGAGCTGAGTTCCTGCAGGGAAGTGATGATATTAAGAACTTCTCTGCACAATCATGCTGTGATCGGTCAGTCGGGTTGACTCACAGATCTGAGTGCGGGGACCGCCAACATATGTCCCCACACCTCTTCTCATGCCGATCAGTTGCCAGTGACCACTGCCGGTACAGAACTGTCACTGTGTGCTTACAGACAGTGACAATTTAAAGCCATGACAGACATAGCACGTCATTGTGCATGAACTGACACCACCTGCTCATGGCGTGCTATGTCCATCATTGGTCGTTAAGGGGTTAGTTTGTCTTCAGAAACTACATTTCTCATCAATCTTTTGCTTCTCTGAATGCTCTCACTTAACCCAACCCCTCTGTATCTTCTCTTCTGTGTTCCCAAAATTAAATCAGTATAGCTCTGGCTTCTCTTTGCCTCAATACATTGTCTGTGAGGATCCACAACTTTCTGCTACTGTGACGCCCTGGACCCCAGGGGTCACAGAACACCAGAACACACATACACACCCCCTCCCTTGGTAGGAAACATCCGTCAAACAAAAACCCTTGTTGCCTCCTCCAGGGTATGATGTCCACACCAGGTGGGGCGGAGCCAGGTGGTTGGCCCCACCCACCGAGGATTTCACAGGCCTGGAGGCGGGAAAAGAAGACAGTTAGAGTTTTGAGTTCAAGTGCAGTGGAGTTGGAGGTTGAAGTGGAGTGACTGTGAGTGTCTGGGTCGGAGCCCAGGCACCGTCAGCAAGGTCGGCAGATGGTGGTGGCTGTCTGCAGGAGTTAGTGGACGTCTGCGGAACCGTAGGACCGGGGTCGGGCGGTGGCCCGCCGGTACCGAACCAGGGAGCGAAGTGAAGCTAAGCACCAAGGCAGGGTACTCAGACCCCGACTAGGCTCGGAAGCCGCCGTAATGGTCAAATTCTCTGATTGCGGTCTGGACCTCAGGGGTTCATTCCCACCCAAGTCCTGTCAGAAGGCAACAGCCCAACCCGTCCGGATAAGAGCCACCGCCAAAGGCCAGAGATCCAAGGGCCAGCGCCTGCGGGCAAAACGGGCTCTCCCAACATGTACAAGCCAGGGAGCAGACCACCCGTGGGAATCCATATGGGTCAAACACTTACACACAGGTGCAGGGAAAGACAGCCGCCACCAACCCGTCCAGGGAGAGTGAAGAAGCCGCAGCCAACTGTGGGCCCCGTCCATCCAGCCGTTTGGTTTACCAGAGACTCTGTCATTGACTATCTGAGTGAGTACACCAGTGCCATCCGGCACAGCGCTGAACTGCTGCCCCGCATCCGCGCTGCCTCCCCGCGTTGGCTCCCGCACCTAGCCCATACCCACCAACATCCAACCCCCCCAACCGGGACCCCGGGACCAACAGCCCCTACCCACGGAGAGGCCAACACCTCAGCTGCTCCCCGCCATCGCTCCCGGGAACCCCCGTCACCAGCAGCGGTGGTGCTCACCATCACCACAACCCCGTGGGTGGCGTCACAACCGACATCCCACCACCAAACATCCCCCCTTTTCCCCCCTGCTCGAGCCACCGAGAAGCAGAAGCACCGGACCCGAGCGCCAGCGGTTCCAGGTGAGCGGCGTTCCCAACCCCTCCGACCGCGACACTACTTTCTGCCATTTCAATACAACCATTCTCTACATTGCTCACTTTCTTGATGATTGCCCCTTTTGTCCACTTTGAAAGTTTGTACTATCATAGAAATCTAAATCAAATCAATGTTTGGTGTGATCACCCTTTACTTTCAAAACAACAGCAAAGTATCACGTTTTCTAGGTACATACAGTTAGGTCCAGAAATATTTGGACAGTGACAGAAGTTTTGCTATTTTAGCTGTTTACAAAAACATGTTCAGAAATACAATTATATATAATATGGGCTGAAAGTGCACACTCCCAGCTGCAATATGAGAGTTTTCACATCCAAATCGGAGAAAGGGTTTAGGAATCATAGCTCTGTAATGCATAGCCTCCTCTTTTTCAAGGAACCAAAAGTAGTTGGACAAGGGACTCTAAGGGCTGCAATTAACTCTGAAGGTGTCTCCCTCGTTAACATGTAATCAATGAAGTAGTTAAAAGGTCTGGGGTTGATTACAGGTGTGTGGTTTTGCATTTGGAAGCTGTTGGTGAGACCAGACAACATGCGGTCTAAGGAACTCTCAATTGAAGTGAAGCAGAACATCCTGAGGCTGAAAAAAAAAGAAAAAATCCATCAGAGAGATAGCAAACATGCTTGGAATAGCAAAATCAACAGTCGGGTACATTCTGAGAAAAAAGGAATTGACTGGTGAGCTTGGGAACTCAAAAAGGCCTGGGCGTCCACGGATGATAACAGTGGTGGATGATCGCCGCATACTTTCTTTGGGGAAGAAGAACCAGTTCACAACATCAACTGAAGTCCAGAACACTTTCAGTGAAGTAGGTGTATCTGTCTCTAAGTCAACAGTAAAGAGAAGACTCCATGAAAGTAAATACAAAGGGTTCACATCTAGATGCAAACCATTCATCAATTCCAAAAATAGACAGGCCAGAGTTACATTTGCTGAAAAACACCTCATGAAGCCAGCTCAGTTCTGGAAAAGTATTCTATGGACAGATGAGACAAAGATCAACCTGTACCAGAATGATGGGAAGAAAAAAGTTTGGAGAAGAAAGGGAACAGCACATGATCCAATGCACACCACATCCTCTGTAAAACATGGTGGAGGCAACGTGATGGCATGGGCATGCATGGCTTTCAATGGCACTGGGTCACTTGTGTTTATTGATGACATAACAGCAGACAAGTGTAGCCGGATGAATTCTGAAGTGTACCGGGATATACTTTCAGCCCAGATTCAGCCAAATGCCGCAAAGTTGATCGGACAGCGCTTCATAGTACAGATGGACAATGACCCCAAGCATACAGCCAAAGCTACCCAGGAGTTCATGAGTGCAAAAAAGTGGAACATTCTGCAATGGCCAAGTCAATCACCAGATCTTAACCCAATTGAGCATGCATTTCACTTGCTCAAATCCAGACTTAAGACGGAAAGACCCACAAACAAGCAAGACCTGAAGGCTGCAGCTGTAAAGGCCTGGCAAATCATTAAGAAGGAGGAAACCCAGCGTTTGGTGATGTCCATGGGTTCCAGACTTAAGGCAGTGATTGCCTCCAAAGGATTCCCAACAAAATATTGAAAAAAAAAATATTTTGTTTGGGTTTGGTTTATTTGTCCAATTACTTTTGACCTCCTAAAATGTGGAGTGTTTGTAAAGAAATGTGTACAATTCCTACAATTTCTATCAGATATTTTTGTTCAAACCTTCAAATTAAACGTTACAATCTGCACTTGAATTCTGTTGTAGAGGGTTCATTTCAAATCCAATGTGGTGGCATGCAGAGCCCAACTCGAGAAAATTGTGTCACTGTCCAAATATTTCTGGACCTAACTGTATGCACACATGCAAGAAACTCAGAAAAAAGATTGTTACAAACAACTTGCAGAGCTAAAATGTCAATTCCCCTCACTTTCAAAAGTTCCCTGTTTAGAACCTTGATGTAGCTTGAAATGCTAGGGTATGGTTTTGAGCATGGATGTGTCCGTCTGGTCAGATGCTGCCGCAATACCATGCACATGTTCTCTCACATGGACTTTGAGTTGATGTGTGGTCAGACCCACGTATGTCTTAGGACATGGGCATGTAGCATAATAGTTTACGCTTTGGAATGACAGATAATATATTTGCAAATATCATAACTTTTTAGCCCAGTTGAGTCTGTGAAAGAATTGTTCCTTTCAGTGTTCGGGCATTGAACACATTTACCACACGCAACCCACCAGCACACAGGAATGGTGGCTATGGTGTTAAGAAACATGCGATCACTGTTGGTGCAATAACGACTGTGGACTAAATAGTCACCTATGTTTCTGGAGTGGTGGATCTTTGGTGTAATGGGAAGAATTTTGGCTAGGTCCAGATCGACCTAGAGAATTGGCCAAGACTTTTCAAGACATTGTCCCATGGTTTCGAATTCAGAGTGAAAACTTGCAATGAATAAAACCTGATTCATGGCTGAATTGCCCTTATTAGAATACAGAAGGGAATGTCAGAATGTTTGGCCCAATAATACGCCCGTTTTATCATTTGCCCACTGTACCCCCATTCTCTTAATCTTTTAGTAAGGTCTACGCCCTGTCTCTCAAAATCGGTATCAGTCAAGCAGACATGCCTTAGACATTGTCCAATGGGAATTGATTTGATCATAAACCTGGGGTGGGATGATGAGGCATGCAACAAGGCATTGGTAGATGTTGATTTTCTATATAGATCAATTTGTATATGATCCTGAGTATTCCTTTTTTAATGTCAGGTCAAACAAGTCAAATTTTTTTGACCATTGATATATGATATTGATATTGTGCTCATTGTTGTTGATTTGTCTCATAAATGGAGCAATTCCTCTGACCCCTGCCAGATCAGGAATATCGTCAATGTAGTACGTCCAAAAGAGGACACAATCCATTGGGGGCTCCTGATCTGACAGGAGGAGGTCCCTCTCCTACAGACCTCGGAACAGAGTGGCGTAGGATGGTGAAAAATATGCACCCATAGCTGTGCCCTGGAGCTGCAGGTAGGAGAACCCCTTAAAAGTAAAGAAATTGTGTGTGGGTGCAAACTCCAACAAACACATAATCAATTCATTCATTGGCCCAGAAGTATTAGAAATATTAAGAAAGAACTTAGTTGCAGCTAGCCCGTCGCTGTTTCTTATATTGGTATAGAATGATTCTACATTTCCTGTTACAAATATGGTGTCCTCCTCCACTATATGGAATGCATCAACTGTTTTTAGCAATGTGGATACAAAAAAGAGAGCAAAAGACAGTGTGTATAGCAATTGGGATCACCACAATGATGGTGATCCCAATTGCTTTATACACTGTATTTTGCGCTCTCTTTTGTATCCACATACCGGTGTGTAATTGGTTAGATCCCACTTATATATCTGTGGTGCCCTCTACACTATTTTGCAACTATTTTAGGTAAATCACCAGTATCCCTAATGAACAATGGCAAACATTTCACTAATGGCTGTAGTGTTTAATTTATCCATCTATTATTTTTTTCCATGACATTGCCACATCCAGAGATAATGGGTGTACCTAGTGGTGTACTCATATTTTTGTGCAATTTAGGTAGATGATATTAGGTGGTAATACTTGGTTCAGTCACTTGTAGTGCCGAAGCCAGATGCTTGGTGATAACATTGTCATTGACAACATTGTTGATGGCTTCCTCGATTATATCACATAATTCTTCTTGCAGTACAGAGCTTCTCAGCTGCCCTTTCTATATACAGTCATCTCCTATAGTACTTTACTCCTCAGCTCCTTCTATATAAAGTACTTCACTGTTCAGCTCCCCTATACACAGCCTCCCTCTGCAGTGCATCACTCCTAGGTCTCTTTTATACAAAGCTTCTTCCTGCAGTAAATCATTCAAAATCTCCTTCTATATACAGCCTCATAAATCACTCTTCAGCCTATTCTATACACAGCCTCTTCCGTCAGTACATAACGCCTCAGCCTCTTCTATATACAGCCTTACTTTGCAGTACATCATTCTTTAGTCCCTTTTATATACAGCCTCTTACTGTAGCAAATTACACTTAGCCTCTTAAATATTCAGCCTCCTCCTGCAGTACATAATTTCTCAGCCCTTTATATATGCAGCCTCCTCCTGCAGTACATCACTCCTCAGCTACTTCTATACACAGCCTTCTCCTGCACTACATCGCTCCTTAGCTTCTTTTACATACATTCTTCTCATGCAGAACTTCACTCTTCAGCTCCTTCTTTACACTGCGTCCTCCTGCAGTACATCACTCCTTAGCTTCTTCTGTTTACAGTCTTCTCCTCTAGATTATTACTTCTCAGGCTCTTCTATACACTGCCTCCTCCTGCAGTGCATCACTCCTCAGTCCCTGCAGCATGTCCATTCCTCTCAAATTTCTCAATACACAGCTCACTCTTGCAAAGTGAGGTGCTCAATCCCTGCTCCCTCTCCTGTTTTACACAGGGCACATGATGGTAAGACTAGTGGTAGGTAAAGGTAGTGTTGAGGAGAGCTTTATGTTTTTAGTAGGGTCGAGGTTAGGGCTAGTTCTCGAATGTGTCCTAGTGGCAGTTTTAGGGTACTGGACAAGGTTTCGTGTTCCAGGAGTATAATTTGGGAGACAGGCTATTTTCCTGTAGAAATAAGGCTATGTTCACACACTGCATCTTTTCTAACCACAGAGATGCAGTGTTTTTGGCTCCAAAAAAGCACCTTTTTATAGAAATAAAATAGAAATCTCATAGACTTTGCTGGGAGAAGGAAATGCATGCGTTTAGGTGCATCTTTATGACCTCAGAAACGCAGTAAAAGATGCAATGTGTGAACATAGCCTTTACAGTTCACTTTGGTCTCTTCCTGGTCTTTTTTAACACATTAGAAGCTGCAAGAAATATCTGCTAACGTAATCACTGGCTCCAGCAGTGGAAACCTACCTCAGAACTGGGCACGTGTCAGAAGGGGGTGATGAGATTTCTTTTTTACATTAGTCTGTCTTTATCTGCTATGTATCCCGCTTAATAAAGGTTTCAAAAATGGTACGTGCATCTAAGACTTTATTCAATAGTACTACATCCTTACAGTAAAAGTCTCATTAATTGACACATCACTTGATGCATAAAATCAACATGAAGTGCAGGATATATTCTGTATATGGAATGAGAGGTTTGATAATAAAGAGCCACATCTGTATCTCACTTATTTAGTAGTCAGGCAATGTAAAGGTCAGACACAATGAACCTATATCCTAGGCTTTCACCATTAAATTACTTTGGCACTGCTACTTTACTTCTTTTATGCTAAGGGCCGTTTCATGGCTGGGACTACACAGTGGTCTAATTATTTTGATCAGCGAAAGATGGAAAGAATTCAGTAATGGTCCTTCTCCTCTGTACATGATTTGGAAGCATATCAGGCTATAAAGTAGGAGAAGATGATGCAGGGACAGGAAATAATGGTTAGCTATTGGAGCTTTTTGAAAGCTTAAAGTTTGTATTGGATAATTAGAGAAAAGTCAGGAAATAATCAGCTAATAGAACCTCAATTAAGACTGTAACAGAATCCAGCCTCCAGCTACTAACTAGGGGATTTCTTTTTTTTTTTCATGGCAAGGGCTTCAGAATAAACAAGGAGATAGTTGAATGGCATCAGGAGCAGCTAAACGGTTAAAGATAAAAAAGAATATTTCCAACAAAGCTCTCAATCAGTATTTCTTTGTTCTGAGATGACATTGTGGAAACGCAGGCATTCTGCTAGACTAAATAAAGTCCTGATGAAGCTGGAAATCAGAATGGTTTGCACAGAAACAAGGCGATATATCATACAGTAGTGGAATGCTCTATGTGAGGGTCTGGAGCTAAGATTCCACTTAACGAACGTGACTAATGGACTAATCATTATAAAGGAGCATGTTTCAGACATTCATTTGGATATTTTAATTGCTATTTGCCACTTTTTTTTAAGGTAAATGAATGATAAAGAATGATACTTGCCAAAATTTATCTCCAAATGGGATTAACCCTTTCACAGCCAATGACGTACCTATTGGTACGTTGGTCATGGTCATTGGTCATGTATGTCCATTTAATGCAGGCTCACATGGTGAGCCTGCATTATTCCCCACACATCTGATCAGCAGACATATGTATCTAACAGAAGCCGGTGGATCTCAGATCCACCTGCTCCTGTTAACCCCTTAAATCACGATGTCAAATTCTGACACTGCGATCTAAAGCCCTCCAACGGAGAACGTTCTGTTCCCCCCCAGCTGTGACCTCAGGTGAACTGACCTGACGTGAACTCAATGAACTCAGTGACATCACCTCAGGTAAACTTAATGAGGTGAGTTCACTGAGTTCAATTCATCGCCTGACAAAAAAAATCACACCAAAAAAGTGATGCAGTTCTAAAGCATTTTTGGTGCGTTTTTCTGCCAGGAGATGCAGTGACCTCAGCTCAGATTAAATAATTTAAGTCAGTGCTGGCTTACCAGATTAGGAGAAGTGTGCACATTGAATTCACTGAATCTCCTGACAGAAGGAGTAGATTCACGAACAAAGATTGAGGTAGAAACAATGATATGTTGGGGACTAACATGTTTCTGACCCATAAAATAGTGCTTGATGAATTGTCTTTTGCTAATACTGTTTTAAAAGCTGTACACTGACTACTTTACATTGTATCAAAGTGTAATATCTTCAGTGATGTCCCATGAAAAGATATAATAAAACATTTACAAAAATATCTCACATTTGTAATGCTATTTTTGCAGTTAACACCACACAATTTTGTAAAATTACTTAACCAAGTCTCCGCTACTAAAGCACTTTTTAACGTTTGTAAAACAGTGTATCCACTTGTCTGAGTTTCTCTCAGATTGGCTGCAGTGCTGCGCTATACACGTCACATCATCACTGAACCTGATTAGCCAAGACTTCAGCAGTGGCGGAGAGGCAGCATTGGAAACACAGGGGTTAAAGGCTCATTTTGTTATTTTATCAGTATGTGAGTCTAAAAAAAAACATTAAACTGGACAACCATTCACCCCTATCCCTTATTGATGGCTTTTGGAGCCACCAATCTCAAAAACGGGAGGTTTCCGTTTTGTAAACGAATATTTTGTTAGATTGGATCAGGGGCAGTCTGATCCTGCACAATATTTGATTTAGTGATCAGTGATCATAATGGAAGAATGTGTACTGTACGACTACTTTGCCATCTGTGATTGACATGGTTGTTCTTTTTTTGTAAGCCAAACCAAACGCTTATATCGTCAGCCACATTAACAAAATACACACATATTTTTGTCATACTACAGTACTTGTCTTATCTTGACACTTAACGTTGCCAAAGTTTTATCCCAAGCTAAAAATGGAAACTTATTTTTAAAATGCTCATTCAAATATGTCTAATTTGTTATCTATGAACAGGTGCAATAGAAAGCAGGTGCAACCCATCTGTCCGCTGCAGCTCTGCTAACGCTTATCAATGATATGTCACCTGCCCTTCTGTCACTTGTAGTTGTCTGGTGAATGGCTGCTGGTACCTAATTTTGGAATAAATGGTAGACACACTACACTTGTATAATATCTTTCAAAAAACATCGGAAAAATCAAAACAAATTGCATTACAAAATATTTCTACCCAATTTTAGATTAGATCTGTAATCAGAAAATGAGAGTCCAAACAAGTGGATCAGGCACCTTCCCACTTACTTGTTATATTTGAACCCCTGTCCTTGATTGACAATGCTAGCTCCTATAAAGTGTACATGTGTAACAAGTTAATAAGTTGATAAAAAGCGAACCTCAAAACACCTCATTAGTATATTTAAGAAATTATTCCCTTTTTGGCATACTATGTGTTGCTACTGTAGTCAATGGTGGAGAGAAAAGGGTTAAAGCTCCGCGCTACCGTAGGGATAAAATCACAGTGGAGATCAATATAGTTTATGTTATGGAAATCAACAGATTATGGAATATTATTGTGCTTGAATTTGTTACAATGCAATGCTGTTGGCATATTACACTATATATAAACACATTACCTTGATACACTTATAAAAACAACATGACTTTGCATGTTCTACACTTATATAAAATAAGATTAGAAATCCACTAAAACCTATGCCAAAATAAGACAAGGACTGTAAGGAACATACATCCTGCCATGTTCATCACCTTGGCAACTATTTACGTCACTTAGTTTGAGTTTTACAGCATATTACACAGAGCCAATCAACACACTCACTTAAGCTTTAAGAACCAATCACTGAGTAAGGATTGAAAAGTGACCAATAATATTGGAGTGTATTAACTTAGCGTATAGGCATTTCCCTATTGGTGAATCAGATTACTCTAGAGTGCCCTCCTTTATTCCCTCCGTCGTTGCAATTCACTGGGCACGTGATTTTTGGCTAATTGCCATAACAGTATATAATTTATTGTCAACGCATTTCAGAGCACTACAGGCTCCATCCTCAGGACAAACCATGAACCTGATTTGTCCTAAGGCAAGAAGAAGAAGAAGTAGAAGAAGAAGGAGAAGGAGAAGAAGAAAGATTTATTCACTTATATAGCGCTATTAATTTCCCAGCGCTTTACATACATTGGCAACACTGTCCCCATTGGGGCTCACAATCTAAATTCCCTATCAGTATGTTTTTAGATTGTGGGAGGAAATCGGAGTACCCAGAGGAAATCCACGCAAACACGGGGAGAACATACTGACAATAAATCATAAACTATATTGATCTCCACTGTTTTCCATAGCTTTAACTCTTTTAATTAACCCTTTTCTCTCCATCATTGACTATCCACCACGTGGGTCTCTGCTGCAGCCGTCTGCTTTTAAGGTGGTTGTGACTCTCACAACCACATAAGGGAGTATACCAGACACCCCCCACTCCTCAATTGTGTTACTGGATAAGACCCTATTGTGCATTCTTTTTTTTTAGCACCTTTTACATGTGTTATTACTAGATATGAATTAATTGATTCAATGTTAATCAACTTTGGGTGAAATTTTATGAAATTCGCATGCCACAGTGAATTTCAACAATTTGTGATATTATTCACTCAAATCATCAAAACAATTGTAATCAACATTTTACACACCGAAGGTTGACATGCCCACAGTTACAGCCACACAGACTTCCCTATAATGTCTTGCAACTATCACATCATATGGTATAGTGTAGTAATCAGGAGGGATTATCAAAGCCTATATAAAAGCCTAGGCAGGGAATACAGCAGCCATTTTAGGGTATTTTAAGATATTGAAAGGACGTCAGAGCTCACAGCTCAGCAATAGACACAGTAAGAGAATTCCATACAACATTTGTCAAATACTCCAGGCAGTAATGTGTTGTACAACTGCAGCAGAGAATGTAGCTAGCATCTGTCCTACTTGAATAAAAAAATATTATTTTTTTTTATATTTCAGTGCACTAGAAAGCTGCAGCAAGTCAATGTAATGTGGTTTTTTTATAGCACAAATATCTGAAATCAGTGTTAGTTAGAGATGAAAAGAAAAAAATTGAATTCTGCCTACCTCTTAGTTTGGCCACAGCTCCACTGATGCACGGCCTGAAAACGGAGATCACATGTGGACAACGGCAAGAAAAAAGGTTAAAACAGCCAGCACCAAAATTCTCAAGAATAAAAAAACTTTTCTTTATTTCTTCATTTTAAAAAAAGAGTGTGCGAAAATGAAATAAAAAACATGGCATTCCTCTTACATGTTTCAGACCTCACAGGGTCCTTAGTCATAGGCTGATGACTGAGGACCCTGTGAGGTCTGAAACATGTAAGGGTACTGCCAAGTTTGTTATTTCATTTTTGCACAGTTTTTTAAAATGAAGAAATAAAAGTTTTTTATTCCTGCGAATTTTGGTGCTGGCTGTTTTGTCGTTAGTCAGAGAGGCTGTATTTGCTAATCACAAGCAACTGAGTTTTTGCTTTTCTTGTGTAATTTTTTTCTGGGTAGGGAAATAACTGTTTTTAAACAGGGTAAAAGAAAATTCCCCAAAATCCAGACATTTAATTTCAACTGTCGACCTCATAAGTGAAAGTGCTACAAACGTTTGTATTGCACATCTGTTTTACAAGCCAAATTCTACATTTTAGAAGCACCCTGTTGCAGGTACTGGCTTTTAGGAAGTGTACTTACGTAGCATTTCTTAACACATGATTCTTGGGAAGAGAGTTGAATTTTGTAAAAAAAAAAAAAAAAAATAGAAAAAAATGAAGACATTTAACTAAGCATGTATTCTTTTTTTCTCCCTTTTTTCAGTTATGCTAACCTGGCATTGACCAAGGCCATACTATGATGAAGTTTAACTTATTTCTATTTTTTTTTTTAGTTTTTTTCTTTTTCACGTCACCTCCAAGACTGATGAACATGACAAGGTCTCCATGTTACTTCCGGTTTTCAACTTGATGGCCGGCATTATTGTGAGCAGGGAATTAGGTGCTGTTTTACCCACACCTTACAATTTTGCGGGCACACACAGGAGATGACACCCTCTTACCATGTAATAGTCTATATGGAATGGCAAGCAATAGCACATCCTCCCTCTGCAACAGATCCACATTTCCCTTTTGTGCTTTCCACATACCTGCTTTTTTAAATTAGTCCAGTCAGCTTATGGCAGCACTGTTGTTTGACATCTTCAATCTGATTTATATATTCTTTCTAGGTTGTGGCACATGGTCTACTTTTTCTTTGTTAGATTTTTTATTTATAAAATAACATATCATGGCTAAGAGTGTGGGAGCTGCTAGTCGTTGTAGAAGCACCACCAGCCCACCACTATAGTCTCCACCCATTCATGCAGTATTACTATTAACACTAGAAGTCCCAGAGAGGGGTCATTTAATATTTCTACCTTTGGAACCGAGAGACTGGTCGAATGACCTGAAGGATTTTAGTTAACATCCTATAATCACCGTCTTTTGTTCTGTAATTAAGGCCATTACTGTCGCACCACAGGAGGTTGTGGTTTTCCATTGAGTTTAGCCATTTAGTTTCTAGTTAGTTCTTTTCAGTTTGGCTAAGGCGGGCTTTACACGCTGCGACATCGATAGCACACGCCCCCGTCGGCACGATATGTGGTGATCGCTGCCATAGCGAATATTATCGCTACAGCAGCGTCACATGCATATACCTGTGCTGCGATGTCGCTGTGCCTGGCGAACTGCCTCCTTTCTAAGGGGGTGGTTCGTTCAGCGTCACAGCGACGTCACAGCAGTGTCACTGAACCGCCGCCCAATAGAAAAGGAGGGGAGGAGATGAGCGGCCGGAACATGCCGCCCACCTCCTTCCTTCCTCCTTTTCCGGTGGACGCAGGTAAGGAGATGTTTGTTGTTCCAGCGGCGTCACACATAGCGATGTGTGCTGCCGCAGGAACGACAAACAACATTGTTACTGCAGCAGCAACGATAATTGGGAATAGGGGGACATGTCACGATGAGCGATTTTGAACGTTTTTGCAACGATTCAAAATCGCTCATAGGTGTCACACGCAACGACATCGCTAACGCGGCCGGATGTGCATCATAAATTCCGTGACCCCAACGAGATTGCTTTAGCGATATCATAGCATGTAAAGCCACCCTAAGGGTCATTTGACCCTCTTTCGGGACTTCAGGGGGAGCTCGAAATTTCTGGGACTTCTAGTGTTAAATGCAGGCTCCACTTTTCGTCATTTACTCCAATAGGTGCATTGATGGGCAGGAGGTTGAGGGCGTTATGGAATATATGGCACATCTCCAGTCTCAGTCACAGTAGGATTTTATCTCTAACAGAGACACCACCAATTTGAGTCAGTGTTCTGCCCATAATGGTTTACCTGCTTACAAATGATTAAGAGGAATAATTTTTGGACAATTGTTTTAAATTTTAAAGACATGAAGTCTGTTGTTGTCCTATGTTATTAACTGGACTGTTTGATATTATCAGTATACCATCCATGCTTTTAAAGGAGGTTGGTGCTTAACTGCTTCAAGACCGTTAAATATACATTGGCTTCTGCTAGGCTTTGTGCAGAGCCAACATATTTTAAGTCAGCGGTCAGGAAGGGATCGTGAGTCAGACCCCATGCATGCTGCCATCGCCGGGTTTCCTGTGCAGAACGGTAGTTCTGCCCGGAAACATCACCAGGACCAGGTTGGTTCAGGACCTAGTGATGTTAACCCTTTGCGATCGTCTATGTGCCATGGTCAATAGCAATCGCGGCACATAGAAATTTCAGAGGAGCAGTGAGCTGCTTCTCTTACTTCTCCCGCATCTCCTGTGATACAATCACGGGTGAGCCAAGGGTTGTCATGGCAGCCGGAGGTCACATCATGACCTCCAGGTCTGCCATGTACGGTGGCCTATCAAACTTAGCATGCAACAGGGTCTGACAGGCAATATGCAGCCTGACGCTGCCTGTATAATACATTGCCATGCTGCTGCTGCATGGCAATGCATTATACCAGCAATCAGACTAAGAAAAGTTAAAGTCCCATATGAGGAATAGGTAAAACAAAGTTAAGAAAAGAAAAAAAAAACTTGCAAAATGTAAATAAAAAAATTGCAAAAAAATTATACTCAAAAATACATTAATTTATATAAAAACAAAAATAAAAAAAAAGTGCACATATTTAGTTTCACCACATCTGGCCCAGCATGATCTATAAACCTGTCACACTATTTAACCCCTTCAGTGAACAGTTTAAAAAAAATGTATCAAAAAATGATTTTTCATCGTACTGCAGAAAAAAAGTGGATACAACGCAATCAAAAAGTTGAACATAAACAAAAGTGGTATTACTGAAAACTACATCTTATCCCACAAAAAATCAAGCCCCCACCGAGCTAGATCAGTGAAAAAATAAAAAAAGTTATAGCTCTGAGAATACAGCAATGCCCCGCAAAATTATTTTTTCTAAAAAATTGTTTTTATTGTGTAAAATTATATAAATGGGGAATTGCTGTAACCATACTGACCTGAAGAATAAACGTGTGTTGTTACTTTTACCAAACAGTGAATGGGATAAAAAAAAATGCAAAAAACAATTCCTGTATTGCTGTTTCATGTTAATTCTATTTAACAAAAATAAGAATGAAAAACAATCCAAAAATGTTATGTGGCTGAAAATGGTATCAATAGAAACATCAACTTGTCCAGCAAAAAACAAGACCTGACATGGATGGCTGTCAAAACATGGTGTCCGCTATCTATTCCAGACAATTGTGCGCTCTAAAATTCAAATAGCGCTCCTTCCCTTCAAGCCCTGCCGTGCACCCAAACAGTTGATTTTAAATTTTATGGTGCTTTTTTTACTGATACCCTTGTGAAAAAAGCTACCCAGTTGAAGTAACAATTTTGTGGTAAAAATTTACTTTTTAATTTTCACAGTTTAACATTATAAAATTTTATGAAGCCCCCAGTGGTTCAAGGTACATATCAAACAGCTAGATAAACTCCTCAAGGGGTCTAGATTCCAAAATGTGGTCACTTGTGGGGGAGATTCACTGTTTAGGCTCATCAGAGGCTCTCCAAATGTGACATGGCGTCCACTAATGATTCCAGCCAATTTTGCAATCAAATGGCGCTCCTTCCCTTTCAAGCCCTGCCGTGCGCCCAAACTGTAGATTTCCACCACATATGAGGTATCAGCGCACTCGGGAGAAATTGCACAATAAATTTATGGTGCATTTTTTCCTGATACACTGGGAAAAAAAGGTACCTGGTTGAAGTCACAATTTTGTGGCAAAAATGTATTTTTTTTTATTTTCACCGCTCAACACTATAAACTTCTGTGAAGTCCCTGGGGGTTGAAGGTTCTCACCAAATGTCTTGATATATTCCTTGAGGGTTCTAGTTTCCAATGTGGGGTCACTTGTCGGGGAGCTCCACTGTTTAGGCACCTCAAGGGGTCTCCAATCACTACATGGCATCCGCTAATGATTGCAGCTAGTTTTGCTTTCAAAATTCAAATGGCACTCCTTTTCCTTTGAGCCCTGCCGTGCGCCCATATAATTGATTTCTACCACATATGAGATACCAACGTACTCAAGAGAAATTGCACAACAAATTGTATGGTGTATTTTGTTCCTGTTACCCTTGTGAAAATGCAAAATGTGAAGCTAAAGTAAAATTTTTGTGGGAAAAGTCAAATTTTCATTTTTTTCCTTCCACATTGCTCGGGCTCCTGTGAAGCATCTAAAGGGTTAATAAACTTCTTGAGGTGAGCAGTTTTTAGAATGGTGTCACATTTGGGTATTTTCTGTCATTTAGGCCTTTTCAAAGTCACTTCAAATGTGATGTGGTTCCTAACAAAATGGTTTGTAAATTTTGTTTGAAAAAGGAGAATTTGCTAATGAATGCTGAACCCTTCTAACTTCCTAAAAAGAAAAAGTTATGTTTCCAAAATTGCACTGATGTAAAATAGATATGTTTGAAAATTGCTAAATTTTCATCATTTTTGCAAAATTTCCAATATTTTCACAAACAAACGCAAAAGATATCGTCCTAATTTTACCCCTATCCTGAAGTACGAAAAATCATTGTCAGAATCTGTTGAAGCGTTCCACAGTTATAACCTGTCAAAGTGACACTGGTCAGAACTGAAAAAATTAGCCTGGTCACAAAGGCAAAAACAAACTCTGGCATGAAAGGGTTAAAATAATTATCTTCTTTTGTTAACTATATTACTTCCAAGGGAAACCCATGCAGTTATCATTCCTTTGCATTAAAAGGGGACTTCTAAGATTGTTCCTAAATCATCTTTTTATCAGATCATCAAGACTTTCAAAAAGAAAGAGGTCCAAGTCCAGCAACTGCAAGGACCATCTCATAAAGAGGATTCAGCAATACATCAGTGTAGTTTGCTCTGGAATGGCTGAAGACATGCATCAGTGCAGCTACATGCACAGCGAGGCAAATTATTTTGGAGACAGTTTTTTTGTCAAGAAGGGCAGCAACAAAGCCATTTTTCCAAGAAAACATCCAGGACAGAATGACATTCAGCAGTAAGTACAGTGATTTCACTGCAGAAAACTGGGGTAAAGTTTTTTGAATATGATTAATACACCATCAGACTGTTGGGACATCTGGAAGAATGATTGTCTGAAAAAGAAAATGTGAGCGCTTTCATGAGTCCTGTGTTATGAGTACAATAAAGCATCCTGAGATCATCATGTGTGGGGTTGCTTTTCATCTACGGAAGTCCACTCACTCATATTTTTGCCTAAGAACAAGAGCCACCTCCAAGAGCAGCGTCTCCCAATGATCCAGGAGCAATTTGGTCATAAACAATACTTTTTCCAGCATGACAGAGCAACATGTCACAAGGGAAAAGTAAAATTTATGGTCAGGAAACTACCCAGAACTGAATCCAATTGAGAATCTATGGTTAATCCTCATAAAGAGGGTGAATACACAAAAACACAGAAATTGGGATACACTCCAAGTACTGATTAGACTAGAATGGGCTGCAATCAGTCAGGATTTGGAGCAAAAGTGAACATCCAGCAAGTGAGGGTGAATTGCAGCACTCTTGAAAAGTCTAGGTTAACATTATAAAGATTGATTCTTTGCATAACCTTGATGTATTTGTCAAGAAAAGGTTAAAAATGTACTAAAAGATTCTAATTTTACTTGAGAAGCCATAGACACTTCTGACTAAAAGATCTAAAAACATTGAAGCAACAAACTTTGTGAAAAACCAACGTTGTGTCTGTTACGGGGGCTGTCGGATAATAAGGGAATGGAAGGCTATCCGACAGTCAGGGTCCACCGTGCAGAGCTCTGCTGCAGAGTATGGCAGAGGATAGGGGAAACCTGTACCACCAAAGCGGTACTGACACTGTAGCGTCACAGTGTCACCAAGACCAATAGCGGCGTATACTGTTTAAGTCACAGCGACTACCTTATTAGAATAACATAGGAGTGGAAATGCAAAAGAGTGAGGAATACAACATAAAAGTGCATAGAAGTCTCACAGTCTGTGAGCGTGAAAGCACCTGTCTCAGTTAACAGTCACAGAGACTAGGTGTAGTGTGTGCAATATGGCACCTACCTATGTCCGCTCCACTTGTGGTGCAAGGATACGGACAGCAGCAAGGCTGCTAGCTTGAAACTCCTGCCTATGACCGCTCCCCTAGTGTGCGAGGATACGGACTGCTGCAGGAGGCAGCGTAGTGGAGCGTTACCCTAGAAGGCAACGACCACCTAACCTACCTATGTCCGCTCCACTAAGGTGCGAGGACACGGACAACAGTACGGCTGAAAGGTACAGGAGCGCTACCCTACCGATAGAGCTCACCTCAGAGTAGAACCTTAAGGCCCAGTCAGACCATGTGCAGCAAGCACCTGCCTATGTCCGCTTCACTAAGGTGCGAGGATACGGACCACAGCATAAGCTGCAAGGTACAAGAGCGTTACCCTACCGATAACGCTCACCTAGATAGAATAGGTGCCACAAGGGACATGCACAGAGCGTCTACTCCTATGCAGGAACCAAGAGGACTGAGCGCCGGGCGGCATGCGTCAGGGTCTTATATAGACTCTGTGCCTCATCCAAGATGGAGCACACCAGAGCCAATCCGCTGCCAGAATGACAGCAATGACGTCACGCTGGCCTATCACCGAGCAAAGCGTCACAAGCACATGACCTGCGACCAATCGGCATAGAAGGTGTCAGAGACATGTGACCACGTGTCACAAGCACATGACATGCGACCAATCAGCTTAGAAGGTGTCAGAGACATGTGACCTCGTGTCAGCAATGATGTCACCTGCACATGTGCAATGGCTCCAAGATAGGACTTAGTCTCCAGCGCTTGCACATGTGCAGTAGCAAGAAATCCGAACATAGTCTCCAGTGCTCGCACATGTGCAGTAGCAAGAAATCCGAACATAGTCTCCAGTGCCACAGCAACCGTAACAGTGTCAGTCCCACAGCCTTTGGCTATGTCAGTACAAGGCTTTGTCATTTTTATTGTGTTTTTAGAGTTATGTTTTTCAATTGGCAGCATCTGCTAGGAAAAAGACATCTACAGAATGTTACAAACTAAAAATGCCACTAATAATGTGTGCCGCACCCGTGTCAGCAGCCGGGCTGCTCGGATCCGGATCCACAGTGGCTCAAGGGGTGTCCAGACCCGGGGGTCGTGCAGCCATTCAAATGAAGGTGGTATTTACAGGGGATTGTGTTTAGAGTTCGTGACGCCACCCGTGGTGTGTGGTAATGTGGAATACCACTGCTGCAGTTGGGAGTACCCGGGGGTGATGGAGTGGGGTAGCCAGGTGTTAGAACCCTCCACGCGTAGAGAGGGATGACCCCGGACTCGGTGATGGTGTTCAGGGAGTGCCGTTGGGTGCGAAGAGGTCACTTTCGTACTCACTCAGTCCATTAAGCTGACACCAACAACTGGATGAACCAAAGTTCTGTATACTGCTGCTGCTGAGGGGAGCTAGTTCGGGTCCCATCCCCAATGGTGCTGCCTGGTGATCTGTGACCTGCCTCCTGGCACTATGTTTACTACTCTGTTGGTCCCAGTAGTATGGAACTTGCCGGGTCCCGCTCCCAACTATGGCTAAGGGTGGGAGCTTGTTCTCAAGGTTCATGCTTGGGATTTTCTGGACCGTTTGAGTGGAAAGTCCTATCCCCCTCGTTGCACTAGTACCCCGATTTTGGAGCGGGTGGATAGCGGATCTTGAAGGCTCCATTCTCGTCGGGTAAATTGTAAGGTTGCCTGAAGCTACTCCATGACTTAGGGTCCATGCACCCCGTCGTGCCCTGTCCCCAGCCCGGTGATGGTGCATGGCCGCCGGCTGTCCTCCTCGACAGTTCTGTGCCATTACCATGATCCCCTGCAACTGGGGTCCAGCTCCTTCTAGGCCCAGACCACCGTATGCTACCTAGATGGCTTCTTAGGAGCCCGGCTACTGACCTCCTCTCTTCTTCACTTCCAACACAACACACTGTGACTGACTCTCCTGACACCCCTGACCTCCCCTTAACCAACCCCCTAGTGGGCAACCCTATTCCACTCAGGTCGGCCACTGGTGTGTCTGGTGGGTGTGGTGCAGAGTGTACCTAGGATTTTAATTAGCTGATGTAGGCAACACCATATAGTTGGGGACCCATGTGGATATTGCACGGGAGGGCAGATTGTACAATACCCTGTGACGACCTGAAAGGCCCTAGGGCGTCACAAATGCATGAAAAAATTTGCACTAACATGCTTATGATGCAAACTATATTTACAAATATTTGAAAAAGTTAAAAACATATTTCTGGAGGAGATCTTGAACAGAATCGGTTTCTCCATTTCATAATTTAGATCTCGTTATAGCTTGTATTCAGATAGCATGTTATACTCTAAGACAAGGGTGGGGAGCCTTTTTAAAGCCAGGGGGCCATTTGGAGTTTTCTACCAACCTTCGGGGGCTGCACAAAATGATCAACTTGAAAATTACCCAGCTATATTTAGTCAAACAATTAATTAACTCACCCCTATTGTGATGGCAGGAGATGCTTCTCTTTGCTGCGGCTGTGATGTTACATGGTATTGATCATGTTGGTTCTCACAACTGCCTTTCCAGGTTTGTCTTGGTCTGGAGAGGCTGGGGGCATAGACATCACAGGAAACGCTTGGGTGTACACATCACAGGAGATACTGGATCACATAACGTACAGGAGACGCTAGGGGTACACACATCACAGGAGATGCTGGGTTGCAAAAATTACAGGATACGCTGTGGGCATAAACATAACAGGAGCAACTGGGGGCATATAGATCACAGGAGAGACTGGGGGCATATACATCACAGGAGAGGTTGGGGCCACTACATCACAGGAGAGGCTGAGGGCATATACATCACAGCATAGGCTGGGGCATATGCATCACAGGAGAGGCTGGGGGCATAGACATCATAGGAGAGTTTGGGGCATATACATCACAGGAGGGGCATATACATCACTAACGGGCACGGACAGCACAGGCGGGCATGGACATCACTAGCGGTGGCACACACTGCAGGCACAGACAGTACTGTCAGTGGCAAGGGCAGCACTAGGGGGGCATGGACAGGACTGGGGAAGCATAGACATCACCAGAGGGTACAGACAACAGTGGCGAGTATACAGCACTGGGTGGCACACATCACTGGGGAGTGTCACACATCACTGGGCGGTGGCATACAGCAATGGGGGATGGCACACATCACTGGGGGTTGGCACACAGCATTGAAGGTGGCACAATGCACTGGGGGGTGGCATATATCACTGGGGAGTGGCACACAGCAGTAAGGGGGAATGGACAGGACTGGGAGACATGGACAGCATTGACCGTGGCATGGACATTAGTTGGTCCAGACAGCACTAGGGGGCACAGACAGAAATGAGGATGACAGACATCATCAGGAGGGCATGGACAGCACTAGGGGGGCATAGACAACAGAGGAGGCTCCACAGCACTGAGGGGTACACAGCACTTGTGGGCACACAGCACTAGGGGTGGCGCGCACACACACACTACTAGGTGTACACAGTACAGGTTTGCGGCCTTACAACACTGGGGGGCAGGAGTCACACAGCATAGGCCCGGGAGGCACTCGCTCTTACCCCACCCACAAGGTAAGCCCTGAGCACGCTGGCACAGTTCAGCGTCAGGATACGTGCAAGTCCTAGTTGCAGCACCATTGGGATATAAATGGCCAGCAGCCGGTAGGTCCGCAGCTTCCACCCGAGCACTGCGGTCCCAGGGGCCGCAGGAAAAGTCATCTCGGGCCGTTTGCCCCGCCCCTGCTCTAAGGGTTCACTCACAGTAGTGTTTAAAAAAAATCAGTATAATTTTGATTCAGAAAAGTTGGACAAGTGTCATCTGTATGTCATGCGAGTGCTATGTGAGCTATTTCTCTTCTAGTATCCATATGCCATCCGTATGACATGCATTATTTTTCTCAACAGCTATTATTGTACAATTATTTACACATCCATGTACAGTGCCCTATGCTACAGAATGGTAATGTGTCCAGAAAAAATGTCTACCACTTGGGTGGTCCATTTTTTTCCTCACACCCATAGAATTGCATTAGCAAGTGGGCATTTACGTGGGCAATCACAGCATGGTTTAATTTTTCCTAAGGCTGAATAAAATAGCAGATCTGCACTGCCTCACTGAATAACATGGGTCAGAGTGCAATTTATGGAGAAATATGGAATATTCTAAAGGGTTCAGATAACTGAATTACTTGTATTTCAGTCCCCAACACCACTATATATTTGGTATAACCTTTTTGTCATTATGGTATGTGCATATCTGCCCTAGTAATTGCTCACTTTGCCTATGTATCTATTTGATTTTGATAGTGTTATAATAAAGTAGTTTGTGCATTTTAGATAAATGCACTTCTTTATAGATTTTCGTAGGTTAACATTTATATTAGGAGCTTATGGATTTTTTGTAGGCTTGTGGTGCCAATAACGTTGACCACGATTGTATACAATATTGATAGGTGTAATTGCTTTTTGATATGTTTTGAAACATTTATAAACCGGCAAAAATATGTGAAAGAGATTCACATAAAGGGGTGGTTCACCCATATTTTTTATTGTCTAGATCAATATTATATTGAGAAACAAAGTTTCTCTCAAATACCTTGTGTTGGCAATAGTGCCTGTGAGAGGCGCTATTGCAGACCGCTGCTCCCCGTCCAGTGACGTACCCGTCCAATGCTGCCTCGTCACATCCGTGCAGCCGGCCGCATTCTGAGCCCATCTGCTCCCTCCTCCCTCACAGCACGTCTCTTGCTTGCAGCGTTCTGCGAGGAGGGAGGAGGGAGGAGGGAGGGGGAGCAGGAGACGCGCTGTGCTGGGAGGGAGGAGGAGGGGGGAGCAAATGGGCTGTGACAGCAGTGAAACACCGCTCACAGCTTAGAGTCTGGAAGAATGCGGCCGGCTGCACGGATGTGACGTGGCAGCATTGGACGGGTTCGTCACTGGACGGGGAGCAGCGGTCTGCAATAGCGCCTCTCACAGGCACTATTGCCAACACAAGGTATTTGAGAGAAACATTGTTTCTCAATATAATATCGATCTAGACAATAAAAATATGGGTGAACCACCCCTTTAATAATAATAAGTTTTATTTCTTTAGCGCCAACATATTCCGCAGCGCTTTACAATTAAGAGGGGACATGTACAGACAATATGAGACAATACAAAATAACAAAATTAAGATACCAAGAGGAGTGAGGGCCCTGCTCGCAAGCTTACAGTCTATGAGGAGATAGGGGAGACACACAGACATCACCATTCACTTAGAGGTGTACTCACTTTTGTTTACAGCGGTTTACAAATTAATGACTGTGTGTTGAGTTATTAGAGGGCACACCAGATTTATGCTTATACAAGCTATACATTGACTACTTTACATTGTATCAGTGTCATATCAGTGTTGTCCCATGAAAATATATAATAAAATATTTACAAAAATGTGAGGGGTGTACTCACTTTTGTGACACACACTATATATACCTAAATTATGTATACAAATATATCATGATGTTCAGTTGTTCATCAATTCCTCCATTTTAACATCAAAGAAGAATGTTTATATACTCCAAAGGAGGGAAGAAGATTGTAAAGTAAAGGTGTTCCTTGGTATAATACTGTATAATATTATTGTACACATCCCTGTAAAGAAAAAGAAAAATGAGTGGGAATAAAAACATTAAAAATCAGAATAAAACAATTTAAAAAAACACCCGAAAACAAGTTGATTGCCCCCTACCCCTCACCTATGCTCTCTCCAGCCCTATTATACACCATCGATTGCTCTCTCCCATGGATTTTCTGGAGAGATGAATTACAGGGACTATTTGACTTGAAGTGTCTAAATTTTGAGGGGTCTTGTTCTTCCTCTGCTGTTGTTCTAATCCATAGCACATGTTCTTTGACCCTTATGTGAAACTCTCGGACATCAGGCCAATATAGAGTACTTTAGGCCAAATGGACATGAGGCCCAATATAGTAACTATTGTGTGAGACACAATTATATGAGTAATGCTGAATTCCTTTTTTCCTGTTGAATTATTACTGTTCTGAAGCTTTGGCTTCTACCAAGAAAACTATACGGTCACTGTGTGTGGGCGGCATGGTGGTGTGGCGCCCTGGCCTAGCCAGGTCGTCACAGATAACACACAAACACCCCACCCCCATTAGACAGGGACACCAGCCAAACAAAAACCCTTGTTGCCTCCCTCCAGGGTCTGATGTCCACACCAGGTGGGGCGGGGCTAAGCGGTTGGCTCCACCCACCGAGGAGTTCACAGTCCTGGAGGCGGGAAAAGTGGGAGTCGAGTTGGAGAGTTCGAAGTGAGAGGAGCAAACACTTGGGTGTCTGGGTTTGTGGCCCAGGGACTGACAGCAAGGTTGGCAGACGGTGGTGGCCGTCTGCAGGAGTGGTGGAGCAACGCGGAACCGTAGGACCGGGGACGGGCGACGGCCCGCCGGTACCGACCGGGGAGCGAAGTGAAGCCAGCACACACAGGCAGGGCCATCGGACCCCGACCAGGCTTGCGGAGCCACCGACAATAGTCAGATCCGAATGTTACTCGAACCCCAGGGGTTTCACAACAGCAAAAGTCCCGATTGAAGGCAACAGCCCACACCGTGAGGGTATACAGCTACCGCCTAAGGCTAGAGACCCAAGGGCCAGCGCCTGCAGGCAAACGGGCTCCTCCGGTATCCATACACCGGGGAGCGGACTACCATTGGGAATCCATAGTAGTCAGCAGAAGAACATCAAGGTGCAGGGAAAGACAGCCACCATCACCTGTCCGGGGAGAGACACTGCAGCCGGCTGCGGGACCCGTCCATCCAGCCGTTTGGTTTACTGAGGACTTTGTACCTTTCTTGCTGAGTGAGTACACCTGTGCCCCCGACCCTGCCTCCCCGTCACCTCACCGGGCCCTGGGACCACCGACCCCTACCCACGGAGGGGGAAAACAACATCCCAGCTGCTCCCTACCATCTCTCCCGGGATTCCCGTCGCCAGCAGCGGTGGTGCCTATCTTCACCACGACCCGTGGGTGGCGTCACAGACTAAATTCCCCAAACCAACCACCCATTTCACTCACGGGCGAGGAGCGCCGCTCGAGTCCTCGGATCCGGCCCACCGCTCGAGCCATTGCAGCAGCGCCGGACCCGAGCGTTAGCGAGACCGCAGCAGCGACGGCGTCCTCCCCACCCGCAAAAGTAGCTTATGGTTAGCACTGCAGTCTGGGGTCCTGGGTTCAAATCCCACCAAGGACACCATCTGCGAAGAACTGTGTTTGTGTGGGTTTCCTCCAAGGTCTCCGGTTTCCTCCCACACTCTAAAGACATACTGATAGGGAAATTAGATTGTGAGCCCCAATAGGGACAGTGTTGCTGATGTATGTAAAGCGCTGTATAATTACTGGCGCTATATAAATGAATAATTATTATTGTATGGGTGCTCAGATTTTCTCCTACACATACTCACACTTATAAATCGCACTGATGGGGTGATTTGCCCCACTGCGTCTGTGTGTTTGGATCTTGAGGAAATTCAGATGTAAATGAATACATTCTATGTACAGAGCTGCTAATAAATGTTACATTGGATTAGAAGTAAGTGGAATAAGATTTATCATGCTTCTTACTCCCTGGAGAGTGTTCTATAGATGAAGGCTTGTTATTGGCAGTGTTACATATCTGGCCTCCTTTGAATTATTAATTTATATAATAACTTTGATTTATTTTTTATGTGATGAGTGCGACAACTTATTGCTATGAACAGTCACACGCGTCTTATGGCCATCTGGTACAATCATGGGCAAACAGAATGCAAAATATCCATGTAATTACTCCAAACTGCAGTTAGTTGAATGTCTGGCACATTGGCTCATTTATTGGGTATTGTGCTGCAAGAAAAATGTAATATTCAACCTGGCGAAGAGGTGAATAATGTATTAATGCATCAAATTGTGGTTACATGCAGTGTCGGACTGAGCTGCCAAGGGCCCAGCAGTAACACTGACTCTGGAGTCCTACTATTCAGCTACATTACCCTCATTCACACATTTATCTGTACTTCTTTGAGTTTGTTCAGTGAATGATGAGATGCTGCTTTTTTCTGCACATGGTATATAATGTAATGGGGCCAAATACTGCTCATATTGTGGGGTAAGTGGCTCACTCCAGCAGAGGGGCCCACCAGGGGATTCCCCTGTCCCCCCGGTGGGCCAGTCCAAGCCTGCTTGTATGGCATTGCTGTATCTAATCTAATACTGGTATTGGTTGTTTATAGAAAAGGTTATTTTGTCTCTGGGTCTGAACTCTTCGGAGTCACTAACAACTGGATACAGAATCTTTTTTAGCAAGGCGCAAAATTGCAGCAATTACGGTGCGTGCGTTATGCTTTTCAGAAGCTGGAGGTTTTCCATGCCTGTGGCATTTAGTAATTGCAATCACAAAGTAATATAACTAGGGTTAATAAGTTACTTCTAGAGGAAGTTAGTTCACATAATGGCAGCAATTTCTCTGCACTAAATGCCAGTCTTGAGCTCTGAATATGATGAAAAGGAAATGGTAACATTTGGCAAGTAGAGCTGTGTTGCCTGGTAGCTAAGCCATGGAAGATGGGTGGGGGGGTTCTTCCCTGAGGTCAAGTGTCTAAGGCTGTAGAAATGGTGCCTCTATCTGCAGCAAGCAGTAAGCCACTGAATTGCATCATGGTATAGGAAATTACGGCCGACTGCTATTAAAACAAATGATGATTTCACTAAGTCGGCCTGAAATGGAGTCTATGATTTCAATAGAAAAGAATGCAATTAAGGAATTTGCTAACATTTATTGGAATGATGAATAATGTGCAAGGCCCTGGTATCCACAGCGCTTACACAGATCTCAGGAAGAAATATGAAACTTGATATTCCAAAATGCCCCCATAGACTGCAGCCATGGACGCCTCTGATGATAATCAGAACCACTGTGACACTTCTAGAGGCACAGCGAGAGGCGTAGGGGAGAATGTAACTGCAGAACAATGCATATGTATGGCCTATTCATGCTCTGCAGAGATGACAGCCCTTAGGGTATGTGCGCACGTTGCTTTTTACCTGCTTTTTACCTGCTTTTTTGCTGCTTTTTCTTCTGCGCTGTTTAATGCCAAAATGGATGTGTTCTTCTATTCAAGCAAAGTCTATGGGAATTTCGGTTTCTTGTTCACACTATGTTGTTCAAAATGCTGCCTTTTTGAGGCAGAACTTTGGTCAAAAACTCAGCTTTTCAAAGAAGCAACATGTCAATTGTTTTTGCCATTTGGGTTTTGCACTGCAAAGCTGAGTTTTTGACCAAAGTTCTGCCACAAAAAGGCAGCATTTTGAACAACATAGTGTGAACAAGAAACCCAAATTCCCATAGACTTTGCTTGAATAGAAGAACACATCCATTTTGGCATTAAACAGCGCAGAAGAAAAAGCAGCAAAAAAGCAGGTAAAAAGCAGGTAAAAAGCAACGTGCGCACATACCCTTATACCCATGGCAATCACTGACTTTAATAGTTGCCACCTTTGGAATTCAGGATCCATCTAAAGGCAAGTGAAAGGCCTCGTATTGGAGGAAATGTGGACACAGAGTTTGATGGAAATTATTATTTTATGTTTTAGGAAACATTTTTAATAATTTATTTTAGACATATTAATCTATAGGATGATATTAGATTCCCAATGACAACAGAATATTTATCATGCACATTTTTTTTCCCAGGAATATAAAGGGTTCCATTTGACTTGTAGATAAAAAAAGATGTTTCTAAAGTGAGGCCATCCACTAGGGAAAACAGCAAAAGAAGTTGGCTTGGAGAGAAGGCAAGAAGACAAGGGGTTACAGACAATGTCTGCATATTAATCACACATTCATTAACCCCTTCCCCACCAGGCAAAGTTTGTTGTTTTGTTTTTTTTCTTCCCTTTCTTCCAAGATCAATAACTCATCATTTTTGCACCTTCATAGTTATTTGATGGCTTGTTCTTTTGTTTGACAAGCTGTAGTATTGAATAGAATCATCCATTTAACCTTTTAAAGGGAACCTGACAGCTGATACATACACACAGTCCTGATGAAGGGGACGGATAGTCCCTAAAAATCATTGTTTCTCTACAATAAAAATACCTCTATCATCTGGAGTTTGCAGATTTGGATCCACAGCAGCACCCCCGTCAGATCGCATTTACCCATTCTGTCTACTTTCTCGGTGCCTGTTGGAGTGAGCGGTCGGTGCAGCAGCTGTTTGAGGAGTCTTGTGAAATCACCAGTATTGTACCTGTTTCAGCACAACAGAGTCAGATGAGCAGTAGGACATTTATTCTTTATCCTTTCCATCAATTAAGTTAAAACAAAATGTAATAGAGCTGATTTAACAAGTTAAATCCCACTATTAATATCTGACAGCAGGATTTAACACATGCCAGCAGGGGGATGCACCATTCCTTAATTGACATGATCATGGGGCACCGATGGGTTGTTATGACAGCCGGAGGTTAGCCTATGACCTCTTTTTTTGTCATTACGATCCTCCTGTAACCGACAGCTGCAAGCCAGCATTCACAGGAGATCGTGATTTCAGCTATATAGAGCACAAGCAATCAGACGATTTCAGCTTCAAGTCCCCTAAAAAGACTAGTAAGTACAATAAAAAGTGGAACTAAAAAAAAAATGATAAAAAACACAAAAGTTCAACTAACCCCCCTTTTGCCTCATGTGTGCCGACCCTGGTTGTTACTGCAGGAGCTCAGCTCTCAGCTAACCCAAGCTCCTGCAGTGATCATGCGGGAAGTGCTGATATTTCAGCACCTCCCACTGACCACAGCAAGTTGAGACTGGGGACCACTGTAATCCATGATGCACATAGCACGTCATGATGCAGGAACTGACACCTGCTCCTGATGTGCTATGTCTGTTGTGGTGCCCCTGAGTACATCAGGGTGCCACAGGGTACTGCAATCCTTACCCAGGGTGCAGGGCCTACCCCCATGGTTCCAGGTTCTTAAGAAATCACTGTCACTACTATCAGCATTACAAATCCCAATCAACACCACACATCATGACCTGTCAGACACACCAGTGGGTTGGTGTACCTGAAAAAGGGCCATCCACCTAGGGGTCAGGCAGACTAGTGGGAGGGAAGAAGTAGGAGAGTAGTGAGAGCCCTCAAAGAGAGAGGAGCTGGGGAGAGTGAGCTCTCAGGGAGCTAGACGGAGGTTGGGTCGCAGACGGTGGTCCGGGACCAGAGGAGTCGAGGGCCGGTGACCGTGACATTGGAAGAGGGTGTGACGGACATAGCCTAGGAGGACTGTCGGCATCAGCAAGCCCAAAAGAAACTGACCGGTACCGAGCATGACGTTGTACAGGACCCTAGATCAGGAGCTGATTCAACGTCCTGGCAATTAACCTGCAGAGGAAGGAGGAGACCTTCAGGGACCTTCCCACAGAGCTCATAGATTGGGGGCATCAGCACAACGTGGGGGACAGGGTTTTCCAGCCGAAAAGCAGCCCATTGAAGTCCCAAGTGCCAGCCCTCAAGAGCACAGCTACACTACACATAGTAAGCGGGGCCCTAACAGCTTCAAGACACGGGGCCAAAAACAGACAACTAAATTTTGCATGGTGGTAGGCTCCGGACTACTAAGTGACACCGATGAGAGTGGATACCTGGACGGGCTCCCCGCACAGACTGTGATACACAAAGACTTTGGTTTACCTGCAGTGTGTGTGTCTACTTTCTAAACCTCATTCAGCACCACAACTACCGCAGTGAGTACCCTGATCCCTGCACCCTGCTCTCCCAAATAACCACCAAACAACACCCCCTGGGCCCGGGGCCATCCCTACCTGTGGAGGGACTAACATCAGGCTGCTTAACTCCATCTGCCTCGGTACTCCTTACAGCAGCGGTGGAACTCCCATTACCACAACCCACAGATGGTGTCACGAACTTCTCCCCTGTAAATAGTGTCCACTAACCCAGGTCCAGGTTTGGTATCTATGTAATTCTAGTTACCCGAAGAATCATACTTCTAGGCCAGTTTTATGGTAAAACAAATGCTGTAAATAACAAAACAATTTCAGAATTTCATTTTTTTTTTGGGCCCTCACACTGCTATATCAATGGAAAATGTTTTTAAAAAGTTATGGCTTTTGGTATAAGGGAAGGAAAATACAAAAGCGTAAAAATGAAAAATTGCCTGGTCCTTAAGGGATTAATATGTCATTTTAATCAGAAATCATTTATATAAATATTCACATTAAAATGTTAATATTTCTGCAAGACCTTTTTAAGAGCCGGCAGGGAAAGGGTTGAGTGTGTACATTTATACATAGATTACCGAAGTCTGCTGTAGTTAATCTAAGAACAGTAATTTATGGAAACTATACTTAACTGCATGTCATGAAAGGGTCTTGTGATGCTAGGATTACATTATTTACAGAAAATAAGCTGCAGGATAATTATGTAGCAAAATAATTACTTCAGTCTCCATGCATTTATATAAATTTAGAATATCTGCATGTACGTGCACAGATTGCCGTAAGCTCATGTTCTCTTCTGATTCAGTTTCCTTTTAAGAAACTCCAAAAAAAAGTCAGAAATTTGTACAATTATTGTCCCAAAGGGGATCCCAATTGGGATGATAATAAAGCATATATGTATATTTTTGTGACAGGTGGCAGAAGTTTGATATTTTTAATAGTGATGGACGGACTCGGACTGTAAAAGTCTGAATCCGCAAGGTTTCAAAGGTACCTGAGTGGCAGACCCGAGCCTGGGATTCCGGGTATTGATCTGGATCCGGCACTAGGGACATTAAAAAAATAAAGGAAAAATAAAGAAAATAAGAATGAAGCAAGCACATCATGCTTACAGAGGCTACAGCACGGCTGTACACTGCTCCCGCCGGCATATTCTTCACTTCCTGGGCCGCTCATTATTACTCATCCATATGCACTGATTTCCTTGCCCACCGGCTGTCCTGCTGTTTGTGATTGCTTGCAGGCAGACGCACCCCCAACCTATGTGACAGCGGCTCACTGCAACCAATCACAGACGCTGTCTAAAGGTCAGTATCGTGGTATAAAAATAAATAAGGTATTTGGCATATTATGATATTATGATACCCAGCACAGATAAAGCATATGGCTACAGGCTGCAGACCCCAGCCGTGTGCTTATCTTGGCTGTGTATCAAAATAAGAGCAACGGCATGCTGCTTTTTTTTATTGTTTAAATAAATAATTTTTAAAAAATTGTGTGCAGTTCCCCCAATTTTGATACCCAGCCATGATAAATGGCTGGGTATCAAAATCGCAGAACGCCTCTGCCCTGATGAAGACTTAAAGAAATCTTTTCGAAACGTACGTCTGCCTTTGGAGGCTCTTGCTCCTGTGACCAGGCCTGGCCCTATCGCTGCCACTCAACTTTGGTAGATACATAATGATTTTTTGCATATGCTAAAATGTGGTTGCGACCCTGAAGGGTTTTCTGTACTGTTGGTATTAAGATAGAATGCATTTAACACATGCACCTATCTGGATGTATTGCTATATATATACTGATTGTTATTAACCCTGAGGCATTATGGAATCCAGCCCATGGTCCTGCTAGTCTGTTGATTTTATGTGTTTTTAATACGGATGTTCACCTGCTGTATTTAATAAAACTGTCTATCTTTTGCACGCAATAACTCCTTGTCCTCGCTTTCATATATTATGCTTTTGAGTTTGTGCCAATTGTGGGGTTCTATGTTCTTTCATCCCCACAAAAATTTACGTTGGGCTATATGGAGCATTTTTCTAATATACCAGCCATGATAAAGCCTGACAGCTGGGGGCTGGTATTCTCAAGCTAGGGAGGTCAATGCTTTTTGGGCCATCCCAGTCTAAAAATAGCAGCCTCCAGACACCCAGGATTGTCGCACCTGGTGCTGTGGCAATCGGAATAATAAGGGCTTCTCAGTTCATATGTGGTGTGCCATGCGTGATGAAAGTGCCCAGCATGTGGTGACCATAGTGAATGGTGAAAATTGGCACAATATATGCACGCAAGGGTTTTTGCTCCCCTGAACAATCTGCCCAGAAGAAACGCGTTGGTAGCATTCTATTCTTCTTCATACTCCGTCCCTGACTATGATTCACTGAATAAGGAGGAATCCTACTGGGACTGCAGTTTCACACTTGGGTGAGAGTGTTCCCATATTATAATTCATATTGTGAATGAAAGATATTGTTTGGGAAGGCTGCTCTCCTCAGGTTGTAAATTATTTCTCCTGCTGACCCTATTTGTGGTTTTACATTTACCTGACGTACGGTTCCCGTGGGTCTGTGAAACTATACTGTATATATATACATACACATGTACATCTCTTGGAAGCACTAGTCTGTGGTTGGGACGGTTCCTGTTTGGTTCAGTACAGATTAATGTGGTCATTTTTCTTTTAATTGTGCCACAGCATACATGTGGAACCGTTTGAGCTTTGTGCTCCACATGTGATGCACAATGTTCATTTATTGTGTGTGTTTTAAAATGGACCTAGGTAATTTTATACTTTGGAGTTTATTAAAAGTTATATTTTAGGACTTTTTTTGTACAACCATTTGCTACTCTATATGTCCCTCTAGCTAACTCTTTGTCTGATCCCTTTGTGCACTGTCTGTTGTCTGCGCCAATGTTTATCGACCCTTACCTGTCACCACATCTCGGCCATAGCCTCAGTACCCGCTTTCTTGGCTGTTTTGTCTGCCCTGGCTGCCCCTGTCAGCACTAGATACTCTGTATACCCGTCCTGTCTGCCTCAGCAGCCCGGCTGTCCCTGTCGGCACTAGAGACTCTGCCTGCCCATGCTGGCCATACTGTCTGCCTCAGCCATCCCAGCTGCACCTGTCAACACTCTGCCTGTCCGTACTGGAGCCCTCTCCTGTCCTGTGGGTCAGCTTCCACAGTTCCAGTCACTGTCCTGAGAGTGGCACCTGCCATTTGCTTCGGTAGGCACTTTGCCAAGCCCCTCCTATTAAAGGGTCAGCCCGGGTGCCCCTGTAGTCCAGTGGGTCCACTCCTGCTCACTGCCTCATCCTCACTGGCAAGCGTTACAGGACCACATCACATTTGATGTGACTTTGAGGGGCCTATGTGATAGAAAATACCCAAAAGTTACACCATTTTACAACCTCAAAGTGCTAAAAAAAACTCATTCAAAAGATTTGTTAATCCTTTAGGTGCCTCACAGGATTTAAAGCAACGTGGAAGGATAAAATGAAAATCTTACTTTTTCCAAGAAAAATATTGCTTTAGCCCCAAACCACATTTTCACAAAGGTGATAGGAAAAAACGGGCCATGCAATTTTTTATGCAATTTTCCCTGAGTAGGCGGGTACCCCATATGTGGTGGAAAACTACTGTTTGGATGCACAGCATTTCTGGGAAGGGAAAGAGCATTATTAGACTTTTTGGAACACAAAATTGGCTGGAATAGATATTAAAACCACATAAAAACACATACACACTTAAAATTCAGTCTGTATCATGTAGGTAGCAGATCATAAGAAGAGGGAAAGCCCAATGATTAAGTTAAACCATTTAGAGTCCTTGTGCCCAAGTTGTGATCCATTGACATTCCCTTTGCACCAGAATCTTTTTACCATCACATACTGATGTTTTAAATAAAGAGCTCACTTTCTGTCCCACAAATTCTTTTAATACCTTTACTGCAATAAAAAACCTCTACCTAGTCTCACATCAATTAATTAAAAAAAATAATAATAATATGATAAGGGGATGACTAATGCCGCAGTGAAAGAAGAAGCCTTACATGCTGTTGAGGATCTCTTGGAGGAACAAACCTCTGAGACAGACAGACAAAGGGCCAGGGTCAACTAGATTTTCCCCTTTTTCCTATGTCCTGCAGTGGACATACTCACCAAGCTAGTCTAGGATTTTAAAGAGATCTCGACAAAACGTAGCCACGACAGCCTCACTGGAGCTCAATGTTGATTTTTGAGGAAATTCTAGAAGATGTTGTGATAAAACCAGTGGTCAATAGAGAAATATAGTATTATGGCCAAGAGATATGTATGAAGCAGAGGCTTTCAGATAATTAAAAGATAAAGAAAATGTATTTAAAGTTGGACTGTAATCCACTGCCCTCTTTCTCCGCCGAATTGGAATTAATTCTGCAGAACGACTTTGAGCCAGGTATAATACCTAAACAGGTTCTCGAAGGTCTCATTGTTAAATATCCAAAAATAGGACCTCTAATTAAGTAAAAAATAGATGGGTTGAGTCAGAATTGGACTGGCTACCGGAGGAACCACCAGTAATACCAGTCCTGGGTTGAACTCTGGAGCTCTCACCTGAGCTCCGGAGTGCAGCTTGGACTGAACTCAGGGTTTATAACCTATCAGAGTATAGCCAAAACACACATAGTCATTGTAAAATCAGGTTTTATTAATAAATTGTTAAAAACATAATAATAAAAGTGCAAAAAGCACAAACAGTACGACAGAGGACAAAAAGTACATGATCATAAACATATATAATTCCAAAAAGCCCAACATTAAGGTGTTTATATCTATGCCCAATAATCAGGGGAACAATGTATGCAGCACAAATTTGCACAGGGGTAGAGATAAATAGTATAAAAAATGTGAGATAATGTAATTAAATAGTATTGCACAATGGATAAAGTGCAGAACTATAGTGCAGAAGAATGACACGTGTTTCGGCACGTGGCCTTCGTCAGGGAAGTTTGGCGTCGGCACGGCAGCAGGACATGGCCACAGGTAACCCCACTCATTATTCCTCCTTGTCATCTGATCGCATGCCCGGGTTTTAACCCAGCTCTTACTCATCATATCAATTATGTGTTTGCGCTTGGATATGAATATCTATAATGGCCCTTGCGTCATATAACCACCTTGCAGCCCTCTTATGTACCCTGTATGCGTACAGCTATAGTATCTCCACTTGGATTCACTATTCATATACCTTGGGATAACGCTGTTACTCATTCTTTTGCACTATAGTTCTGCACTTTATCCATTGTGCAATACTATTTAATCACATTATTACAGAATTGCATGCAGAAACCAGTCATCCTTATGCTACAATTAAAGCAACCCCAGCTGGTCAATTCCTCTGAATGAGGCGGATTTGCTCATCAGATGCAAATTTTGAGCCACAGTCGGAAGATCTCAAAATGAAATTTCAGGACAGGGGATACAGTAACAGATGTATAAAAAGTGGATACAACGGGGCCAAAAAAATGTCACATGAGGCACTCTTGTAGACTTTAGTTAGGGAAAGGAAAACAGAGGATAAAATCCGATTCATCTCAACCTACAATGCTGAATGGAATACCATGAGAAATATATTACAGCAGCACTGGAACATCTTGAAAACTGAACCGACATTATCTAAATATCTGCTAGATTATCCATCTATGACATGTTGAAGAAATAAAAATGTAAAGGACCTGTTGGTCTGTAGTCATTATGACCAACAAATAGAGAACACAGCTCATTGGAAAATGGAAAATGAAATGCGGTCCTCAGGTAACCTGGCCCGACTCCCAGATGAACAAAAAAAAAGATTAGAGTAAATAGTCCAGCATCCGCAGTAGATTAAAAAGCTTCTTTAATGAAAAAATTAATATAAAAAAATCGTGCAATGTCAAGGCATGACTAACATTGACACTTTTCAAGTAACAGTGTGCTCTTAATAATGACAAAAATGGGTAAAGTTCTGGGATTGTCACATCTAATGGATGCAACAATCCTGGGTGGCTGCAGGCTGCTATTTTTACCCTGGGGAGACCCAATAAGCATGGGTCTGCTAAGCTTGAAAATACTAGCTCCCAGCTGTGTGGCTTTATTATGGCTGGGTATCAAAATTGGGGGGACGATGTGTACCGCCCCGGGGCTCGGCCAGGCTGCCGAGCCACTTGGATCCGTGCTCGTCGGTGGGTGGCTCGAGCTCTCCACGGACCCGAGGGTCACGTCGCTCTGAAAGGGGGTTTGGCGCTGCACGTAGAGACTTCGGTGGGGAGGTCCACGGCCGGAGCCGCGGTGGTTTGTAGGGTATTTTAAGTTCGTGACGCCACCCACGGGTTATGGTGAATGTATGGACACCACCGCTGCCGTTGACTAGGCTCACGGGGACGGTGTTGCGCAGCTTGGTGTTGACCCCCTCCGTGGATAGGGGGAATGATGGTCCCGGGGGCCCAAGAGAGGAGCTGAGGCGAGGGGACGGATGCGTGCTGGGGTGTCGGTGCGGTGCGCGGCCTGAAGGCACTGTTATACTCACTATGAGAAAACACGCTGAAGTCTCTGGTAAACCAAACAAGATGGTGAACGGTGCCCGCAGCCGGCTGCAGTTTTCCCCTTAACAGGTTGGTGGTTTCCACCTTTCTCCTGCACCTCTCTTGTGTGAAAGTTATGACTGTTATGCCTAAGCAACGGTAGTCCGCTCCCCGGCTTGCTGTGTGTCGGGAGTGTCCTGTTTGCCCACAGACGCTGGCCCCTTGGGTCTCTATGCCTTGGCGGTGGCTTTACCCTAATCGTTGGGCTGTTGTCTTCAGTCGGGTCTTGTGTTGGAAAGGTCCTAAAGTCCAGTCCTTAATCAGTTGATTTGACTTAGCCTAGTTGTTTCTGGGCCTTGTACTGGGTCTGAATACCCCTCCTGGTGCTCCGGTTTCCAATCGGCTCCCCGGTTCGGTACCGGCGGGCCACCGCCCGTCCCCAGTCCCTACGGTTCCACCGGCTGTAATCCCAGCTCCTGCAGGCGGCCACCACCATCTGCCTCTTTGCCAGAGGTGACTGGGCTCCAACCCAGACACCTGGTGTAGACTTTGGCAGGCCTGATCACAGGTCTGCCCTTGAACTTGACTCCACTTCTCTCCACTGTCAAGACTAATCTCCACTGTTTTCCCACCTCCGGGCCTGTGAACTCCTCGGTGGGCGGAGCCAAATGCCTGGCTCCACCTCCCTGGTGTGAGCATCAAACCCGGAGGGTGGTGACAAAGGTTTGTAGTTTGGCTGCTGTCATCTTTTTATGGGAGGGGTGTGTGTGCATGGAACTACCTGGGACGACCTGACTAGTCCAGGGCGTCACACCATACGCGCTTTTTTTTAATTATTTATTTAAATAATCAAAAAAAGACGCATGTGGTTCCTCTTATTTTGATGCAAAGCCAAGATAAGCGCTGGTCTGGGGGCTGCAGCCTGTAGCCATATGGTTTCTCTGTGCTCGGTATCATAATACAGGGGGACCCCACACCAATTTATTTATTTATTTTTATCCCACGATAGTGACCCACAGACAGAGTCTGTGATTGGTTGCAGTCAGACGCTGTCAAACAATCTGGGGGTGCGTCTGACTGCAACCAATCACAGATGCCACTACTGCTGGTGGGCGGAGAAAGCAGTTAATATGGATGAGCAATAATGAGCAGCCCAGAAGAAGAGTGAGAGGCCCAGAAGCAGTTACACCCGTGCTGGAGACTCGGTAAGTATAGCACTCTTGTTCTAAGCCACCTATACCTTCTACCACCATTTTGAGCTGGATTCTAATCCCCATTGACTAGATGAAAGGGGCATTACCAGTGTGGAACATCTAATGGCTGACAGTCTGCTGTCATAATCTATATGTCTCACACTGGTAACTGATAAGCTCTAATGGCAGATTCTGATTACGACTTGAGTCCGGCCCATAACTCTTAACAGCTTATTTCCATATTAAGAAAAGCATGGATTTCTCTGGAATATATCAGATCACAAATATCAACGTATCAATTTATTTAATTTTCTATGCCCTGCATACCATATACGGTAGACGGCTGAAGAGGGTTGATCCAACTGACAGCTTCCCTTTAAGGCTGAGTTACATGTCCTGTAATCATACGTTAGATAGGATCCTGCAGAGATCCGTTGGCAAAATTATTTCTGACGGATCTGTATATTTAACATGAGCGTCTATGGAGAATGGATCTGCTAACGGATTGCTATTTATCTTCCATTTGACACGGATCCTGTAAGAAAAAATTGGATCTGTTAAAAATACAAGAAAAATGGATGGCTAATTAGCAATCCATTAATGGATGAATCTGCATGGACTCTAATGTTTAAAAAACCGCATACGGCAGACATCAGTTATTTGACAATGGACAAAAAGGTTGTATTTGCAAAACCTTTTTCCCAAAGGATCTCGGCAGGATCCATTTTAAGGCCCTGTGCACACGCTGCGGATTTTACCGCAGAATTGCCGCGGATTTCGCTGAAGGAATGCTGCAGAAAATGTGTATAACATTTCTGCAGTCCTTCGCCAGCAAAACCTATGGAGATAAAAAAAAATGCTGAGCGCACACTGCGTTTTTTTTGTCCCTGCGGGTTTTGGTGCGGAATTTCCGCTGCGGAATTAATGTGCATGTCACTTCTATTCTGCAGGTCCCTGCGTTTTGGAGGACTGGCAGATCAATTACCTGCTGACTCTGGATCGGCGGAGGATTGAACAAAATCTAAGGAGAGGAAAGAGGAGTGCACTACAACTGCATATATATAGAAAACAGGGTGCTGGAATGCAATGGGACATGCATGTCAAAAACCACAAAAGAAAAAGACATTGCACAATACCGCACGACCTGATTAAAATTTAATACAACACCTTTATTAGAGTACACTTGTACAATATAAAACCAATTAAAACATGACCCAACAAAACCAAGCACCCACAAAACGTTATAGTTGAATAGAACATACAATCTCGTATAACAGTGCAGTTAATATACCTTGCAAAGGTGAGAAAGCCTACAGACACCTGTATGCATGAGGTATCTTGCAATACAAACAACCTTATAGATCAAAATTCATATAAATAATGGCAAACCACATATCAAATACGGCCAGTAAGAAAGACACAAATATGCCCCAACCTGGAGAGATATGTCTATGTAAACCATGTAGGTTATTAATGTTGCTAGGAGGTAGACATGGTGACTCTGTATAATTAACTAGAGCCTAAGTAAAGGTCTGCCTGATAAAATCTCATCTAGGTAGAAAATAATTCTGGCTCAATCCAGAAAAGCCAATAGTGTGTCTGGGGCTAGCATGCCCAGGACAAAATAAAGCCCTACACGAGACCTGGTGTGCACGGGACACAGCTTCGCGGGAGACTTCAGCACCATGAACAGCAGGAGCGGGGACCGGTGAGCATCTCCCTGTGCTATCAAAATAACACAGGGACATACCCCAGCAAAACCACAGCAAATCCGCAGCAACCTGCGGTAAAACCGCATGCAGATTTCGGGTACGGTTTGCTGCGTTTTTTTACCGCAGGTGCGGTAATCTTTCAGACGGTGCGGAATTTTCTTAAGAAAATTCCATTTTCTAGTGCGCACAGGGCCTAAAGTATCATTACAGGAGAAGTGACCTCAGCCTTAGTCTGTTGACAATCTGCTACTTCTAATACAAGTTATGATAGGGCATAATGAAACATATCTTCTTAGAATTTAATAAAAAACATAGAATTTTACTACTTTTTATAAAGTTTACATATCATGCTGCTCCTGTTATCATAAGGAAAAAAAGATGATCCAGCTCAGCTGTTGTAAGGTCCGGCATGCAAGGATAACACTCTGGCAGTGCAGGGATCCAATGAAAGAAAAAAACAATCCAGCTTCCGGAATAATATAAAATCTTGTGCAAACTTTATTTTAAAGGAAGTAAAAATTATAATTACAAGGGACAAAATAGGGACCCCATGTGCGGCTACGCGTTTCAAACACTGCCTGCATTCTTTGTCAAGCCTTGGCAAAGCATGCAGGCAGTGTTCGAAACGCGTAGCCGCACATGGGCTCCCTATTTTGTCCCTTGTAATTATAATTTTTACAGCCTTTAAAATAAAGCTTGCACAAGATTTTATATTATTCCGGAAGCTGGATTGTTTTTTTCTTTCATTGGATTCCTGTTATCATACATAAATGTAACTTGATCCACTGTGAGCTTGACTATGATTTCTACCATTGTCTCTATCTTTGTTACTGTCTCTGCTTCTTTGTTTCTGTCATAAATAATCCAACTTCTTCTCCCACTCTTTTTCTTGTTTCCGTACTCACATTCTACACTTAGTCCCCCACACCTGACCTGCATCTAAGATTTGGGGCTAAACGTGTAAGGTGCACAATTCAATCCTGCCGAATCTTCCTTGACACATTGCATTTGATCCATGCTGTCCAACTGTCCTGATCCTCAGCGGCCCAGACATCAACAACCAAAGGATGAGATGTGGTCCAGCGGGCCATAGTTTGGCCAGACCCAGGGGCGGATGCTGACAGCTTGGGGCCCCTGTACAAGAACTTGTGCCTGGGCCCCCCCTTCTTCTATGGCTACAAAGCTGCAGATATATTATATATATACAGTATCATCTTAAATGGGAAATATATTTTATCAATATAAAAGCTTTGAATAAAATATTGCCATCTAAGAAGCATGCTACATATTTATTACATTTGTAAATGAAGGTACATCATTTTTAATAATAGTGCAATAGGGCTTTTGGTGCACAGGTCGCTATTGTGTTCATCTTCTCCTAGTATAATGAAGCATCAAGATTTCACAGAAAGGCAAATTACTCTCCCTGAACCTTATGAAGATTTTTTTTTTTTTACAATAAAAAAAAAATAGCATAAATGGAGTTGCCCAGACAATACCCTGCAGAGGGATTCTTTCATTCCTACTGCATGTTCTGCCTGGCTAACCAAATTAAAAAGCTCTAATGCTCCTGTTGTGGCAAGTAGACTTGAACAGTGTTAAAACCAACAAATGCAGCTTCAGATTGCTGCTCTGGAAACATTGGAGATTGAATCAACAAGTATTGTCATTGAAATGCAAATTATACAATGTACAGAGCAACACCTTACTAGCACTGCTTTATCCTCAGCCACTGTAAACCCTGGCCGATCCACCTACAGAAGAAGGTTGTGAAGAATACAAGGAAAAATCCTAGAGTCAAAAAAAGAGTGAATCAGCTCACCACCATGTAGTCATTTCTGGAAGGAAAATCCGGACGGTCCTCGTGGGTCAGAGATGCTGTGGTCAGATCCCCGACACAGACAAACATCCATGGAAGCTTGAATTAAAGTTAAAATTTCATTTTATTCCAAAAATGATTAAAAAAAAAGGGAGAGAGGGAATAAAACATAACTCCTCCGATCAACGCGTTTCAGACGCGGTCGTCCTTAGTCATCGCGTTGATCGGAGAAGTTATGTTTTATTCTCTCTCCACCTTCTTTTAATCATTTTTGGAATAAAATGAAATTTTAACTTAATTCAAGCATCCATGGACGTTTCTCTGTGCCGCGGATCCACCTCTCCTTGAAGGAAAAATCCTATAACAGATTTTCTTACATGCACATTAATTATTCCATGAAACAGAAATTAGAAAAAGATAAATAAAGTCTGTTTTTGTAACTTTCCTCAACATCCACTATTTATTCACTCAAAACCTAATAGTTGTGTGCAGATACTGTGATTGTTATACAATTATGTCTCATATAACATAAATACTCTGTACCCTCTGCGCTTGTAATACACTTCATGTCAAAAGTTTAAAAAGGATTGATACATTGTCACAAATTGTGATGGGATCACTAGGAACAGGGGAGCCCAAACTGGACCTCAGGCTAGGGTAACCTTGGGTAACCCTGATCCCAAAGATATGTCTGAAGGTGACAATGTTTGGGCCACCTTTAACCCTAGCTCCTGAACAACCCTGGTCTAGTGGCCCCCTCCCTCCACCCAGGAGAGGGCTGGAAAAGGAGTGATTAATCCCACACAAATAAACAGATGGGAGAAAAACAAAACTCAAACTCACACCAGTCACTCACAGAGGTATAGACAATACGTTATCAGGAGGAAACTAAAGGAAGGGGAGAAATAAGAGTATACTACAACAATAATACTATAAAACAATATAATAATAAAATAGGAGTATTTTCACAACACTAAACAGCACACAGAAGTACACCAGCAACTGGATATCAAAGCACAAGGAATGGAATCGTATAACGTAATCACCGGCATGGGAGACCTTGCTCCACCATCTTAAAAAGGGTGGCGACAACTGTGATAGGTTTTATGCAACATGTGACTCAAGCAGTAATCCACAGGCTAGCAGAAATTAACTCCTGCAAGCACATTCACTAACAATAGCACAGCTGGTTGACATCCGAGCCAGTCTGTGCAATTCAAAATCAGCATTGTTTCGAGTGTCTGACTCTGCTGTGTGAACAGCATCCGAAGTAGTCCTGACGCTCGGTGAGTTTTGAGCCATACACCGTGTGACAGTACTCCTTAGGACTCTCAGGATCAAGTCTCTCCGGATGACGGTGATGGAATTTCCTAACTAAATGCTGTGCATGGACACCAGCAGCAGGCAGTCAAGCCTTTTACTCAGGACCATAACCCTGCCAATGAACCAAGTACTGTAGACAGTAATGGATGAGCCAAGAATCAACAATTCTCAATACCTGGGACTCCAAAGTAGAGTAGAGCGCGGTTCGCGGTTCGAGGTTCTCCAGTTCGGGGCTCGAGTGATTTTGGGGGCTGTTCTAGATCGAACTAGAACTCGAGCTTTTTTGCAAAAGCTCGATAGTTCTAGAAACGTTCGAGAACGGTTCTAGCAGTAAAAAACCAGCTAAATCCTAGCTTGGTTTCCGCTGTAATAGTGTAAGTCACTCTGAGAATCACACTATTATGACATTTCAGTGTATAGTGTGCGTGAACAGCGCCTTCAGATCACTGCTGTTTCTATAATGGCGATCGCCATTTTTTTTTTTTTTTCCTTGTCTTCCTTCCCTAAGCGCGCGCGTGTAGTGGGGCGGGCCAGCATGTCAGCCAATCCCAGACACACACACAGCTAAGTGGACTTTTAGCCAGAGAAGCAACGGCATGTGTGATAGGATGTTCATGTCACATGTCCCTGCATTATAAAACCGGACATTTTCCTCCAGGACGCCATTATCTCTTCTGCGTCTTTGGTGTCAGACATCACTGTCGCAGCTCCGTCCTTTGTCCTATCGCTGATACAGCTGTATGCGCTCCATACACAGCGCTGGACAGCTTAGGGAGAGCACTTTCTAGCAGTCCTTTTAAGGGCTCAAACCGGCAGGGTCAGAGTTAAGGTGACAGGTCCTGAAAACACCGACAGCGTCTGTGTAGCCAAGGTCAGGGATTTCCTCCCTGCATTTCCCTATTAGGAGGGAATAGAAAGGCAGGCTTCCATTCCTCTACCCAGAGCCCCACAATCCTGGCACTGTACCCTCCTGTCCTCTGCACACTCCAACTCATTATAACTAAGCCATTATACTAGCAAACACTCAGTGTACCTAGTGGCATCCTATACGTGGCTATTGGACTTTGCTATAGTCACACTAGTGCAAAGACATTTGCAGAGCGCGTCTGCCTGCATTGCACACTCCAACTCATTATAACTAAGCCATTATACTAGCAAACACTCAGTGTACCTAGTGGCATCCTATACGTGGCTATTGGACTTTGCTATAGTCACACTAGTGCAAAGACATTTGCAGAGCGCGTCTGCCTGCATTGCACACTCCAACTCATTATAACTAAGCCATTATACTAGCAAACACTCAGTGTACCTAGTGGCATCCTATACGTGGCTATTGGACTTTGCTATAGTCACACTAGTGCAAAGACATTTGCAGAGTGCGTCTGCCTGCATTGCACACTCCAACTCATTATAACTAAGCCATTATACTAGCAAACACTCAGTGTACCTAGTGGCATCCTATACGTGGCTATTGGACTTTGCTATAGTCACACTAGTGCAAAGACATTTGCAGAGCGCGTCTGCCTGCATTGCACACTCCAACTCAATATAACTAAGCCATTATACTAGCAAACACTCAGTGTACCTAGTGGCATCCTATACGTGGCTATTGGACTTTGCTATAGTCACACTAGTGCAAAGACATTTGCAGAGCGCGTCTGCCTGCATTGCACACTCCAACTCATTATAACTAAGCCATTATACTAGCAAACACTCAGTGTACCTAGTGGCATCCTATACGTGGCTATTGGACTTTGCTATAGTCACAGTAGTGCAAAGACATTTGCAGAGCGCGTCTGCCTGCATTGCACACTCCAACTCATTATAACTAAGCCATTATACTAGCAAACACTCAGTGTACCTAGTGGCATCCTATACGTGGCTATTGGACTTTGCTATAGTCCCACTAGTGCAAAGACATTTGCAGAGCGCGTCTGCCTGCATTGCACACTCCAACTCATTATAACTAAGCCATTATACTAGCAAACACTCAGTGTACCTAGTGGCATCCTATACGTGGCTATTGGACTTTGCTATAGTCCCACTAGTGCAAAGACATTTGCAGAGCGCGTCTGCCTGCATTGCACACTCCAACTCATTATAACTAAGCCATTATACTAGCAAACACTCAGTGTACCTAGTGGCATCCTATACGTGGCTATTGGACTTTGCTATAGTCCCACTAGTGCAAAGACATTTGAAGAGCGCGTCTGCCTGCATTGCACACTCCAACTCATTATAACTAAGCCATTATACTAGCAAACACTCAGTGTACCTAGTGGCATCCTATACATGGCTATTGGACTTTGCTATAGTCACACTAGTGCAAAGACATTTGCAGAGCGCGTCTGCCTGCATTGCACACTCCAACTCATTATAACTAAGCCATTATACTAGCAAACACTCAGTGTACCTAGTGGCATCCTATACGTGGCTATTGGACTTTGCTATAGTCACAGTAGTGCAAAGACATTTGCAGAGCGCGTCTGCCTGCATTGCACACTCCAACTCATTATAACTAAGCCATTATACTAGCAAACACTCAGTGTACCTAGTGGCATCCTATACGTGGCTATTGGACTTTGCTATAGTCACAGTAGTGCAAAGACATTTGCAGAGCGCGTCTGCCTGCATTGCACACTCCAACTCATTATAACTAAGCCATTATACTAGCAAACACTCAGTGTACCTAGTGGCATCCTATACATGGCTATTGGACTTTGCTATAGTCACACTAGTGCAAAGACATTTGCAGAGCGCGTCTGCCTGCATTGCACACTCCAACTCATTATAACTAAGCCATTATACTAGCAAACACTCAGTGTACCTAGTGGCATCCTATACGTGGCTATTGGACTTTGCTATAGTCACAGTAGTGCAAAGACATTTGCAGAGCGCGTCTGCCTGCATTGCACACTCCAACTCATTATAACTAAGCCATTATACTAGCAAACACTCAGTGTACCTAGTGGCATCCTATACGTGGCTATTGGACTTTGCTATAGTCACACTAGTGCAAAGACATTTGCAGAGCGCGTCTGCCTGCATTGCACACTCCAACTCATTATAACTAAGCCATTATACTAGCAAACACTCAGTGTACCTAGTGGCATCCTGTGCGTGGCTATTGGACTTTGCTATAGTCACACTAGTGCAAAGACATTTGCAGAGCGCGTCTGCCTGCATTGCACACTCCAACTCATTATAACTAAGCCATTATACTAGCAAACACTCAGTGTACCTAGTGGCATCCTATACGTGGCTATTGGACTTTGCTATAGTCCCACTAGTGCAAAGACATTTGCAGAGCGCGTCTGCCTGCATTGCACACTCCAACTCATTATAACTAAGCCATTATACTAGCAAACACTCAGTGTACCTAGTGGCATCCTATACGTGGCTATTGGACTTTGCTATAGTCCCACTAGTGCAAAGACATTTGAAGAGCGCGTCTGCCTGCATTGCACACTCCAACTCATTATAACTAAGCCATTATACTAGCAAACACTCAGTGTACCTAGTGGCATCCTATACGTGGCTATTGGACTGTGCTATAGTCACACTAGTGCAAAGACATTTGCAGAGCGCGTCTGCCTGCATTGCACACTCCAACTCATTATAACTAAGCCATTATACTAGCAATTTTTGCTGCCAGTTTAAGGGCCGTAGTTGCATTGTCAGGGATATTTATTCTTTATTATTCTGCTGTTAATAAAGCTAGACCACCACTGCAATCTACACCACCTCTCAATTTTTACTACCACATTTTCAGTCCACAATCTTGTCGCAATCAACATGAGTGGCAAAATGACAGATGCTGGTGGAAAGGGGAAGAGGCGTGGTGGAAAAGGCAAAAAAGGTTTTGTCAGTGGGGAAGGTGGCAAAGCTCCATTATCATCTGCTGAAGATAGACCATCTACCAGCAAAAGTAAGATGTCTACTACTTACCGTGGACAATCCGATGTGCTCCCTTTTTTACGGACACGAACAAGAGGAACAAAGGTAGATGATGGGCAAAAAAGGAAAATGCTTGAATGGATCTCAAGTGGTCCAACAAGTGCCCTCTCAGCCACTTCAAGTACCGCATCCAAAAAACACCAGTCCTCTGAGTTGTCATCCCAATCAAACTTGCTTTCTCCCAGCTCTGAAGTCTCCATCAGCCCTGCACAGTATGGTGGAACTGAGATGGCTGAGTCTGCAGAGCTGTTCAGTCACACTATAGCCTGGGAATCAGAGGTCTGCTCCCAAGCTACAGTGAGTACAGAACAGGAAATGGTCTGCAGTGATGCCCAGAACCTTTGTGACTCTGATTCAGGCCGTGAGGACCAAGTTTCTGAGCATAATGTTGACCCTTTGTCACAAACTGTAACACCTGTGGTTATAGACAATGAGGAACATACTGATGAAGATGAGACGCAGATACCCGATTGGGATGACAACTTAAATATTCGGTCAGGGCAAGAAGAGGCTCGGTCTGAGGGGGAGGGGAGTGCAAACACAACAATTGATGATGAAGTTCTAGATCCCACCTACTGTCAACCCCCAGTCAGGCACTCGAGGAGGTCAACAGAGGCGGTGGAGGAGGATGCAACCGACGACGAAGTTACCTTGCGCCTTCCTGGACAGAGTCGGAGCACTGGTAGCACGTCTACAACTGCATCCTCAGCCACCACTCTGCCTATGAGCATTATTCGGGGTGGATCAACAGGTCGCATGGCCTCTAAGCCTTGCCTAGCCTGGTCCTTTTTTGACATAGAAAAAGATCGCCCAAATTATGTGATCTGTAAACTTTGTCATGATTCTCTTAGTAGAGGTCAAAACCTCAACAGTTTGACAACTTCTTCCATGAATCGTCACATGAATAAATATCATAGGTCCCGGTGGGAAGCTCACCGTGCTGCAAAGCGGCCTAGCGGAGCGAACCATCCACCGCCTGCCCCTTCCAGTGCATCCGCGCGCTCTTCATCTTCTAGGACTGTGGGGACAGCTGTCACACCTGTTTTTCCACCCACAACTTCCACCACTGTAACCGCAACAGGCAGTTTGCTTGGTAGGTCGTCAGTTGTTTTGGAAGGGGAAACAAGTGAGTGTGTACAGCTCTCTCAGACATCGATAGCACCAACTTTGGATGAAGGCAACATCATGTCTCCGCCTGCACTTTCCTCACAAACCTGCATTTTTCCAGGGACACCCTACTCAACACCGTCTACACACAGCAGCCAGATCTCTGTCCCTCAGATGTGGACAAATAAAAGGCCATTTCCTGCGACCCATGACAAAGCTAAGAGGTTGACTCTATCCCTCTGTAAGCTGTTGGCTACAGAAATGCTGCCTTTCCGCCTAGTGGACACACAGGATTTTAGAGACCTTATGTCTGTCGCTGTGCCCCAGTACCAGATGCCTAGTCGCCACTACTTTTCTAAGAAAGGTGTGCCCGCGCTACACCAGCATGTCGCACACAACATCACCGCTTCATTGAGAAACTCTGTGTGTGAACGGGTGCATTTCACCACCGATACTTGGACCAGTAAGCATGGACAGGGACGTTACATGTCGCTCACTGGGCACTGGGTAACTATGGTGATAGATGGTGAAGGGTCTGCTGCACAAGCCTTGCCGTCCCCACGACTTGTGTGTCAATCCTCTGTCTGTCCAAGTTCCGCCACTGCTTCTGCATCCTCCACCTCATCTGGGTCCTCCACCTCCGCCCCAAGCCTGCCTGGTCAGGCCACCAGCGTTCTCACAGCGCAAAAGGAATCACGCACCCCTCATTACTATGCTGGCAGCAGAGCGCAACGGCATCAGGCGGTCTTTAGCTTGACATGTCTTGGGAATAAGAGTCCCACAGCTGAGGAGTTGTGGTCAGCTCTGCGGTCCGAGTTTAATAAATGGTTGTCTCCACTCAACCTGCAGCCTGGTAAGGCCGTGTGCGACAATGCTGCAAACCTGGGTGCGGCCCTTCGCCTGGGCAAGGTGACACACGTACCTTGTATGGCTCACGTGTTGAACCTTGTCGTCCAGCAATTTTTAACACACTATCCCGGCCTAGATGGCCTTCTGAACAGGGCACGAAAACTGTCTGCTCACTTCCGCCGTTCAAGCGCCGCAGCTGAGCGACTTGCATCGCTCCAGAAGTCTTTCGGCCTGCCGGTTCATCGCCTGAAATGCGATGTGGCGACACGCTGGAATTCAACTCTCCACATGTTACAGCGACTGTGGCAGCACCGCCGTGCCCTGGTGCAATACGTCATGACGTATAGCCTGGGCCAACGAGATGCAGAGGTGGGGCAGATCACCCTGATGGAGTGGTCTCAGATCAAGGACCTATGCACCCTTCTGCACAGTTTCGACATGGCGACGAATATGTTTAGCGCTGACAATGCCATTATCAGCATGACGATTCCAGTCATTTACATGCTGGAACACACGCTAAACACTATTCGGAGTCAGGGGGTGGGACAACAGGAAGGGGATGAACTACAGGAGGATTCATATGCGCAAGACACAACAACATCACCAAGGTCCAGACGTTCATCATCACCAAGGCGCCAGGCATGGCAGCATGGGGGACAGGGATCAACAAGGGCGCATGGTAGCAGGCGAGATGTTGAGGAAGGTGCAGGAGGACATGAAGAAATGGAGGACGAACTGTCCATGGACATGGAAGACTCAGCAGATGAGGGAGACCTTGGTCAAATTTCAGTTGAAAGAGGTTGGGGGGAGATGTCAGAGGAAGAAAGAACGGTTAGCACCTCTATGCCACAAACACAGCGTGGACTTGGTCCGCATGGCTGCGCAAGACACATGAGTGCCTTCTTGTTGCACTACCTCCAACATGACCTTCGTATTGTCAAAATTAGAAGTGATGATGACTACTGGCTTGCCACACTATTAGATCCCCGGTACAAGTCCAAATTTTGTGACATAATTCCAGCCATAGAAAGGGACGCACGTATGCAAGAGTATCAGCAGAAGCTGTTACTCGATCTTAGATCCGCTTTTCCACCAAACAACCGTGCAGGTGCAGGGAGTGAATCTCCCAGTTGTAACTTGACAAACATGGGACGGTCTCGTCATCTTCAACAGTCTACACGTACCAGTAGGACCGTATCTGGTGCTGGTAACAGCAATTTTATGGAATCTTTTCATAATTTTTTTAGACCCTCCTTTGCAAGGCCACCAGAGACAACAAGTCTGACACATAGTCAACGACTGGAGAGGATGATACAGGAGTATCTCCAAATGAACATCGATGCCATGACTTTGCAAATAGAGCCTTGCTCCTTTTGGGCTTCAAACCTCGAAAAATGGCCAGAGCTCTCAACTTACGCCTTGGAGATTTTGTCGTGTCCAGCTGCCAGCGTTGTCTCTGAACGTGTCTTCAGTGCTGCTGGGTGTGTGCTGACAGATAAGCGCACGCGTCTGTCCAGTGACAATGTGGACAGACTGACGTTCATCAAAATGAACAAGTCATGGATCCAGAAGGAATTTACAACCCCTGTGTCATCCTGGGGAGAGTAAATGCTTGTGGATTTGGAATGTGCTTGATGCAAATCTAGCTGTGAAGTGTACAACTAGGGCACAAGTGCTGCCACTGAATGGGTGGGTGTGTGTGGGGCACAATTTTTGGAAAAAAAGGGAGACTCCGCTTGGAGTAACCCTTGCTTACATTGTTTTTAAAAGAAGCCAAGATGAACAAGTCATGGTTCAGCAAAGACTTTATCTACCTACCTCGGTGTCATGCTGGGGACGGTTAATTATGGCGTATTTTTGAATGTGCTTGATGCAAATCTAGCTGTGAAGTGTACAACTAGGGCACAAGTGCTGCCACTGAATGGGTGGGTGTGTGTGGGGCACAATTTTTGGAAAAAAAGGGAGACTCCGCTTGGAGTAACCCTTGCTTACATTGTTTTTAAAAGAAGCCAAGATGAACAAGTCATGGTTCAGCAAAGACTTTATCTACCTACCCCGGTGTCATGCTGGGGACGGTTAATTATGGCGTATTTTTGAATGTGCTTGATGCAAATCTAGCTGTGAAGTGTACAACTAGGGCACAAGTGCTGCCACTGAATGGGTGGGTGTGTGTGGGGCACAATTTTTGGAAAAAAAGGGAGACTCCGCTTGGAGTAACCCTTGCTTACATTGTTTTTAAAAGAAGCCAAGATGAACAAGTCATGGTTCAGCAAAGACTTTATCTACCTACCCCGGTGTCATGCTGGGGACGGTTAATTATGGCGTATTTTTGAATGTGCTTGATGCAAATCTAGCTGTGAAGTGTACAACTAGGGCACAAGTGCTGCCACTGAATGGGTGGGTGTGTGTGGGGCACAATTTTTGGAAAAAAAGGGAGACTCCGCTTGGAGTAACCCTTGCTTACATTGTTTTTAAAAGAAGCCAAGATGAACAAGTCATGGTTCAGCAAAGACTTTATCTACCTACCCCGGTGTCATGCTGGGGACGGTTAATTATGGCGTATTTTTGAATGTGCTTGATGCAAATCTAGCTGTGAAGTGTACAACTAGGGCACAAGTGCTGCCACTGAATTGGTGGGTGTGTGTGGGGCACAATTTTTGGAAAAAAAGGGAGACTCCGCTTGGAGTAACCCTTGCTTACATTGTTTTTAAAAGAAGCCAAGATGAACAAGTCATGGTTCAGCAAAGACTTTATCTACCTACCCCGGTGTCATGCTGGGGACGGTTAATTATGGCGTATTTTTGAATGTGCTTGATGCAAATCTAGCTGTGAAGTGTACAACTAGGGCACAAGTGCTGCCACTGAATGGGTGGGTGTGTGTGGGGCACAATTTTTGGAAAAAAGGGAGACTCCGCTTGGAGTAACCCTTGCTTACATTGTTTTTAAAAGAAGCCAAGATGAACAAGTCATGGTTCAGCAAAGACTTTATCTACCTACCCCGGTGTCATGCTGGGGACGGTTAATTATGGCGTATTTTTGAATGTGCTTGATGCAAATCTAGCTGTGAAGTGTACAACTAGGGCACAAGTGCTGCCACTGAATGGGTGGGTGTGTGAGGGGCACAATTTTTGGAAAAAAAGGGAGACTCCGCTTGGAGTAACCCTTGCTTGCTGTGTTTTTAAAAGAAGCCAAGATGAACAGAGCTGGGATCAGGAAAGACTTTGCTACCTACCCTGGTGTCATCCTGGGGACGGTTAATTATGGCGTATTTTTGAATGTGCTTGATGCAAATCTAGCTGTGAAGTGTACAACTAGGGCACAAGTGCTGCCACTGAATGGGTGGGTGTGTGTGGGGCACAATTTTTGGAAAAAAAGGGAGACTCCGCTTGGAGTAACCCTTGCTTACATTGTTTTTAAAAGAAGCCAAGATGAACAAGTCATGGTTCAGCAAAGACTTTATCTACCTACCCCGGTGTCATGCTGGGGACGGTTAATTATGGCGTATTTTTGAATGTGCTTGATGTAAATCTAGCTGTGAAGTGTACAACTAGGGCATAAGTGCTGCCACTGAATGGGTGGGTGTCTGTGGGGCACAATTTTTGGAAAAAAAGGGAGACTCCGCTTGGAGTAACCCTTGCTTGCTGTGTTTTTAAAAGAAGCCAAGATGAACAGAGCTGGGATCAGGAAAGACTTTGCTACCTACCCTGGTGTCATCCTGGGGACGGTTAATTATGGCGTATTTTTGAATGTGCTTGATGCAAATCTAGCTGTGAAGTGTACAACTAGGGCACAAGTACTGCCACTGAATTGGTGGGTGTGTGTGGGGCACAATTTTTGGAAAAAAAGGGAGACTCCGCTTGGAGTAACCCTTGCTTACATTGTTTTTAAAAGAAGCCAAGATGAACAAGTCATGGTTCAGCAAAGACTTTATCTACCTACCCCGGTGTCATGCTGGGGACGGTTAATTATGGCGTATTTTTGAATGTGCTTGATGCAAATCTAGCTGTGAAGTGTACAACTAGGGCACAAGTGCTGCCACTGAATGGGTGGGTGTGTGTGGGGCACAATTTTTGGAAAAAAAGGGAGACTCCGCTTGGAGTAACCCTTGCTTGCTGTGTTTTTAAAAGAAGCCAAGATGAACAGAGCTGGGATCAGGAAAGACTTTGCTACCTACCCTGGTGTCATCCTGGGGACGGTTAATTATGGCGTATTTTTGAATGTGCTTGATGCAAATCTAGCTGTGAAGTGTACAACTAGGGCACAAGTGCTGCCACTGAATGGGTGGGTGTGTGTGGGGCACAATTTTTGGAAAAAAAGGGAGGCTCCGCTTGGAGTAACCCTTGCTTGCTGTGTTTTTAAAAGAAGCCAAGATGAACAGAGCTGGGATCAGGAAAGACTTTGCTACCTACCCTGGTGTCATCCTGGGGACGGTTAATTATGGCGTATTTTTGAATGTGCTTGATGCAAATCTAGCTGTGAAGTGTACAACTAGGGCACAAGTGCTGCCACTGAATGGGTGGGTGTGTGTGGGGCACAATTTTTGGAAAAAAAGGGAGGCTCCGCTTGGAGTAACCCTTGCTTGCTGTGTTTTTAAAAGAAGCCAAGATGAACAGAGCTGGGATCAGGAAAGACTTTGCTACCTACCCTGGTGTCATCCTGGGGACGGTTAATTATGGCGTATTTTTGAATGTGCTTGATGCAAATCTAGCTGTGAAGTGTACAACTAGGTCACAAGTGCTGCCACTGAATGGGTGGGTGGGTGTGGGGCACAATTTTTGGAAAAAAAGGGAGGCTCCGCTTGGAGTAACCCTTGCTTGCTGTGTTTTTAAAAGAAGCCAAGATGAACAGAGCTGGGATCAGGAAAGACTTTGCTACCTACCCTGGTGTCATCCTGGGGACGGTTAATTATGGCGTATTTTTGAATGTGCTTGATGCAAATCTAGCTGTGAAGTGTACAACTAGGGCACAAGTGCTGCCACTGAATGGGTGGGTGTGTGTGGGGCACAATTTTTGGAAAAAAAGGGAGACTCCGCTTGGAGTAACCCTTGCTTACATTGTTTTTAAAAGAAGCCAAGATGAACAAGTCATGGTTCACCAAAGACTTTATCTACCTACCCCGGTGTCATGCTGGGGACGGTTAATTATGGCGTATTTTTGAATGTGCTTGATGCAAATCTAGCTGTGAAGTGTACAACTGGGGCACAGCACAAGTGCTGCCACTGAATGGGTGGGTGTGTGTGGGGCACAATTTTTGGAAAAAAGGGAGACTCCGCTTGGAGTCACCTTGCGGTGTTTTACATGACTTTAGAAGGGCGTGCCATGCCTATATCTGTGTGTCCTCCTCTTTTTCCTTGTCCAGCTGTTTTGTTTTCGCATGAGTATATGTCCTTGTCACTTTCCCATGTGTTTGTGTTGTGTTGTGAGTTGTTTGTGACCTTTTGGACACCTTTGAGGGTGTTTTCTAGGTGTTTTTCTGTGTTTTTGATTGCCTGCCATTGTTTCCTATGCAGTTCGAGTTCGGTTCGTCGAACGTTCGACGAGCCGAACTCGAACGGGACCTCCGTTCGGCGAACCGACCTCGAGCCGAACCGGGACCAGTTCGCTCATCTCTACTCCAAAGTACCAAACATCAAGACCAGAGGTGAACGAATGGGGAGAGGAGTTCTCAAACCAACAAATTTCTTTAACAGAGACTTGTGGAAGATATTGTGGATATTATAAGATAATGGTAAGTCCAGTTGGAAGGCCAACGGGTTGATTACAGCCATAATTCTGAATGGACCGTTGAAACGAGGACCTAACTTAAGAGAGGATACCTTAAGCTTAATGTTTTAATACAGGAATAATAATATTACAATATAACACACAAATACCAATAAACTGTGAGCAAATATTACCAACATAATATGTATCACACCTATTTTTATGGAGAACCATCAAAGTTAAGCTTTAACTAATTCACTCATTTTGCGGATGCTGTATTTTTCTTTCTATTTCTGATTGAATTACCAACATATAAAATAGTGATAATACTACCATACTGATTGTTAACTCCTTCCTGTCATTGAACGTACCAGTACATCCTATTTTGCAGTTCGTTCCCACAAATAGATGTACCGGTACGCCCTGGTGATTATGCAGGCAGAGGAACTGTGGCTGCGCGATCGCGGCTGGGAGCTTGACTTCAGTGATAGCCAAGACCCAGATGTCACAGCCAGGTGCCTCCACCACCTCTGACTGTATAACCCCATAAATGCTGCGATCAATACCAATAGCAGCATTTAGGAGGATGGGAGAGGGAGTGCGCTGTATTGCTCTACGTTGGGGTCCCTAGCTAAAATACTTTGGCGTAGTGTTGCGGCTCTGTTGCATTGATCAATTCAATAGCTAAATTTCTCTTGATTCATATGTTCATGGCAGTAATGCAGATTCCATTTTTCATACCTTCATTCTTACATATAGCTATTGGATTTTTCATATCAGTATTCACACAGCAGTTTCTGCTTTTCATATATTTCCCTTACATAGTCACAGGTGTGCATACCTTCTCTCCATATAGTGTAGACTTTTTAGGTTTTTTGCACCCAGTTCAGACTGAGTATGGTGTTCCAGACGTTAGTTTTGATTAATTTGTAGTCTTTTGTTTGTGAACCCGGCCCCACCCAAGCCAGTCCACATTACGCGTATATAGCCTGGGTCTCAGCTTCCCATACACGGTAAGTTTTTTAACTGCATGAGAGGACACACACTAGCTAGGGACCCCAACGTAGAGAAATACTTTGGCGTAGTGTTGGGGCTCTCTTGCATTGATCAATTCAATAGCTACATTTCTCTTTATTCATATGTTCATGGCAGTAATGCAGATTCCATTTTTCATACCTTCATTCTTACATATAGCTATTGGATTTTTCATGTCAGTATTCACACAGCAGTTTCTGCTTTTCATATATTCCCCTTACATAGTCACTGGTGTGCATACCTTCTTTCCATATATAATAAAAGTTAATGTCCCAAATAAAAACTAAGTAAAAAATGTAAAATTAAAAGAGAAAAAAAATGTAAAAATGTAAATAATTGAAAAGAAAACTGAAAATAAAGATCAAAAAATGAAATAAAAATTATACCAATAAATACTTATATTGATGTAAAACCAAAAATACACATATTTGGTATCACCACGTCCAGAACAACCCAATCTATAAAACTTTCATGCTACTTAACCCCTTCAGTGAACACCATAAAATAATAGCAAAAACTGTCTTTTCATCATACAGCTGACAACAAATGGAATAAAATGCGATCAAAAAGTCATATGTAAATAAAAATGGTATCAATGAAAATGTCAATTTTTCCCGCAAAAAACAAGTCCCCAATCAGCTCCGTCAGCGAAAAAAAACAATTCCAGGATAGCAATTTTTCTTGATATTGCTTCCCAAAAAGCAGACTAGAAGGCAATTAAAAAATATTATGTGACCCAAAATGGTAACAATAAAAACTCCAATTAATCAGAGAGAAAACAAACATGACTGTCAGCAGAAAAGATTAAAAAACTATAGCCTTCCAAATTCAGTGATGCAAAAAACCTTTATTTTGAAAAAAAGGTGTTTTTTTTGTGTGATACATCTGGTATCCCTCTAATTGTACTGACCTGAGAAATAAAGACGCCTAATTACTTATACCACAATGTAAATGGCATACAAAATAAATAAAGCCAAATCTTCTTCATTCACTTCATCTTTTATCCTGTACTCTATGCTGAGTGCTTACACTGGAGATAATGTGTAAATATCTGAAAAAACTGATTCCGAAAAAAATCCCACCATATTGAGGCAGAGTGAGTAGCTTTGAAGGTCTGTCTGGCCTGTGGTCAGACAATGTCCATCTTTTTAGGTATATTTTTAGGCATGCACAAAAGTGTGCACCTTTGAAAAGACAGACACCACTGAACAGAGGCCAAGCAGAGTAACTCTTCTGACTCAGTGAATACATCCATCAGAGGATTCAACTGAATAATATTTCGGAGATCTAGGTGGAAGACCTAATGTAAGTGCTCAGCATAGAGCACAGGATAAATGTGAACTAATCCAAAATGTTCTGTGCCCCAATTGTCACCATTAAACAAGTTCCCACTGAGGTCTGTTAACAGATTTATTGGGGGCTTCCATGTTACTGGTAGCCCAAAGGCTCTGGAAAAGTGCTATGCCTTCTCCCTTAAAAAAGAAATCTGCACTTCCAATTCAAAATGCCCCCTCCCTTCTGAGCACCACAATGTGCCTTAATCATATTTACAGTAGCCTCCACATGTTTTCATGTTTTGCATTGTTGTAGTGAGCAGACCTCACTTAGTTTATGAGGTGTGTTTCTCCAGAAGCACGTGCTGGGCACAATATAAGCGAACTACAAGGACGTATTTGCGAGTTTTAATTCTGCAACATTTACTGCGTTTGACACCATGGATATTTTCCAGAGACAAAATTATTACTAATCCCATAATTGAATTCCCAGAGGAGTGTAATTTCCAAAATATGGTCACTTGAGGATATTTTTTCTGTTCTGGCACTGCAAATGGAGCCTGCAAATTATTCTAGGAAAATCTGTGCTCGAAAAGTCAAATGTATTAATTGGAATTGTGGAGTTACAACATTAAGTGGTAAAAATGTAATTATTATTTCTTCCCCACACGATAGAATACAATTTTGTGACATACCTGTGGTGTCAATATGCTCACTCCACTTCTACATAAATACATTGGGGGGTGTACTTTGCAAAATGAAGTCACTTAGGCTAAGTTCACACAGGGCATCTTTTGCTGTGTTTTTGGTGCGTTTTTGAGGTCACAAAGATGCACCAAAATACATGCATTTCCTTCTCCCAGATTTTGATTTTGCTGTCCAAACTGGGCATCTTTTGTTGGCTGCATCTTGGATGCATTTTTGAAGATGCACCATGTCAATTCTTTTTGCGTTTTTACCACATTTTTGAGCCCTCCAGTCAACATTTGACTTATAAAACGCATTGGGCAAAACACAGTAAAAACGCGGTAAAACGCGTAAAAATCGCAGTAAAAACACATTGCTTTTTTATGCGTTTTTTGCCGTGGTGCATTTTTGATGCATTTTAGATGCACTCAAGATGCACTTACAAAACAGATGCCGCATGTGAACATAGCCTTATGGCGGGTCTGATTTTCTGGCATGTCATGGGCTCTGCTAATGTAATAAGGCACCCCCAAACCAGTCCAACTAAATCTCAATTCTAATATGGTGCTCCTTCTCTTCTGTGCCTCAAAAGTAGTTTTTGACTACATATGGGGAATTAGCGTACTCAGGAGAAATTGTATAACAAATTGTATTGTCCAATGTTTCCTATAACCATTTAACCATAAATTAATACTTTTGGGCCAAATCAACATTTTAGTGGGATAAATTGCTCACTACACTGCTACATGAATTCCTTGAAAGGTGTACTATCCAGAACGGGGTCTATTTGTGGGGGGTTGCTGCTGTTTTGGCATGTCTGTGGATCTTCAAATGTGACATGTCACACGCAATCTATTCCAGCTAAAAGGGAGCTCCGTCCCTTCCGAGCCCTGCCCTGTGCCCATCATAGTTTTCCACCACATATAAGGTATCAGTTTACTCGGGAGAAATTGCACAAGAAATTAAACATAGTATTTTCTCCTGTTACCCTGGTGGAAATTAAATAATGTAAGGATAAAATAATATTTTTTGTGGGGAAAAAAAAAGCTTTTTTTATTTTTACACCCCAACCTCATAAAATTGAAGCACCAGGGTTAAAAGTGCTCACTATACATCAACATAAATTCCTTGAGGGGTATATTTTCTAAAATGTGGTCACTTATGGAGAGTTTCCACTGATTAGGCACATCAGGGGCTGTGTAAATGCAACATGGCATCTGCTATCAATTCCATACGATTTTGCATTCCAAAAGTCAAATGACACTTCTTCCCTTCCGACCCCTGCCGTGCACCCAAACAGTAGTTTTTAACCATATCTGGGGTATTAGCATACTCAGGAGAAATTGCACAACAAATTGTATGATCCATTTTTTCCTTTTACCCTTGTGACAATGCAAAAATTGGGGCTAAAGCAACATTTTTGAGGAAAAAAGTAAAGTTTTTATTTTTTTCCTTCTGTGGCACCCATGCAACCTCTGGCGCCAAAGGGTACTGCACCTCACCCGAGGTGCAGTATTCATCGCAAATATGGAGGAGGTTGTCGCCAGTAACAACCACAACCACACTCAACAAACACATAACATGGGACCAAGCTAGGGTACATGCTGGGGGGACATCACGAGGTATGGGACACCCACAGGGGGAAATCAGGAGCCATATGACACACTACAGGAAGTTAGCACCAGACAGCATCTGAGTCAGGTCGGACTCCGGAACGGACAAGCAAGCAAGGTACAGAAAGTTCGAGGCCCGTGGTCTGAACCCAGGTTCTTAAGAAAGAAGGGGGATCCCAGTGTTCATGGGGAGTGCAAAAGGCACCCGTGACACGTTCCATGGCCCAGGAGCTGGGGTGGAGGGAAACCATCGGAAGGAGAAGCACAGAGGGAACCACCAGCCACCACCTCTGAAGTATTCGGGATCGGCTGAGGCCCATCACAGCGAAGCCCGGTGTTTCAATGGCAGTGTGTGACCAGTGAGAAAAAGACCTTGAACTGTTATACCTGTGTCGTCCTGTTACTGCCGGCGCCCTCTCCATCAGCTCCTGAGAGACTACTCCCACCATCATCCTCCCTGGGGCCACAGCTCTGCCTGTGGACAGCTGAACCATCCGAGCTGCGTTGTCATCCGCCCCAGCAGAAAAGTACCGCAACGGCGGCTAATACTGGCCGCGCACCACAGGTGGCGTCACGAACAACCACTACCCCCATCATCCCCATCCTCAGCCTTTTATTGACACCCGGAATCACGGAACCAGGCAAGGCCACCGCGGTGTCCCAGGAGAAGCACCGTGGCCCGGTGAAGAGTTACCCCAGAGCCCATGGGCACGTCACTTCCACATTTCTTTATTTCCTGTAAAGCACTTAAAGAATTAAGTAACTTCTTGAATGTGGTTTAGAGCAATGTGAGGGGTGCAGTTTTTAAAATTACATCACTTTTTGGTATTTTCTCTCATTTAGGCCTCTCAAAGTCACTTCAAATGTGATGTGATCCCTAAAAATATTTGATTTTGTTGAAAAAATGAGAAATTGATTATAAACTTTTAACCCTTATAACTTCCTAACAGAAAAAATATGCTTAAAAAATTATGCTGATGTAAAGTAAACATGTGGGAAATATTATTTATCAACTATTTTGTGTGACATAGCTCTTTGGTTTAAGAGCATACAAATTGAAATAATTATTGAACACATCAACTATTTTCTAAGTAAACATATTTCTAAGGCCTGTTTCACATGTCAGCGATTCTGGTACATATGTGACAGCGTTTATACGTACCAGAATCACGGACATACGCAGACCCATAATAATCAATGAGTCCGCGCACACATTAGTGTGCATGTCAGTGATTGGCACACGGAGAAACGTTCATTTTTTTCTTTCATCACTGATTTCCCATGGACCACACTATGGTGTGAGCCATGAAACACGTACCAGAAAAACACGGACAGAGAAAATAAAAAACATTTTCAACTCACCTTCTCCAGCGACGTTCTGTGCAGCCTCTGCTCTCTGCAGCTTCCTGGCCGGCTCATTATTGCATGCATATTCATGTTATATGCAAATTCATATGGATGCATATGCATATTCATGAATGCAGCCAGAGCTGAAGTAGCTGCAGAGGTGAGAGGCAGCAGGGGCCGGATGATGCAGAGCCAGAGACTTCAGCACCATGGACAGCAGTCATGGGACAGGTGAGTATACGTCCATATGCAATCACGGAGTACAGATCATGTATCACGGATTGCATATAGACAACCCACGTGTGACATGAATCACGGCACACGCAGATCCACATGCATTTTTTAAACGTCAGTGAAAAACGTCTGTGTTTTTAACTGACTTGTGAAACAGGCCTAAAGATGCTATTGGCATGAATCTCTCAACAGATGTCGGTAACAACCCATCCAATCCACACAGGCAAAGAAATCAAGCCACAAATGCCCACAAATTAAGCTATGTTTAATAATGGGAAATTAAATTACCACAAACTTGAGTCCACCGCACTTACAATTTGAAATTTTGCTAATTAAAATAAAGTTTATTCATGAAAATTGCACACAAGTGGACAACAGGAATGTGTATATAAATCAAAGAAAGCAACAGAACAAAAGGACATTTTGACCTATCACAGATCTAATTCATCAAGTCACTGACACAATAAAATAATAAGAAATGTTCAATCAACAGTAATGATATATATATATACTAGCTGTAGTACCCGGGCATTGCCCAGGATAATAACTGTCTCTGTCCCTCACCCAGTCTCTGTCTCTCTTTCTCACTTTGTCTGTCTATGTCTGTCTGTCTCTGTCTGTCTCTGTGTGTCTGTCTCTGAGTGTCTGTCTCTGTCTCTCTGTCTGTCTCTCTGTCTGTCTGTCTGTGTGTCTGTCTCTTTCCATGTGTGTCTCTGTCTGTATCCATGTCTGTCTGTGCCTATCTCTCTGTCTGTCTGTGTCTATCTCTATGTCTGTCTGTGTCTATCTCTCTGTCTGTCTGTGTCTATCTCTCTGTCTCTGTATCAGTCTCTCTGTCTGTCTCTTATCTCTGTGTCTCTGTATGTCAGTCTCTTTCCCTGCCTGTCTCTTTTCCTGCCTGTCTCTTTCCCTGCCTCTCTCTCCCCATCTGTCTCTTCCCCGTCTGTCTCTTTCCCCATCTGTCTCTTTCCCTGTCTGTCTCTTTCCCCATCTGTCTCGTTCCAGGTCTGTCTCGTTCCAGGTCTGTCTCGTTCCAAGTCTGTCTCGTTCCAAGTCTGTCTCGTTCCAAGTCTGTCTCTTTCCAGGTCTGTCTCTTTCCCCATCTGTTTCTTTCCCCGTCTGTCTCTTTCTCCGTCTGTCTCTTTCCCCGTCTGTCTCGTTTCAGGTCTGTCTCATTCCAGGTCTGTCTCATTCCCCTTCTGTCTCGTTTCAAGTCTGTCTCTTTCCCCGTCTGTCTCTTTCCCCGTCTGTCTCTTTCCCCATCTGTCTATTTCCCAGTCTGTCTTTGTCTCTTTCCCTGTCTCTTTCCTCATCTCTGTCTCTTTCCTCATCTCTGTCTCTTTCCTTGTCTCTTTTCCTGTCTGTCTGTCTCTTTCCTTGTCTATCTCTCTCTTTCCCTGTCTGTCTGTGTCTGTCTGTGCCTGTCTGTTTCCTTGTCTGTCTGTCTGTCTGTCTGTCTGCCTTCTGTCTTTTTGACTTTCTGTCTCCCTCTCTCTCTGTCTCTTTCCCTGTCTGTCTATTTCCCTGTCTGTCTATGCCTGTCTCTTTCCCTGTCTGTCTGCCTCTGTCTGTCTCTTTGACTGTCTTTCGCTCTTTGTTTCTTTCGCTGTCTGCCTCTGTCTGTCTCTTTCCCTGTCTGTCTCTGTCTGTCTCTTTCCCTGTCTGCCTCTTACTCTGTCTGTGTCTATGTCTGTCTGTCTTTCTGTCTCTCTCTATACGTCTCACCAGTGACATCTTATTACCTCACACATAAGATTCTTATACTAACAATTTATTTTGTTCCTATAGCAACCAATTACAGCTGCTATTAATAACCTATAGCTCGCAGCACCATTGACTTTAATGGAGGCAGGCTTTTTGGAGAGTAACTGTAAAGCACGCGATTAAATTTTCTTGTCAAAACATAGTCTATGACGTTCCCTGAGTCACATGAGGCGTCTGTGCAACATTTTGTGATTGTAAATGCAACGGTGCAGATTTCTTTGGCGGACATACATACACACACAAACACACACATGCACTCAGCTTTATATATATATATATATATATATATATATATATATCATTATTCAATTACATATAATATTAAAAATAGAATAATCAGGATGGAAAGCATTATATATAATATATCATTCAAGTTAAATTACCCAAGCAATATATTTCACAAATCTTAGTTAGAAGGTATAGGGTTAGTCCCAGAACTATATACATTGAAGTTGTCCATTCGTGTGCAATTTTCATGAATAAACTTTATTCTAATTAGTAAAGACTGAGGTTCAACTGGGTGCACGGGAACCCCCGGCAAGCTCTGCAACACGATACAATGGTGGCCCTGGTGCTAGGGAAAGGGGAGCAGGGTCACCTCCTAAACTCACCTGAGGCTGATCTCTAACCTCCCTAACATTCCTATACGAGTTCTTTCACCCCACAAGACAGTTTCAAAAGTACATTTCAAATACAATAAGATACCTTACGACTCTTCTAAAGCTTTTCAAAAACAGAAGAACTCTGAGTCTGTATCAAATATTCACACAATTTATTTTTCAGAATTCTTTAGACAATAAACGAACACATTAATTCCATATGATGATCATAATATGTAAATAATGTGTTCGTTTATTGTGTAAAGAATTATGAAAAATAAATTGTGATTATTTGATACCGACTCAGAGTTCTCTTGTTTTTGAAGAGTTCTTTCACCCCGACGCCGATCACGTGCCTCTCCCAGTCTTTCCTTAGACTCAGCCCTATATAGTGCAGGGCAGCGGGAATTCTAGTCTTGCTCTAGATCTCTAGATGAAAGACCCAGAAAGGATAAGACAGACAGAGATAAAATAAACAGCAATCATACAAAACAGTCCAAACAACAAGAGGTAATAATGAGAAACAGACGAGAGGCGAGAAACCCAAACGGACTAAGGAAGGGAGAAACAAAACTTTCACACAGCAAGTGTTCTCTGAATGGCTTCCTGGTATTCAGTTCATAGGTTCCCTCTAGAGACAGTATAGCAGAAACTATCACCAGCGGTTTACCTGGATAAGGAGAGAAGTCATTATAGCAGAGTTAATTGGCTATAGAGAGTTTCAGAAACCAGAGGATCTACTTAGCCCTAGCAGTGTAGTAAAAATGAGAATCTGCACAGCCAGCAGTAGTAACCTGAGCAAATCTGTATGAAGCCCTGCGGTGTGATGCTGATACCAGAAATCGGAGCGACCACTCTCTGTCGTCGTACTCTCTTTACACATGACCTTCGCAACCTTATTGTTGCAAAACCTAATAATGTAATTGATTACAGAAAAGATTTTAAACTACTGAATGTTCCAAGGTGCACTTTTGGGAGGCTATAATTCGGAAGTACAAACAACATAATTTCACCATAAACCGGCCATGACCAGGTGCTCCCCACAAGATTTCAGGCAGAAGATTGAAAAGTATTTTCAGAAGAGCTGTCCAAGAGCCAAGAACCACCTCTAGAGAGCTACCTGAAGACCTTAAATCAGCAGGTACAATGGTTTCAGAGAAAACAATAAGTAATGCAATCAAACCTCCATGGCCTTTATGCACACTCATCACACAAGACTCCATTGGTGACCAAAAAGCTTGTTGTAGCACGTTTAAAGTTTGTGCAACAACATTTAGACAAGTCTGAAATACGGGAAGAATATAGACTGGTCAGATGAGATCAAAATTAAACTCTTTGGATGTCATAATAAACACTATGTTTGGAGGCCAAAAGTCGCTGCATATCACTGTAGTAACCATGTTAAATACTTCTGTCATTTCTCATTATTACACATCACTAAATTTCTGGACATCTATAGTTTGATTTCTTTGCCTGTGTGGATTGGATGGTTTGTTACTGATATCTGGTGAGAAATTCTTGTCAATAGCACCTTTAGAACTATATTTCTTTAGAAAATTAGTAACGTGTTGAATACTTATGTCACTCGCTGTTTATGGACTGCAGAGCGCTGGTGTAAAACTGATACTACCATTATATGGTCACTGTATGGTGGTAATATTTGTCTTAATATATCATTTTGATTAAGATTAAGCCCCATGTATGGCCATATTCCTTTACATGTAGGTACCACAGAGGCACCTAGGGTCATACATTTGCCATGTAATTTTCGATCTTTCAAATATATATAATGTATTATTCTCATATTAATAATGAAAGGCTACTAAATATCATCCTTTTTTCTAAATAACAGTAATATTCATGTATCCCAATATCCTACTAGTCTATGGTTATCTTCCCACATATAAGTATTACTTCCCATAAAAATACAGCTACTATCAGCGAGCTTACCAAAGAAATAAAAATGAGAGGTTTGCTAATGACAAGTCTTGTAAGAGGGAGGAGGTAGATTGCTTGAATGGATAATCACTACAATTTCTGTGTAAATAATTATTATCATCCTACAAAGATAAAGTGAAGAAAATACCAGGGTTAGGGAGAAGAGCCGGAGCAGAGAAGATGACCAGTTGTATCCGACTGTCTTAGAATAATGCAGATTTTAAGTTAAACTACAATAATTCCAAAAAATGACTTGCTCTCTTTACTGCATATTCTCAAAAATATAGCCATTTCATATAAATTATTAATGAAGAGCAGTGTTACTGTTCACTCATACTGGCATATAAAAAAGCGGTCACATTCTCCTCCAGAAAAGTGGGAAGAGTGAAATCTGTGTGGTAATCCATGTGCGATGGTAAGGTATCAGTAAAAAACGGATGCCACTGGGATGGTCCGTGTGGCATCCGTTTTTTTTTTTCTCGCATCCATAAACTTGAACAGGTGAGTCTTGCCTGATTTACGCATCCATCCATTATGCTGTGATTTTTTTTTTTCCTTTCTGAGGGGGCGGTTCATGCGGCGTCACAGCAGTGTCACTAAGCCATCGACCAATAGAAGCGGAGGGGCGGAGATGAGCGGCCGGAATATCCCACCCACCTCCTTCCTTCCTCATTGGCGGCGGCCGCAGGTGCGATGTTGTTCTTTGTTCCTGCGGTGTCACACATAGCGATGTGTGCTGCCGCAGGAACGACGAACTACATCGTACCTGCAGCAGCAAGAATATTTGAGATTAGAAAGACGTGTCAACGATCAACGATATGGTGAGTATTTTTGATTGTTAGCGGTCGTTCGTACGTTTTACACGCAACGACATCGCTAACGAGGCCGGATGTGCGTCACGAATTCCGTGACCCCAACGACATCTCGTTAGCAATGCCGTTGTGTGTAAAGTGGCCTAAAGTCAACCCTTAGACTGAGGTTGCTTAGACCTACAAGGAGAAATAATTCTGGCCATTCTCAGCGTTATTTGGATTGAAAATGTTATAGTCATTACTTACATATGTCATATTATCAACAGAAACGAATGGGTTGTTAGAAAATGTAGGGGCTGACCAGTCATATGATATTGATGACCTATTAACCCTAGAACGCGCAACCATAGAAATCAACCATAGAAAACAAGTAACCTAGCAGGCCTGCGAGGCCCCAGGTATGCATTCTAGGGTTAACACAGGAAAGTCCAGTTCAAATGAACAGTTTCTTCTTTATTACTTGACAATTTCAAGTACACGGGACATCAAAATTTTCACAAGGAAGCCGCTATATTGACATATGCATCAACGCATTTCTGGTGGGATTCCACCCTTCAAGGGTCCCGTGTACTTGAAATTCTCAAGAAATAAAGAAGAAACTGCTCATTTGGGCTGGACTTTCCTGTGTTACCTGTTCAATTGTTGGGCCCTGGTAGGGCCTTTTTCGGGCTCTGAACAGAGAGTGGATGCAGAGATGTTGAGCTGGATTTGTTGCTACTTTTATTGATGACCTATCCTTAGGAACTGGTTGCTGTGTGGTGTATATGCGGTTGCTGCACATATAAAGAAGCTAAGCAATGAAGCTCAGTTAAATACCATCTCCGGAGGCAGACGGATGTAACAGCTGATCACCGCCATTCGCTGGATAGGTAAGTGATCTTGTGACCACATTTTGCCTATCCAGGCTCAGTTGATGCTTCAGCAGGCACAGGTCAGTACCCTGGAGGTTTGCTATCCAGAAGTCTGTCAGGTCTCCCCTTTTTCCAGGAGCCTCCTAGACATTGGAGAGGAGATGGAAAGTATGCTTTTATTCCTAAAGCCTCATTAAGCCAAAGAGTAAGGGTGCATTTAAACTAGCCGACTATCTCCACAGAGGCAAACCAGTGGTTGTTTCATAGCCTGTTTAGACAGGTTGAGCTGATGTCCATTCACGCAGAGCAATCATTAACATGATCCTTCTGAGCGCATAAACTGGTAGCACATGTCCTGCTAAAGACAATGTGCTGCTAACAATAATTATTTTTAAACAAGCTTAAAAATAATGTCACCCTATAATGATTGTTTTGCTCATTCATCGGGTGATTAGCAGCGTTGACAGTGGCCGATTAATGGACTGAGTGTTCCTATGACCTCTTGTTACCAATAAGCATGCAGTGTAAATGCTCCTTTACATCAAGAAACACATTCACAATTATTAGCTTAACTTTTTCTCATCTATACCAATGCACACGTCTTAAACCACCGTAATAGTTTTCTGTAACTTTTCCTTAGGTTTCAAGTATTTGCATAGACAAAACACATTTTTTTTATTATTATTATTATTTCAGAAAACTTACACTCAAAACTACAGATATAATGCCTTTCACATTACTTTTTTCATATGTTTTTTTAATAAATGCAAAAAGATCAAGGTCCATTACCATAAATATGTATCTTTCAAAAGGCACCTCCCTTATTTGACCAGCAAGAACACATGAAAAAAAAATGAGATAACCTAGGAAATCGAAGCCACTTATCTGTAAAGCATATTAACAAAACATAGTGATAGAGTAGAAAAAACTGAAAGATACAGATTGTTGTGTTTTAACTTCCTGTGTAAAAAAAAAATATTTTGCTAAAAATGGAGATAAAAACAGATAAAACATAATCGGGTATATTTATCAAAATTGTCTAATTCTTATTAGTGTTTCATCCAGTTTGATAATTTTGGCAGATTATAAAACTGTCTACTCTAAACTGGCATAACATATTAGTTTGCTTACTTTGTGCCACAAATCTACACCAAAATTTGTCTACTTTTCTTGCAATCCATTCACCTATGAGCAAAGACAGGCCTTATATTGCCCATCAAGGCACAGAAATAAGAAATATGGTGCACGGTGGCTCAGTGGTTAGCATTGCAGCCTTGCAGTGAAAGGGTCCTGGGTTCAAATCCCACCAAGGACAACATCTGCAAGGAGTTTGTATGTTCTCCCTATGATTGGTGGGTTTCTTCTGGGTTCTCTGGTTTCTTCCCACCACTCTAAAGACATACTGATAGGGAATTTAGATTGAGAGCCCCAATGGAGACAGTGTTGCCAATGTATGTAAAGCTTTGTGGAATCAATAGTGCTATATAAGTGAATAAATATTATTATTATATAATGAATTGGTTTATGATCAAATTTATCATTGGTACCGTATGTATTTTATACACACAACATTCAGTTGGTCTTTTGGAGACAACGCTTTCCCGCGGCCAGCCCCATGCCATGTACAGAGTTGCAGCAAACACTACTTTAGATGTTGCTCTCTTCGTGGCTTCAATGCCATTATCTTTGTACAAGAAAAATGGGGTCTCACACCATAGAGTTGCAAAAGAAAGTCTCATTCAAGAAGTCCTTGCTAGAAGAAGGGGAAGCAGTGTAACAGTAACAGAAGTAGTTATGGCAATATCTTACAAAGGTAAGTTTGCTTCCGGTAGACGGTAAAATATAATGAGAGATTCATTTGTTACTTTCTACCACTTGGCTAAAAACTTAGCTTGCCAATTTCCCTCTTGACCACAACGCACACCATCATTGGAATGGCTCTCAAATTCTAAGGCGGGCTTTACACGTTGCGACATCGGTAACAATATATCGTCAGGGTCACGTCGTTAGTGACGCACATCCGGCGCTGTTACCGACATCGCAGCGTGTAAACCCTAGGAGCGACGATCACCGATCGAAAAAATGTCAAAAATCGTTGATCGGTGACACGTCGCTGCTTTTCATAATATCGTTACTGCTGCCGATACGATGTTGTTTGTCGTTCCTGCAGCACCACACATCGTTGTGTGTGATACCGCAGGAACGACAAACATCTCCTTACCTGCCTCCACCGACTATGCGGAAGGAAGGAGGTGGGCGGGATGTTATGTCCCGCTCATCTCCGCCCCTCCACTTCTATTGGCCGGCCGCTTGGTGACGTCGCGGTGACGTCACTGTGACGCCGAACGCACCTACCCCTTGAAGGAGACATTGTTTGGCAGTCACAGCGATGTCGCCGACCAAGCATGTGCGTGTGAAGCTGCCGTAGCGATAATGTTCGCTACGACAGCAATCACCACATATCGCATGTGCGACGGGGGCGGGTGCTATCGCGCTCGACATCGCTAGCAATTGCTAGCGATGTCGCAGCGTGTAAAGCCCGCCTTAAGCTCATCATGTATGTAGAAGTTCCTCTCCACAAATTGATGAGTATCACATCTGCATTCCCCCTCAGCTTCCTGGGCTGTTCATCTCAGTCCATAGATTGCCACAGCTGGTGAAGAGCTGTTGCCGAAGACATGTACCTTCATCCTGTAATCTGCAACCTCATTGTAGACATCATTGTCCTTGTGCCATAGGAACCTAAAACATAGTTTTTACTGTCTTCCCTCAAGATAAAACAATTAAATATTTGCTGGATGTTAGCCACCACTGCAACAGTTTCTTCTCTGAAGCAAATTAACACTCCTAAAAGGCTGTTCTTTAGGTTAGGCCCAGTGAGGAGCAATTTATGGAGAAAGGTGCATGCAATAAAACACCAATCTGATTTGGTTAAGTTTGATAGTAGTGGGAGTGATAGATGCCAAAGAGTGGAAAGTTCTAGCATTCTTCTCCTTCCTTCAGTGGCGTGTAGGTTCTGCCTGATCTGTCAAAGATGTTCTGCATGAACTTGATAAAATGTCTCTCTATCTCTGTTTTCTCTTCAGGGTGGACTTAAAGCTAAACCTTGCAGTTGCGTGCTGCAGATTATTTGGCAACCATGTTCTTGGAGAATGAAAGGGTAAAGGTGCTACCCAGCTGTTGGAATCATCTTGAGCAAATTCCTTTTCCATAACCTTTTTGAATTCCTTATCCTCTCTTGCAAGTGCCAACTTGTTGTCTTCACTTGTAAAATTGAACAACATTGATCACAGGCTGTCATTACAGAGCAGGAATATGTCCATGTTGTTGAGTTATTCTTGTCACTACTTACTGTCACTCAGCTTCTCTTTCACCCAGTAGTGACGTGGAAATGGCTGAAAATAAGTGCTGTGACTATTTGGCAAGATATGAGTCTTGTTAGGCATCTTCATCTTGTCTATGCAGATATTGTCTATGATAACCCAGACTAGAGCAAATGGTGCATCATGTAATCCATTTAGTTGCTGAGGTACCTTATGCAGACAGAAGATGTCTCTGTCGAGCTGAATCAGGATATCCCATTCAAGGGGAAACACCATCACTTATCCAGAGATAATGACAACCCAAGAAGTAAGATCCACTACCCCAAAAGTCCAGGAGGAAAAACCTGGAAATCCCAGAAAAAAAGAGCACAAGAGTGGTTGGTAACTAACAGGCGGCAACCCTCTGACTATTTAATCACAACTAGAAATAGCAGTGGAGCGTGCATACTCTACTTAGACGCCTCGTTACCACCTAAAAAACTAGCTAGCCTCAAAGATGAAGAAAGGAATTCTAACTTGCCTCAAAGCAGCCCCAAAGGGATAGTTAAAGTCCCTAACATATATTGACAATGATATAAGAAATAAACAATACACAGTCGGTTAGGAATAGACTTGAGCAAAGAGAGCCCCTGCTAACTAAGACACCAAAGGATAGGAAGGATCACTGGGTGCAGATGGCAAAACCCTAATATACTGTATGCCAACTCCTGCTGATCAAAATTCCCTTAGGACCACACAATCCTCCACCCACTACATCAGGGAACTCTTGTGCAGGGCATCGGGCAGGAAAAGCATCTAAAAGAGGTTGTCTCAAAAATCGGCTAAGTAGCATCTGCCATAGGCAGAAAAATGTTCAATGTCCAACATTACTAATAGTGAGCAGTCCATTGATGTGGTCTAATAAACTGTATACTAAGTACAACAAAAGTAAATGTGAAAAAATGATGGAGAAGATCACTGGATTCTCAGCAATGTTCCTTTGTTAAAGTTCATCAGTGGTAACACAATGGAGCACAAAACAAATATATGACAAAAAAATACAGAACCATGTTCAAACTATTCCACTATGTGTTTTTTCACTGTGAATGAGCAATTTCCATAGCATTTCAAAAAAAATTGAAACAAAATCAAAATAAACATTGCACATAAGAGAAAAATGCATGAAAACTGTTCAGTCACAGGGTAGAAAACAATGTATTTATCCAAGGCTCCAAAGGCAAGATCAGGATGACTAGGAAAAAAAGGCAAAAACTGAATGCACAGAAGCAGACAAACTGTAGCAGACACACTTGAGATCTCCAAGAGAAAAAAGACAAGCTGGAGCGCACTGGAGAAGTGTCTGGCGGTCACAGACACACGGCCGACATAACAGGAGGACCTGGTGCTCAAGACATGTTCACTGGAGAAAAACTGACACAGGAAATTATATCACCGCCATCAACTTGAGGCAGAATATTTTCCTTTATACAACAAGGCCTGGACATGATTGGCCCACTGGGATTAGAGCCAAGCCCCGCACCTCTCTCACTGACAAACACAGAACCTCACTCACTTCCAGCACTGGCCACTAGAGGAAGCCCAGAAACATTCTCCGGAAGACTCTTAACCCCTTCATAACCGGAACAGCCAAACTGACAGAAACACCCTCTATAACAAGGTGCCCATGGTGTAACAGTAAAGTGGCTCTGATCTTCCAGTATGATGTACACCTTTATGGCTTTCTCTTTTTACAGTTTCTCATAGGATATATGTTCACCAGACATATCTTCACACAGGACTTGTCCCAAAGACCCTCTCTGCAGACTTCTGTCATACTCTAAACTACTTAATAGTAATTTTACAGTCACTGGCAAAGTGTTCAGTAGAAGCACATCTGTAACATACTCCAAACTTCTTTGGAAGCTTCTTGCATTCTTGGAACGGTATCTTTCAGAAGCCAATGCTCTACTTTAGGGAGAGTGTGTTCTTATGAATGGCACACTCTCAGTTTTTAATGTTTTCACCTTTGTTGCTCATCTAAAGCTGATGTAGGTGTGGGGAGAATATCAATCTTACTAAGTTCATGGTAAACCATGTACCTTGCAAAGTCAGACATGTGAGTTTTGTCTGATTTTGGAAAGACAATTTATTTTGTTGTTAGTGTTCTGACATAGAGATGCAGGAAAATATACTGCGGCATAGTCTTTTAGTCCAGAAACTTGTTTGATGTGCATAGTTTCTACCATATGAAAAACTGGAACTATGTGGTTGTCAGCAGTATGGAAACTTGCTGGCATATTAAAGTGCAGGTGTATGGAGTTTGCTGAGGTGCAGGTCCCGGGTACATTCTGGTGCATGAAGGTGGTTCAAAATGAGTGACTGGCAGTGCACTGTACTGAACTTAAATACACACTGTTGAAGAATGATCTACATTTTGTTGCTTTGGAGAAATGTCTGTACTGTCAGTAATAATTGTAGCAATCAAGGGTGTGCTATCGTGATTCAATATTCTTATGCTCTTAAGAGGGTCTCTTGCATCAAAACAACATAAACTGATACTGTCTTTTTAACTCCCAATGATTGTTTGTCCCAGTACCTTAAACGTGCCCACATACTGTACCTTCTCTAGAGCTTCTAACTCTGCCCTTCTGCGTGTTGCATTCGCTTCAGTTTCTGCGCTCTCACATTCTGCTTCAACTTCCATCTTTGCCTCCTAGATTGGTGATTTAGCTTCCATCTCTGTCATCTTGCGTGCTGCTTCTGTTTCCATCTCAGTTTTCTGAGTAGCCTCATCTTTTGCATGTGATCTTATAAGCTACTCACTGAGAGTGGAATATTTTGAAGAGTGTGACTTAAATAATCACTTTGACTGTTTGGTGGGTCTAGAAATGTGAGTTGCCATCTCTTGTATTTGCGCAATTCTTGCCTTTGCAACAGACTTAATATCAAACTTTGTAGTTTCTTTCAGAATTAAGTTGCTGGAAACTTTGCAGTTCAATAAAATAAAATCATGTGTATTATTTTTTTCCGAGTTTTACCATATTCTATGCTCTTCATTGTATAAAGTTCATAAAATGTACACAGTTGTCCTTGAACTCCCTCTAGTGGTAGCTCATGAGAAAGAAACTGAGAGATGGTAGTGATGTGACTCAGCACTTTTTGCCATAAATCTGATACATTACAAGAAAGTTAATGTTTTACAATTGTAAGGATTTCTTCAATCTTCCATGTGAGCTTGGTACAGCATTCAGCCTTCTCACTGGACTGTAGATTAAACTCTATACATTCTTCATCTGACTGTAGATCTTGCAAAGATCATGCAAATCTTTCCTTCAGCCATTGTAACTTACAGGCAGATTGGATCTGTATAGTGATGCAAGCTGCTGGATTCCTAGCATTGTCTATGCAAGGTTAGACTAAGCTGCGATTGCTTTACCTACACTGTAGATTTCTTCGATGCGTCTATGTGAGCAGACTTTCAATTGCATGATACTGTATTTCTACAGAAACTGTAATTTGGCTTAACAGATATATCTGGCTTGATGTCTTTTTTACTATTCTCATACCATAACTGGGCTGCAAGTGTGGGGCTTTTGACAAAGTGTTTCTGTGGGTGTCACTATGTACCATTACTCATACAAAGAACTTTGTCAGATAGCTTAACTCGACTTCAGGAGATATGTATGAAGATTCCAGAAGAAGGTTTATTTTCCTACTGAATTTGTGTAGATATGCACAGTTGCAATAGGTAAAAAAAAGATAATTTTGAACCAGAGATGCAAAGACATGAGCCTCATAACATGGCTGACCTACACTACCTGGGAAGAAGAAGGGAGGGGTTACTGACATCAGAGCTACAGGGAGAGAGGGAAGACAAACTTCTAAAAGGACAACCTTATTGCATAGTAACATAACAGCAACAATACAATTACAATACAATTATGTATGATTCCCAAGTCGTGGGAAATAACAGTTACATCTCAGTTCCCAACGTGATGGCCATTTCTCATTTTATACAACATGATATTGTTAGGAAATAAATTCTAATGCTTATTAAGGCTTTTGTATCCCCATCCCCTTATAGTCTGGCACAACGTTTCTGTTTTAATGCAGCACATTATGTCACCCAGAAGTGTTTTCTCTTAAGTATCTCTGTGCACATGCTAACGCATAGGGGTATATCTTATCACAAAATTCAAGACCCATACAATAGGTAAGGAGTAGAGATGAGCGAGCCTCTGAAGGCTCGTGTTCGGTTCGGTTTGTCAAAGGGAGGCCCCGTTCGAGAACTGTTCGATGAACCATTCGGCGAACCTCTCGAACCCCATTGAAAACAATGGGAGACAAACACAAACACATAAAAACATTATACATGTAGACATACAGTTAATAAACATTGCCATAACACTTACAGGTCCCCGCGACACATCCTGCACTCTGTCTCCCGCCGCTTTTCCTTCCGATAATCACTGCGTTCTCCCAGTAACCAGCACTGATGATAGGACCTATCGTGACGTCAAAATAGCATGTGACCAGTCACGAGTCTATTATCTCATTGGCTACAGACTGGTCACATGGCTAGACGTCATTGCTAGGTCCTGTCAGTGCATCTCTCCGGTACGCGGTGATCGTTCCAGCATGTCCGTGTACCAGCGAAATGCTCTGGCACATGGTCGACTCCCCGTTTCTGCATGTGTGCACTGTTTACAGAGTTATCCCACATGCAGGGACTAGCTTCCATAGCCGGTAAATAGCGGCACCGGGAATCACGTGATCGGAGCACCATTGCTATGGTAATCTGCCTGTCAGCGGTGATGTCACAGTTTACAGCATGCAGCCTCTGATCACTCTCCCTGAGTGATTAGACTGCACGGGGAGCTGCAGCGTCTTCCTCCCATGCAGTGCTGTATCCAACTCTTCTAGCTGCCCTGGTGACGGGTGGCTCGCTGGGTAATAATGGGGTTAGGGCTAGCTGTATATTATCAACTGGCCCTAAGCCTGAAATTCATGGTGTCACGCCAATATTAGACATGGCCACCATGAATTTCTAGTACAGATAAATACAAACACAACACACAGAAAAATATTTTTATTAGAAATAAAACAACACAATTAGGGACTCCATCTTTATTGAAATAAAGAACTCCCCCTCCGCAGTAATCCTGGGTCAAGGGTCCCGCGCCGTCCAATCTGGATCCAATATCATCTGATTGGTTTGCTGGAAGGCAAAGCGATCAGATGATGTGTCAGGTTCAAGTGCCTGAATCACATGACACAGCAGCTGATTGTATAAACGGCTTTTATACAATCAGCTGATGCATCAGTGCAAAAAAAAAAAAACTACACACTTCTCTGCAGACTCCTGTCCGACAGCATCAGCTGATATTGTAGCCGGCCGGACGGTAAAAAGCCGGCCTCACCGCTTTGACTTATAGTGTCAGCTGATAGAGAGAGAGAGAGAGACCTCATTCCGTGAAGCGGCTCATAGATGATGTCCGGCTACTCCCCTCTGTGCATAATTAAAATAATAATATTTTATGGTTCATTATAAATAAACAATAATAATTAATTAATTTAAAATAAAAAAAATGTTTACCGACACAGCCAGGACTTGAACTCATGAAGTTATGCTTCTTAGGCAAGCACTCTATCCATTCAGCCACTGGCTCCAATGAGGAACATAGGCAGATTTTGTTATCTTGAGGTCAGCAAAGCAGACTGAAGTCTGAGGTGACAGCGCGAATCTCTTAATGTGCTACGTGGAGAGGACACAGAGCACTCGTGTTCTGTAGCAGAGCTGACAGTGTCGTGTGAATTACTTCAGCCCTGGAGGGGTATTTGGGAATTTTAATAAAATGGTCAAAGAGGATGTTTTTTTGTCTTTTATTCCAAATAAAGGATTTTTCGCTATGTGTGTTTCTTTACTTTCACTTACAGTTTAATCATGGAAGGTATCTCGGGGAGACGCCTGTCATGATTAACCACGTTATTACCTCGATTGCCACCGCACCAGGGCAATTCAGGATGAGCTGGGTGGAGTCCCGGGACTGTCGCATCTAATGGATGCGGCAATTCCGGGCGGCTGCTGGGTGATATTATTAGGGTGGTGGGCTCCCGATAACGCGGTGCTCCCCATCCTGACAATACCAGCCTCCAGCCGTGTGGCTTTATCCTGGCTGGTATCAAATATGGGGGAAACCGCATTTTTTTTTATTATTATTATTTATTTATTTATTTTACTGCACGATATAGACCCGCCCGCCGGCGGCTGTGATTGGTTCCAGTGAGACAGCTGTCACTCATGGTGGGGGTGTGTCTGACTACAACCAATCATGGGCGCCGGTGTGCGGGGAAAGCACGGAATAACTGATTGAATAATGAAGCGGCAGCCATTTTCAAAAGAGGAAAAGACGCCGCAGATTTGTGACAGCATGCAGCGAGGCGCCCATGATCGGTGAGTAGGAAAGAGAGATGGATTGTGCTGGGGACGCAGGACGCATGCAGACGCAACGTGTGCACATAGCCTTACTGTGAAAAGCCACGTTTTTGGTGCTCGAACCGTTCTCGAACGTAACTCGAACTGTCGACCTTTTAACAAAAAGCTCGAGTTCGTCGAACGTCTCGAACACCCCCCAAAATCACTCGGACATGAAATTGGCGATCCTCGAGCCTCGAACATCGCTCATCTCTAGTAAGGAGTTACAAAGAAGTGTCAGCAAAGAGATCTTTGTGCACATAATTTTATGCACAGTTAAATATTTGTTCACAGAATCCAACAGAAAAAACTCTACATGCTTCTATCTTAAAATTGTGATGCATTTGTATTCAGCCCCCTATAGTCTGGTACTCCTAAATAAAATCCTGAGTGACCAATTGCCTCCAAAAATCATTGAGTCCATCTATGTGTAATTTCTTCTTAGTATAACTACAGCTGTTCTGTGAATGCCTCAAAGGTTTGTTTTAGAACATTAGGGATCAATCAGCATCATGAAAACTAAGGAACATGCCAGACAGGTGAGGAATAAAGTCGTGGAGAAGAGTAAAGCAGGGTTACGTTATCAAAAAAATAACCCTAGCTCTGAACATCTCATGGAGTACTGTTCAGTCTATCATCAAAAAATGGAAGGAATATAGCACAACTACAAACTTATAACAACATGACTGCCTACCTAAATTGACATCCGTAACAAGGAGAGCACTAATTAAAAAAGTAGCCAAGTCATAGTCACTCTGGAGAAGCTGCAGAGATCTGCAGCTCAAGTGGGATAATTTGTCTACAGGGCAACAGTTAGTCATATACTCTACAAATCTGGCCTTTATGTAAAGGTGGCAAGAAGAAAGCCATTTTTGAAAGCAAGTCATAAGAAGTCCTATTTGCAATTTGGAAAAAGCCGAGTAGGAGGCACATGAAGGTGCCCTAGTCAGATAAGACCAAAGAAGAACTTTTTGAGTTAAATGCAAAAATGCTATGTGTGATGGAAACCTAACACTGCACATCAACTTTATAACACCATCCCCACTGTCAAACATGGTGGCAGCATCATCCTGTGAGGATACTTTTTCTTCAGCAGAGAAAGGAAAGCTGGTTATAGTTGATGGGAAGATGGATGGAGCTAAATACAGAGTCAATCGGCTGCAAAACATTTGAGACTGAGGCGTAGGTTCTTTCCAGCAGGAGAATGAACCTAAACATACTGCTAGAGCTACAATGGAATGGTTTAAGGCAAAGCATATTCATGTGTTCAGATGGCTCAAATCAAATTCCAGACCTAAATCCCATGGAGAATTTGTGGTAAGACTTAAAAATTGCTGTTCACAGACACTCTCATTCTACCTCACTGAGGTATAGCTATTTTGCAGAGAAGAATGCGCAAGGATTTCAGCGTCTAAATGAGCAAATCTGGTTGAGGCATATGCCAAAAGAGTTGCAGCGACAGGTGGTCCTGCAAAGTATTGACTTAGGGGGACTGAATACTAATGCACGTCACAATTTTCAGATTTAGGCTATGTGCGCACGTTGCGTAAATACATGCAGTTACGCTGCGCTTTGTAGCGCAGCATAACTGCATGCGTCCTGCGTCCCCTGCACAGTCTATGGAGATTGTGCAGGGGCCGTGCGCACGTGGCGTTTTAGAGCGCAGCGCTTCGGCTACTGCCGAAGCGCTGCGTAAAAAGAAGTGACATGTCACTTCTTCCGTGCGCTTTGCCGGCAGCTCCTGCTCTGTCTATGGCAGGAGCTGCAGGCAGAGCGCATGGAATCGGCTTCACTACGGACATTTCTGCAGCGATTTAAAGCGCACATGTGCTCTTCAGATCGCTGCAGAAATTTCTGCAGTGAACTGTACGCAACGTGCGCACATAGCCTAACTGTATATTTTTAAAATATTTAGAAAACCTTGTATCATTTTCTTTACACTTCACAAATACTAGCTACTTTGTGTGGGTATATTACATAAAATGGCAATAAAATACATTTATATTTGTGGGTATAGCATGAAAAAAATGTGTAAAAGTTCACGGAGTATGAATACGTCTTCAAGGAACTGTAGATGATCATACGCTATCTGTATGCCTTATTAAGAAGCTTTATATCGAAAAGTTGATTTAATGTTTAGCGTCCTGTTTCCAAGGCTAATTTGAATGCATGTAGCCTAGCTCAACCAAATTATCTCAGCCTGTAATAATTTAAGAAGAAGTCTCACTTAGAGGTCAGAGATCGGCCTGATGAAAGTTGGAAAGCTCTAAGCTTCAAATGGAAACAAGACAGAAAAAAAACAATTAAAAACAATAAAAAGTGCAGGACACATGATAAAATGGCTCTACTTCTCTGGCCCCCATTTAAAAAGTGTCTCCGGTGTTGCGGGGGTCTCTTCTGGCATAAAAGTAATTGCAATTAAGTAATTAAATGGATTAAACAAAAGCTTTTTATTGTGTAGCACACTGCAAGCTATTAAAACGAAGAAGTAACAGAGCCATTCACAAACAGATGGTTTGAGTTTCCTGTGATATCCTGTACACATTTGTTTTCAATTTGTCTAAAAATAATGGAAGAAAACAGAGCGCAGGGGCCCAGTGTGATTTTTAAGGAAGGTTTGGGGTTCTTTTTTCAGATCTGATAAGTTTATAGCCACATATGTTTGAAATCACTCCCACTCTAGAACACAAAAAAAGAAGAGTTTGGAAAAACTGTCAAGCATTGCATGTTTATTTTATGTAATACCTCGCACGGTTTTGTTTTATTTTTTTTTTGTTTTTTTTTAAAAACACTATGGACCCTATTCATCCAGGTTCACTAAATATTTGGCTACAATTGTTCTCGGGCATTCACAATCTATTATTAAATCAGTGAGGTTTTCCATAGCTCAAATGCTTTAACTGTATCCTTTCCACACAAAAAAAATATTAGGAAATATACTAGATTGCTGGATGTATCTATTTGTTATTATAAATAGTGATAGGCAGACCCATAGATATCCGGATTTGGCAGGTCCAACAGGGTTAAAAAAAACTTACAACAGTTTAAGCCTGGAGTTGATCCCAGATATCTGGCTGTACACAGACCCCCATATTTTAAATTATGGGGACCAGAATCAGGCACTTTAAAATGGTGGTAAAAGGTATAGGGGATTAGAGCAAGAGCATTATACTTACCGAGTCTTCCGCGCAGCTGTAACACTTTATACTACTTCAGGGGCCACTCGTTATCCTTCATACATATGCACTGCTGCCCACGTCCACCGTCAGCCTTGGCATCTCTGATTGGTTGCAGTCAGACAGTTCCCCCAACCTGTGTGACAGTGTGTCTGACTGCTTTAAATCACAAGCACTGTCTGTGTTCCTATCATGGTGTAAAAATAAATAAATAAATGAAAAATTGGCATAAGGTCCCCCCATATTATGATACCCAGCCCAGATAAAGCATACGGCTACAGTCATGTGCTTATCTTGGTTGTGTATCAAAATAAGACAGCATGCTGCTTTATTTGTTAACAAAATATATATTTAATAAATAATTTTAAAAAAAGGCATGCGGTAACCCCCAATTGTGATACCCAGCCATGATAAAGCCGGAAGTTGGAGGCTGGTATTCTCAGGATAGGGAGACCCATGGTAATTGGGTCCCCCAACCTAAAAATAGCAGCCTGCAGCCACCCAGAATTGTCATCCATTAGATGTAACAATCCTGGTACTTTACCCGGCTCTTCCCGATTGCCCTGGTAAGATAGCAATTGAGGTAATTAGGAGTTAATGAAAGCTCAAAGCTGCCACTAAGCCCTAGATTAGTAATGGGAGGTGTCTATGAGACCCCCCCATTAAACACAATCACCAAAAAAATCCTTTATTTGACATAAAATACAAAAACACACCCTCTTTCATTCCTTGAGTAACCCCCAAAACACCCTTGCAGGTTCAACATAATTCATACAAGGTCAGTTTTTTAAAAATTATTTGTTTAAATATTTTTTTTTAAAAAAGCCACATGCAGTCACTATTATTTTAACATACAGCCAAGATCAGCACACAGCTGGGGGCTGCAGCCTGTAGCCGTATGCTTTAGCTTTATCTGTGTCGGGTATCATAATATCAGGGACCAATTTTTTTTAATTGCTTTCTCCTTTTTTTCTTTATTTTTCCTTTTTTTTAATTACCCGAGTTCATGGATCCTCAAAACTCGGGGTCGGTGCTCGGGTACTTTTGAACCAGCTGTATCTGGACTTTTACAGTCCGGGTTCAGCCATGACTAGTAAATATTGGAAATACCTAGCAATGATACAAGGCGTAAAGGTGGATCATTGTTTGGCACTGTTGCATTGCTAGATTCTTGGGTTCTGTGTGTAAATCCTACAAAGAAAAACATCCACATGTAGCTTGTATGTTTGAGGGGGGTCCTCCAGATACTTTGGTTTCCTCCCACACTCAAAATAACATACTGATAGGGAATTTAGATTGTGAGCCACAATTGGGATAATAAGTAGATATGAGTGGAAGTTTGGTTCGGAGGGTTCAGTTGGACTTTAGATAAAGTTCACTTTGGGTCCCGGACTTGACCTGAACCCCAATAGAAGTCACTAATTGGACAGTTCGGGTCTCCGCCCACATGCAGCCAGCCGTAAACAGATCACTTCCGGGGGCAGGTTGGCAGTTGTTCCATTTTTTTTTTGTTTGGTGCACACTACATCAAATAACACTGTTGTTACTCCCAGTGCGAGCCATTCAAACACTGTAAGCGGCTCACACTGGGCTGAGCACCGAGCGTACCCGAGCACAGTGATGCTCAAATGAGTGGTTTGAATACGTAATGAACCTGAACTCCAAACCCACACTCAGTTTTTTTTTGTAAAGTCTGTTTGTACAAACACCGAACCTCGGGTTCGCTCATCTCTAGTAGTAAGTGATAACATTGTGTAATGGTGCAATGGTGCAATTTGTGCTATATAAGTAAACATAATAAATATATAATAAGCTAAGGGTATGCCAAAAAGTAAAGTAGGCCATAAAAAGTACTGGTATGGTGCCCATGTACATTCTATGATTCTATGTTCATTTTCTTCCTGCCAGGTGGACGTTTATAATAATTTAATTTTATTCATTTATATAGCGCTATTAATTCCACAGCGCTTTACATACATTTGCAACACTGTCCCCACTGGGGCTCACAATCTAGAGTCCCTATCTGTATGTCTTTGGGGTGTGGGAGGAAACCGGAGAACCCGGAGGAAACCCACGCAAACACGGGGAGAACATACAAACTCCTTGCAGATGGTGTCCTTGGTAGGATTTGAACCCAGGACCCCAGCGCTGCAAGACTGCAATGCTAACCACTGAGCCACCATGCCGCGTTTAAAGGGAATACATCAAAAGGTTTTTGCTATATAATCTGAGAGCAGTATAAGATAGGTAAAAAAAATAGCCTGATTCCAGGGATGTATCATTTACTTGACTGCTCAGCACAGTTTTTGTTTTTTCTGACGTAAATGTAGTAGAGCTAAAACATCTGGGCTATGAATAACCCCTCCCACAACCTTGACTGGCAGCTGCCTGAGTATACTGCGAATTGTCAGCAAGTTGTTAATTAGTTGTGGGCGCGGGGTTACACAGATTAGACTTGTTCTCTAATAATAATCTCCTGCTGATACTGAAACTACAGCATAATAAGTGATACATCCTTGACATCAGGCAATCAAACCATATATTATGATGCTCTTAGATTAAATAGCAAAACCTGTTTATAGATTTCCTTTAAAGAGATCACCTTCTCCACAGACAATGTTACAAATTAAGGAAGGGGAAAAGTATCATCAGGGTCAGGAAAGTTGACGTATCAATGGTTTATTCTGTCCCAGTGCTGGGAAGGATAGCAAAAAAGGTGTGGCATCATAAAATCTAGTAATAACATAGTTCCAAATCATTAAATTCTTATTTTTCATTGTGTTTTACACAGTGTCCGGATTTTGGGGGAATTGGGGTTGCAGTTTGTACATACACAGAGTTTAGAGGTAAAAATGACTTCCTAGTAAATAAAAAAAAATAGGGTAACAGAACAGTACAGGCAGGAAAGAGAGAATCCCACTGACCATAATAGCTTATAGTCTACAGATAATAAGAGCCTTAGGACTAAGCCACACGGCGAGAAAATCGGAGCAAGTGGAATGCCATGTTTTATCGCATTCCACTCGGACCAATATTATCCTATGTCCCAGCACCCATGAGCGATTATTTTCTCAGCCCTAATCGGACCAAGAAAACAATCTCAGCATGCTGCGACTGTAATGCAAGTCTTGTTTCTCTTGCACCCATTCAAGACTATGGGGCAAGAGAAAAATCGCACTGCACTTACAGTACACCGGTGTACCGTGAGTGCAGGGTGAGAATGGCAATACACGGCAACGGAGGAGAGAGGGAGATAAATCCCTCCCTCTCCTCCTCAGTGCTGGTCCTCCTCTCCGCAGCGCAGACTGGCCCCTCCTCAGAGCCGGCCCACCCCCCGCAGTTGAGGTCCAATCGCATGATCGGACCTCAGTCGCAGTGACACTCACATGACACTCGGCTCCTGCTGTGCTGCCAGCATGAGCTGAGTGTCATGCAAGGATCGCAGTAGATCCCCATGTGGCCCCGGCCTTACCCAGTGACTCTGAAGCTGGAAAATGACTCTACCATACAAACAAACTGTGCTCCACTGGGAACCACTGATTTCTGATGGCTATGGTACTGACATCCACTGAATAAGGTAAATTAATCCATAAGATTTCATAGCCTCAGGGCATTATGGGGAATCGCGGGAATGCAAAATGACGTTTGCCTGTTCTCTGATGCTCCAGCAGAGTGAAAAATGGTCCTGGGCAAAAAAATGTTTGTTTTTTTTTGTGAACCATCGAATCTCACAATATTCAAATACATCTGAAACAGCAACTTTCAGGAAATCCAACTCAAACTTGATTCTCCGCAAATCGATCTGCATGTCGCTAATAAATATACTATAATGGTTAACAACTTCATATTATAAATTTGTACACAGTAAAGTAGTTACTGACATACTTACTATGTCTTCTGGTTCTCGATACATACACTTCTACTGTTAAGACAGCTCCTGCTTCTAATTCATCAAAATTTGGACTATAAGAAGAGCTTCTTCTACGACATAGACTGAAAGGGATATGCTCCTGAACAAAGATATCTAGTTTGAAAAAGGATATAAAGGCTCAAATATTGGGATGGGCTCTAAAAGCGGGATACTGCTACCCACCTGTCCCAACACAAGCACTGCGCCTGACTCCTTTCTCTAATGGCCACCTTGCTTTGTAGTAGTCCAGGATTTTTCAGATAACCCAGCGAAGTCCACATACATCGTCTCCCTATGCCTTTTAAGGACCGCTGTAATATGTATATTTTCTGCTTCTTCCATTGGCTTTGCTCCATACAGGTTTCTGCTATTTCCTCGGCTTCTACTGACTTCAATACTATAACCAAAGTCAAGGTTTTTTTGCATCCACATCATATTCTCAGCAAGTTACCAACTCCTTACAACGTTTCCAGATCCTTATTACACCTAGCCTCTGTAACCAAGGTAATGCATCTCATCAAGTCAATCTTCAGTTTGTTTATACTAAACTGCTATCTTGGAGTTCTCTTGAATACAAGTCCCTGTTTGCATACATTGTTACTATTAACCATTTCTCTGCTGGAACATACAAGACTTCATTTACTTCTCTTCTATAGCTGTGAGTAACTATTTCCCTGCTGGAAGATCCCAGAATGTATTTACTTCTTTAGCACCTGTGCTTATCCATTGCCCTGCTGGAAGATACAATACTGCATGTCTGGGATTGAGTGCAACCCTGCAGGAAGATACCAGTTTCCTATAGAGTCACTGTTTCGATTTGTAGCCGCATACTAGGCTCTTCGTCATCTGTTCTACACTAACTGATCCTCTTCTTCATCTGTCATCCTGCTTATCCAGCTGTGCTAGTCCTCACTATCAAGACCCAATCTACAGCAACATTACCTCTGGTGCGTATTGCTCTTACCCAGTCCAATGGCTTGGAGAATCCACCTCACCAGGTGAGCCCTTAACAAAAGTAATTACCGTATTTTTCGCTTTATAAGACGCACTTTTGTTCCCCCAAATTTTGGGGGAAAGTAGGGGGTGCGTCTTATAATCCGAATATACGGGAGGGGGGGTGTATATATATATATATATATACAGAGTCCAGTGGAGGTGCGGGCAGCTCTGGAGCGGTGCTGGGGACTGCTTGGGGCTGGGAGCGGCAGCGTTTGATCTCCTGCTCCCGCTCATATAATATGCACAGCCGCTGTCCATCAGAAGCGTGGTGCTGAAACTGCATCACGCTGATGGGCTGGGGGAGCTGTGCATATTATCTGCCTGTGCTTACCTTTGATTGCACAGGATCCCCCCTCCCCCTGTGTTAGATATGGCCTCCCGTGCTGCCCATAGTAAAATAATAAACTCTTTACTCACCTCCTCCAGCGTCTGCCCGGTCTCCCTCCTGCTGGCTGTGATTAGGCATGCAGAGATATCTCTCTGCTGTCCCTATCACATGACCTCCACTAGAACTAGGAAGTAGGAAGTGCAGGAGACAGGAGGAGTTCAACCCCGAGGAGGGACACACGAGACAGGACTGTGCTGCAGAAGGTAAAGAGTTTATTATACTAAAAGCAGCAACATGGGGGCGATATGTAACAGAGGGTGATGTGTGCCTGCCACAGTGGCCCTGTCTGCCTGCCACAGTGGCCCTGTCTGCCTGCCACAGTGGCCCTGTCTGCCTGCTACAGTGGCCCTGTCTGCCTGCCACAGTGGGCCTGTCTGCCTGCCACAGTGGCCCTGTCTGCCTGCCACAGTGGCCCTGTCTGCCTGCCACAGTGGCCCTGTCTGCCTGCTACAGTGGCCCTGTCTGCCTGCCACAGTGGCCCTGTCTGCCTGCCACAGTGGCCCTGTCTGCCTGCCACAGTGGCCCTGTCTACCTGCTACAGTGGCCCTGTCTGCCTGCCACAGTGGGCCTGTCTGCCTGCCACAGTGGCCCTGTCTGCCTGCCACAGTGGCCCTGTCTGCCTGCTACAGTGGCCCTGTCTGCCTGCCACAGTGGCCCTGTCTGCCTGCCACAGTGGCCCTGTCTGCCTGCCACAGTGGGCCTGTCTGCTTGCCACAGTGGCCCTGTCTGCCTGCCACAGTGGGCCTGTCTGCCTGCCACAGTGGGCCTGTCTGCCTGCCACAGTGGCCCTGTCTGCCTGCCACAGTGGCCCTGTCTGCCTGCCATAGAGGATGTGTGCCAGCCATAGGGGAAATGTGGCATCACTGGGGGACGTGTTCAATATAAGGTGGCCATATCCAGATTAAGGGGGCTAATTTTAGGATGAGGGGGCTATGAGGGACATATACCCTATATTATTTGTTAGACGGACACTGGCATTATAAGACGGACCCCATTTATTAAAAAATTCTCTATTCCTTCACCAAATTTGGGGGTGCGTCTTACAATCAGGTGCGTCTTATAAAGCGAAAAATACGGTACACATTTTCTATTGGTGTAGTAAAAATACATTTGTCGGGTAATATTTATCTTTAAACTAAATGCCATTTTTAACATCCCAAAAAGTTTAACTTTCCAGTTATTATCCAAGTGCTTTTTGTAATAAAGAACTGTCAACATTTCCAGAGATTGGCAACGCGGATTTATTTTAGCATTGTCTTTCAGTGGCAATAAGCATGTGGATTTCCTGCCATTTGCACCTATTTAAATTGTCTATATTCATTTGCTACAGTGAATAACTCGCAGGCCACTCTGAACAGGAAGGTGTACACAAGTAATTACTTTGTTTCTGTATCCCCTTTCTTGTAAGCCAGTCAGCAACATAAAACTTAATAGTCACACAAAGAAAAGACATCATTAGTGAGTGTGGGGTGATTGCTAGAGATTATTTTATTTGGCTGAAGGCGGGGGAACACATTGGGTCATAAAACATCTCCTTTCCTGTATGCATTGTTTCATTTGTTTCATCATTTGCTTATTTGTTGAGGGTTTTTTCCCTATTTGTCTATAGGGCTTTTTGAAGCAAAGTTCAGGCGGCGGTCATTCACAGATTGTTAGTTAGGAAAATTAGGTAGACCACTACACTGAAAACATGAAAAAGCAATAAGAAAAGTGCATGTACTGTCTAAAGTGCACTAGCCAGATAAAAGCTATTTGGTTGTTTAGCATTTGTAATTTTTGTGGTGTTTTCTTTATTTTTTTATCTACCAACGACAAACACTGAGTTACATTTTTTTAAATTACTGTTTGCATATTATATATTTCTATTGTTTGCAAAAGAATTGGAACAGTTAAACTGGTTAAGGTTTTGCCTCCTTGAGACACCTGATTTATAAGTTGGTATTCTCAATTCTTTGACCCCCAAACTGTATTAATACTACATAATAAAAGTAGGTTTTGATGATTATTATTTTTGGGTCTGTCTTATACGGTCACAATGTTGGTGCATACTGCTCCACTCACTAGGTTGAGTATGGGAACTGTGGGGGCCAATTCAGCACCTCTCCTTCATTGTTATTGAACCATTTAATCACCAATCTCGATGTATGCTTCAGGTCGTTGTTCTGCTGGAACACTGTGTAGTCCTTTTTATACAGCTAGTACTCAAGTGTACAAAGCAACTCATCTTATAGAATACTCACATATAGCTCAGTATTGAGATGAGCATTGATCATAGTCAAGTATCCAACACCTAAGGCTGTGAAACAACCCAATATCATGAGGCTTCCTTCGCCGATCTTGACAGTTCTTTCAATTTGTCGATCCATTAACCACTTTTTCCCTTGTCTCTTTCAGACTCATTTGGATCCATTAGAGTCTGGTCTATTGACTTTTATCTCATCACTCTAAATCACCTATTTCCGGTCTTCTACTGTACACTATTCCTACTTCTTTGCAAACTTGAGCCGAAGATTCTTATGTTTAAACTGAAGTTGAGGCTTCTTTACCTTTTTTGGGCCACATTCCAGACTTGTGTAATGTGCATCACATGGTGCTTGCATGGACATCTGTGATCTCACTATTCGAGCCAACTCCACTGCCGTGTTTGTCACGCCAGAACTGATAGACCTTGTGATGAGCTAACTTGTTGAATCTTGTTGTTCACTTCTTGGCTTTTGAATGGCTAGATAGACTTAAATTTGTAGTCTTCTATCTGTCATGATACTCACATGATCAGTTTGGCAATTTTCTTGGCTGAGAGACTACTATTGATGAACTAGGTGATGCTGTTTCTCTTTTCTTGGGAAATCTTCATGACTTCTCATCGATTTGAACCAGTAACCTTTCACTTGGGAATAAACGTAATAAAACACTGAGCTATTAGGGAACAGGTTGTAATTTTTATTATACAGGAAGAAAAACATTTTTCAAACACCAGGAGTAAAACAGTAACAATGCAGTGATATGACAAGAATCTGCATAACTAATCATATGCTAAATAGTTGCAAGTCACATTTATATTTGAGATAGGCAAGATGATTGTCTATTAAATGATGGTAGTCTCATGCTCAAAGATGTAGTGGATAGTAAGATATGGAGCCTGAAATTCAAAAGTTAAAACATTGTTACCCTTTTGCTTGTCACTGCATATGGATTTCATATGAGATCTGATCTGTAGAACAGTGGCATGTAAACGTGTAGTGTACACTGTGTAGTGTGAATGCCTAGCTTAACAGTTTTCTAAAGAGAACTCCACCATAAATGATCATACATATCACAAATATATGAAATGAAAGGTCTAACAATTTGAGAAACTTGTTCTGAGTTCGCGGACTTTACATATGTGATTTTTATGGGTGAACTTCCCTTTAAAATTATACAACTTACACTTTAGTTATAAGATGACATTTTATAAACTGGGGTCATTCTGACAGCTTGGTGATCAGTAGTTAATATTGTTTTGCATCACTGAACTCCTGGATTTGAATTCAACAAGAGACAATGTCTGCATGAATTTTGTATATTTTCCCCACTTTTCAAAAAAATACTGATTAGTTCATTTTACAGAAAAATGACTACAATATGTGTGTAACACAGGAATGTTAAATTAAATTACTGACATGGACTTATAAGGTACCATGGATGATATGGATATATCTATATATGATATAGAGAAGCGAGAAAAGCAAGCTTCTATAGTCATCCTATGGGCAAACCAACAGAAGTTTAATGTACATAAATGTATGGTCGGCACTTAAGCCTATGAAACAAAATGCTTGATTGCAACAATTACAGTTGCAATCAAAGTTATTCAATCCCATTGCAAATTAGGTTTATCAGCAAAAATTACAAACTTGCTGCTGTTTGAAATAAACCAAACAGCAAAAATATAAACAACTCAATACAACAAGTCGATTACCCAAATTTAACCCAAAATGTGACTTTTACTGACCACTGAAGTCTCAGAACTGCTAAACCTCCTGATTAGAAAATCTCATAGGAGCCCAAATATACAAATCAGATGTTGTCACAAGAAACTGATTAAGGGCTTCATCCCAGCAGATGTGCTTGAGGAGAACTCATCCAATGATTTCTCTTGCTAAGGATATTTGATTTCATGTTAAAAATATGATTGGGGTCATTTTTCACCAACTGACTGGTGCACTACTAAACAACTTTTGATCAATAAATAATTACCAATTGGCGGTTTCTTAACCCCTTAGTGACAGAGACAATGTGTACATTAATGACCAGGCCAAATTTTACAATTCTGACCAGAGTCACTTTATGATGTAATAGCTCTGGAACACTTCAATGGATCCCAGTGATTTTAAAACTTTTTTTTTTTTGTGATATATTGTAATTTATGTAAATGGTAAAATTAGGATGATATTTTTGTGTTTATTTGTGAAAAAAAATCTGAAATTTGGCAACAATTTTGAGTTTTGCAATTCTCAAACTTTGAATTTTTATGCTTTTAAACAAGAGAGTTATGTCACGCAAAATGGTTAATAAATTACATTTCCCTCATATCTACTTTACATCAGCGCAAATTTTGAAACAATTTTTTTTTCTTAGGGAGTTAGAAGGGTTAAAGGTTTATCAGCAACTTCTAATTTTTCTAACAAAATTTACAAAACTAAGATGTAGAAAACACCAGCGATCAGATGGAGATAGACTATAATGCTGAGGCTTGTATGATAAAATGTTCCCAACGTACATAATAGTCTAGAAATGAACCGAAATAAAATGGAGCCGCATGTAGTAGATATACTCCGCGTGAAAGTAAATCAACAAAATGGGAAAAACAGTAAAATGAAAACTACAGCACTCACAGACACCGTGTATGTGCACTAGTGAAAAGCAGACAGTGACGAACCAAGAGTACACACTAGGCAATGGAGGTGAGCTCTACTGAATCTGACAAAATTGAATTGAAAACTTAATGAAAAAGTAAGAGGAACTTGCCTGGAAGATGCACCAGAGTTTGATATGATGCTGGATGATTGCAATCTTCGAGAGGTCTGTTGCGTGCTGCAGCTGGTTAGGATGGCTCGGGGCTGAACCACGTGGTTAACCGCACTAGAGGGTGCTCACTGTGTGGCTGACAGCTGATGTAGGTGGTGCGAGTAGCCTGCAGTACGAATTTCGGAAGATGCTTCCACTCGCAGGCAAAGTGCGTGGCGTGCGCCGGAGGCTGACACAGGTATCCAGGATCCCCGGCCGGTGGCATCCCTGGTTACCTGACAGCGCGCATGAAGAGAGTATGTAACGTCACAAACTCGAAACAGGCTATGGAGGCCTGTGGTGGGGGGACAAAAAAATGTTCCAATGCGTTTCAAAGGCTCAACGCACCTTTTTCATTCAGTTTTCAATTCAGTTTTGTCAGCTTCAGTAGAGGTCACCTCCATTGCCTAGTGTGTACTCTTCTTTCGCCACTGTCTGCTTTTCACTAGTGCACATACGAGGTGTCTGTGAGCGCTGTAGATTTCATTTTATTGTTTTTATAATTTTCAAAACCATTTTTTAAGGGACCACATCATATTTAAAGTGACTTAGAGAGACTTAGGTGATAGAAAATATCCAAAAGTGACACCATTCTAAAACCTGCACCCCTCAAACTCAACACAGCATTCAAGAAGTTTATTAACCTTTCAATTGCCTCACAAGAATGAATGCAAAGTGGAATGAAAAATAAAATGTACCTTTTACCTAAAAATGTTGCTTTAACCTTAATGTTTTCACTTTTTCAAGGGATAGCAAAACAAATTGGACCCCAAAATATGTTACCCAGTTTCTTCTGAGCATGCTGATACTGTGACGCCCTGGACCCCAGGGGTCACAGGTAACACCTACGACATTACATACACACCCCCATCCCTTGTGAGGACACACCAGTCACCTGAAAGGGAGACCTGATGCCTCCCTCAGGGCAAGTAGGGCACACCAGGTGGGTGAAGTCAGGTGGAAAGACACGCCCACCAAGGAGACTACTGTCCTGAGGCAGGAAATACAAACAGTTTAAGTTGTACAGTGACAGTGACAGGAGGTGTGGAGGAGCAGAGTTGTCAGGGACCCGGGTTGGAGCCTGGGATCCCCGTTACATCAGGCAGGCAGATGGTAGTGGCCACCTGCAGGAGTACCGGTATAGCAGCCGGCGGAACCGTAGGGACAGGGCCAGGGTAGGAGCCCGCCGGCCCTGAACCGGGGAGTCAACCGTTTACCGGAGCACCAGAAACCGGGTACTCAGACCCCGTCCTAGTTTAGAAGCCACTGAGTATAGGCAAATTAACTGATTGCAGTCTGGACCTCACAGGTTCATCCTCATCCAAAGTCCCGAAAGAAGGCAACAGCCCACCGATACCGGGTGAGAGCCACCGCCAAGGGCCAAACATCCGACGGGCCAGCGCCTGTGGGCAACCGAGGGCTCATCCGGCAGCTAAACGCCGGAGAGTGGGCTACCACTGCCCAGGCAGGGGAGCCGAAAACCACAACAAGAGGTGCAAGGGAAAGGGGCCACCATCAGCCTCACAAGGGACACAAGCAGCCGGCTGTGGGACCTGACCATACCCGAACTTTGGTTTACCAGTGACTCCGAGTGTGAATTAATAGTGAGTACACCAGTGCCATCCGGGCACGACATCGCACCGCAGTACGGCACCTTGCACCCCGACAACATCATCGCCCGTCCCGCCGGGCCCCGGGACACACCGCCCCTACCCACGGAGGCGCTAACATCCAGGCTGCGCCTTCAACACCAATCCCGGGAGACCCCTTCACTCCAGCCACAGCAGTGGTGCATCCCATCACCACGACCCGTGGGTGACGTCACGACCCGTACAACGACATCGCAGCCCCTGGCTGCGGATCTCGTCCCACACCACCACCCCACTGCCACCCCTTAACAGAGCGACGTGGCCCCCGGTACGGAGGCGCTCGAGCCACCGACAACCCGAGCCCGGACCTCGAGGGGCTCGGCCCGGCAAGTGGAGTGGCCGAGCCCCTCTCAGGGCGGTATAATACCATACATGTGGTCAGAAACCTCTTTGGACAAATGTCAGGGCTCATAAGGGAAGAGCAATGTTTGAATTTTGGAAAGCAAATTTCACCTGAGGCCATTTCTGGTGGTTCTCACAGTATCCTCTCTCTGTGAGCCGCCAGCTGTGACCTCAGGTGAACTCAGTGCCGGACTGTCGGACTGTGCTATCGCCATGAGACTGAGTTCACCTGAGGTCACTTCTGGTGGTTCTCACAGTACCCAGCTGTAAACTCAGTGCCTGAATGTCAGATTGCGCTGTCACCATGACACGCATTCTGGCACTAATTTCAACTGGGGTCACAGCTGGAGGTTCACAGACATGGTTCCATGAGAACCACCAGAAGTGACCTCAGGTGCAGTCGGTGTTGGACTGCGCTGCCGCTGTGACACGCAGTCAGAAAGTCCAGCACTGAGTTCACCTGAGGTCACTTCTGGCAGCTCCCATGCGTGGAGGCCACGGTGAGCGGTCACATGTTCTAATGCCATCGCTTAATATTTAAAATATAGTATTTGTGTGTTTGTGGGCTTTTTTCTTTTTGTTTACAAGGTTGCTAATCAGACAGGTTTCAGAGATACCTCTCCATTACCAACCCAGGACTTGATGGCAGCTATGATTTTTTACACTATTTTCCACTATTTAGGCACATCAAAGGCTCTGCAAATGCAACATGGTGTCCACTATCAATTCCTGCCAATCTTGTGCTTCAAAATTTAAGTTGTGCTCCTTCCCTTCTAAGCTCTGCAGTCAGCCCAAACAGTAGTTTTCCACCACATACCATGTATCCCTGTACCCAGGAGAAATTGTACAAGAAATTGTATTGTCGATTTTCTCCCATTAGCTTAGTGAAAATGAAAAAATTGGGGTTAAAGCAACATTTTTGTGGGAAAAGGTATATTTTTTATTTTCACTGCTTAACGTTATAAAATTCTGTGAATCACATGGGGGTTCAAAATGTTCACAACGCATTTAGATAAATTCTTTGAGGGAACTAGTTCTAAAATAGGTACATCAGGTGCTCTGTGTACGCGACATGGCATCCGCTAACAATTCGAGCCAATTTTGCATTCAAAAAGTCAAATGGCGCTCCTTCCCTCAAACGCCCAGCTGTGCACCCAAACAGTAGTTTTCCACCACATATGGGATATCAGCATACTCAAGTGAAATTTCACAACAAACTGCATGGTGGAATTTTCCTTGTACTGTATGGTGCAAGTTAACCTTGTGAAAATAATTTTTTGGAGGGAAAACAATAGTCTTGCAGGAAAAATATGATTTTTTTTATTTTCATGGCTCATTATTATAAAATTCTGTGAAGCACCTGTGGGATCAAAGTGCTCACCACACATCTAGATAAAGTCCTTGAGGGTACTAGTTTCCAAAATAGTCACTTATTGGAGATTTCCACTGTTTGGGCACATCAGCAAACACAACATGGCCTCCACTATCTATTTCAGACATTTTGCACTCCAAAAATCAAATAACGCACCTTCACTTCGGAGCGCTGCTGTGACCTTAACAGTCATTTTCCACCACATATGTAATATCCCTGTACTTGAAGAAATTGCTTAACAAATTGTTTAGTCCATTTTCTATGGATACCATTGAAAAAATGAAAATATTTGGGGTTAAAGTGACATTTTTGTGGTAGAAATTATTTTTTTCATTTTCACAGTGCAACATTATAAAATTCTGTGAACCACCCAGGACTTCAAGGTGCACACCACACATCTAGATAACTTCCTTGAGGGGTGTAGTTTCCAAAATGGAGTCATTTGTGGGATATTTTCACTATTTAAGTACATCAGGGGCTCTCCAAACGCGACAAGGTGTCTGCTAACAATTACAGTGAATTTTGTGTTCAAAAAGTCAAATGGCGCTTTTTCCCTTCTGAGCCCTGTCGTGTGCCCAAACAGTAGTTTTCTACCACATATGAGGTATCAGTATACTCAGGAAAAATTGCACAACAAATTGTATGGTGAAATTGCCCCTGTTAGGGGTACTTTGCACACTACGACATCGCAAGCCGATTGTAGCGATGCCGAGCGCGATAGTACCCGCCCCCGTTGCCCATACGATATCTTGTGATAGATGCCGTAGCGAACAGTATCGCTACGGCAGCTTCACACGCACTTACCTGCCCTGCGACGTCGCTCTGGCCGGCGAACCACCTCCTTCCTAAGGGGGCGGGTCGTGCGGCGTCACAGCGACGTCACACGGCAGGCGGCCAATAGAAGCGGAGGGGCGGAGATGAGCGGGATGTAAACATTCCGCCCACCTCCTTCCTTCCTCATTACAGGCGGGACGCAGGTAAGGAGATGTTCCTCGCTCCTGCGGGTTTACACACAGCGATGTACAACGAGGAACAACATTGTACCTGTCGCTGCAGCGACATTATGGAAAAGACCAACACTACACCGATCATACAATTTCGACGCTTTTGCGCTCGTTAATCGTAGCAAAAACGATTTACATACTCCGATGTCGACAACGACGCCGGATGTGCGTCATTTTCAATTTGACCCCACCGACATCGCAGCTGCGATGTCGTAGTGTGCAAAGTACCCCTTAGTCTTGTGAAAATGAAAAATATGGGGGTCAGGTAACATTTTTGCGGGAAAAAGTATAATTTTCATTTTTTTCCTTCCCCATTGCATTACTTCCTGTGAAGCACCTGAAGAGTTAATAAACTTCTTGAATTTGATTTTGAGCAGTTTTAAGTGTGCGGTTTTTAGAATGGTGTCCCTTTTGTTTTTTTTCTGTCACATAGACTTAAAGGGGTGATTGAACCATATTTATTATTTGCTAGATCGATATTGTTGAGAAACAATGTTTCTCTCAAATACCTTATATTGGCAATAGTGCCTGTGAGAGGCACTATTGCGGACCGCTGTTCCCCATCTCCTGACCCCCGGGCTCCGTGACATCGGGGTTCCGGTGATGTCACGTCAACTTCCTGATCACGTGACATCACCGCGGCTGACCTCAGTCTCCATGAGTGATTTTCTGTGGGCGGTGTTTCAGCACAGCCCAGCATGACAGCCCATCAGCTACCTGCTTCCTCCTCCCTCACAGCAAAGCGCTGCAAGCAGGAGACACGCTGGGCTGTGATGAGCAGTGAAACACCGCCCACAGCCCAATGACTCAGGAAGACTGGGGCCAGCCGCGGTGATGTCACGTGATCAGGAACTGGACGTGACCTCACCAGATCCCCGAGGTCACGGAGCCTGGGGGTCAAGCGATGGGGAAGAGCAGACTGCAATAGCACTCACAGGCACTATTGCCAACATAAGGTATTTGAGAGAAACATCGATCTAGCAAATAATAAATATGGGTGAACTACTTCTTTAAAGTCACTTCAAAAGTGAGGGGTCACTAAAAAAATGGTTTCGTAAATTTTGAGATTAGAGATTGCTAATAATCGAGATATTGTTGGGGTCACGGAATTTGTGACGCACATCTGGCCTCGTTAGCGACGTCGTTGCATGTGACACCTACGAGCGACCGCTAACGATCAGAACTACTCACCAAATCGTTGATTGTTGACACGTCGTTCATTTCCTAAATATCGTTGCTCATTTTGGACGCAGGTTGTTCGTCGTTCCTGAGGCAGCACACATCGCTATGTGTGACACCCCAGGAACGACGAACAACCGCGTACCTGCATCCTCCGGCAACGAGGTGGGAGTGACCTTCATGAGGCTGCTCTCCGCCCCTCCGCTTCTATTGGTTGCCTGCTGTGTAACGTCGCTGTGACGCCGCACGAACCGCCCCCTTAGAAAAGAGGTTGTTCGCCGGCCACAGCGACGTCGTTAGGCAGGTATGTACGTGTGACGCGCACTACCGATTTTTTCCACCACGGGCAGCAATTTGACCCTGATGCACAAACGATGGGGGCAGGTGCGATCGCTAGCGATGTCGCAGCATGTAAAGTGCCCTTTACTTCCTAACCCAAAAAAAATAATATTTCAAAAATGATGCTGATGTAAAGTAGACATGTGGGAAATTTTAATTATTAATTTTTTTGTGTGACATAACTCTTTGGTTCAAGAGCATAAAAGTTCAACTTGAAATTGCAAAATTTTTGTCAAATTTCAGATTTTTTCACAAATAAAGGCAAAAAATGACATCCTAAATTTACCACTAATATGAAATACAATATGTCACGAAAAAAATCTAAGAATCACTGGGATCCATTGAAGCATTTCAGAGTTATTACCATATAAAGTAACAGAATTAAAAAAAATTGTCCTGGTCAGAAATTTGAAAACAGGCAGGGGGAATGGGTTATACAGTATAAATTTCAGTGAGCATGTTCACTACTTTTTTCCTGTGTAATTTCTCATTGTTCCACATCTCTAAATTTTTGGACATCTATGGTTTGATTTGTTTGCCTGTGTGGATTGGATGGATTGTTACCAACATCTGGTGAGAAATTCATGTCAATAGCACCTCTACAAATATTTATTCTTAGAAAATTGGTGATATGGTTAATACTTATTTTACCCACTGTAGCTTTTTTCTTTTATCATACTGACACATAAAACATAGAATAAAAAGAAATAAAAAAATCATACAAAAAATTATATCAACAAAAACATTATTTTGTCCTACAAAAATTTTGTACTAGTATTGCTGCTATTGCCGATGAATAATACAAAAAATATGATCACCTTAGAAAGCACTATATAAAAAACAGGATTCAATCATTTTCAGTCTAGTAGCTCTAATCTGCTTACACTATGAAAAAAGAACAGCAACGCATCACACCTCTGGCAGCAAGAGGGCTAAATGGGTTAAAGTAACAGGTCTGAAGAGTATGGTAGCAGTAATTGTTCCAAGCCAAAGAGCACTGACCTTGTGTAGGAGAATAAAAGAGAAAGGAAGGTTTGAAATGTCACTAGTGATTCAGACAAAAGGAGGTCAATCCTGACATCTCCAAAGGAAATGCTAATGCGGGGAGAATGGTCCTTTGCACAGAGCATTTCCCATGACGTCTCTGGATGACTAAGAATCACTTCATTCCATGGTGATTTCTAATGTGGTTAATAATGCGCTGATTTATGTATCTGATTAAATAATGTATGTGTTCTTCCTACAACTCTGCACACATGGAGGACAAAGAATGACAATGAATCAACTGCAATTGTAGTCTGGATTAGGGTTGAAAATCTTGGATTATCTGCATTTGGAGTGAGGATATAGAATTAACGAGTCTAATGTATATACTTTGCTAATGGGATATAGTTTAATACACAGTATATATAAATAACAAGTATACCACCTTTGTTTTTCCTTACTTCCTCATTTTCAAAAGGTGTTCTTTTTTTTTTTTTCAGAAAGAGCAACAAATTACAGTTCAAGTGAAAACAGCCTGAGTTCCAATATCAGACATGGAATATGGACAATGGTGGCCTACATCTAGAAATAGAAAAAAAGAGAAATGGCAAGTGTTTAGGGAGGAATAAGGTATGTTCAAGATTTTTCTAATCCTGGGCAAATTCTTCAAGGTTTAAGGTAGTTTGTCAGCACAATATGACTGTTCAAATCAAGCACTGGCGCTCAGTGCATCATAGCGGGGCCACACAATTAAGTGCACCTTGCCACCTGTTTTCGCCCCTATCTCCTCCACACCTCCCATTTGCTTTACAGCTTTGGCTTCATAGAGCTAGGGAAGGACAGAGACAGATAGAAACGAGGGTAAGAGGTGGATTTAAAGCAACTTTGTCAACACAGGATAACTGTTCAAACCAAGTAGAGGCACCTGTATATCAAGGCAGGGTTAATAATTTAAATTCGCCTTCTCACCTGCTTGTTTTCCATCTATCTCCTCCCTTCTCTGGCTCTATGACCCCAGAGCCATCAATCAAAGAAGAGTTAAGGGTAGAGATAGAGGGAAGAAAAGCAGGTGTCAAGGTGGATATAAATAATTAGCCCCGCCATGATACAGGAGCTCCTGAATTTGGTTTGAACTGTCATCCTGTGCTGATAGAGTTCCTTTAAAAGGAACCTGCCACTTGAAAAAAAAAACACTGTTAACTTTCGGACATTGGGATAATCCTTAGGTTAATAGCTCTGGTTCCTGTATATTGAACCCCACTGCCGGAAGAAAATATGTATTAATCCTCCCAGCAGTGTTCTGGTTTCAGTCATTGAAGCGGCGCCGGAGTGGGTTCAGTCACCACTCTATGTATGGAGAGTGACGGCTGTAACTGTGCCCCCCGCACTGACTGACAGCCACTCAGCATTAGAGGAGGCTGTCAGTGAGTGTAGATGGCACAGTTATACATCTGCCGCTCTCTATACACAGATCAGTGACTTAACCTGTTGCCCCTATGGCTGAAACATGGAACACTTCCGGGAGAATTACCATTAATTTCTTCCTGGCACCGGGGTGCAATCCGCACACACTGGGCAGGTATTAAACTGCAGATTAATCCCATATCTACAGGTTAATAGTGTTTTTTCATGTGACAGGTTTCCTTTAATGCAGGGGTGGGGAACCTCTGGGCCGTAGGCCATATGTGGCCCGCGATGACCTTTTCTGCTGTACCTGAGCAGATTCCCATGGACCGCAGTGCTCGGGCAGCAGCTGTGTCTACCTGGTGGGTTTTTATGTTGGATACCCGCCTCCCAAAGGGATTAAATAGCAGACATGATTTGATCTTATGCTATTGAGGTTTTTGAAAAAAAGAGAGAAATTTAACTTTTTTTTTTTTTTTTGGCTGACAACTGCGAGACTAATACAACAGCACTTTACACTTCCATTGTATTTGTTGTTGTAGATCTCAACACTGATATTTCTGTCGCTCATTAATATTGACATGTGTTCTGTTTGAGCCTTACATATTCGGGTAGGCATCGGCTGACAACTGCGAGACATTATAATTTTTTTTTTTTTTCTTTTTTTCTCTCTCTCTTCTTATACCTGTGGGCAATGTCCTTTTTATATATCTTGCTTCCTATAATGTGTTTTGACAAACGAATGTGATTATTTACATTTATAAAGTGGGGTTTTATTGTGTCTATTGATTTTCATGTCCATTTATGGGGAAAAAAAAGAAAGAAAAAAGGATATGTATATTTATATATATATAAGATTTTCATACCTAGATGTTAATTGATATATATATATTTTTTTTTCTGTATTTTATCTGGATGGATACCTATGTAATTTAAGGTTAGATAAATACTTCATGGTCTTTTTGTACTTTTCTCTTGTGAATTTGTGATTTTACCTGAGCAGTGTATACTCCCCTATATAATTAATTTATTGAGAACATGTGAGTTACTTCGCTGCTCAGGAAAAACATTTATAAATATCCTCTTAATCTTGTACTGACTATGACCCGAGGAAGGCGTTCCGCCGAAACGCGTAGTAGTATACATCTGCCATGCATCAGTGTGAACAAGCCGGTGTCTTTACTTGAGAAATGGATATATATTTTTATTTATCCCTCTGGAGTCCAGCTGGATTTTTCCACTGCTTTCTTCTATGGCTGAAACATGGAACACTTCCGGGAGAATTACCATTAATTTCTTCCTGGCACCGGGGTGCAATCCGCACACACTGGGCAGGTATTAAACTGCAGATTAATCCCATATCTACAGGTTAATAGTGTTTTTTCATGTGACAGGTTTCCTTTAATGCAGGGGTGGGGAACCTCTGGGCCGTAGGCCATATGTGGCCCGCGATGACCTTTTCTGCTGTACCTGAGCAGATTCCCATGGACCGCAGTGCTCGGGCAGCAGCTGTGTCTACCTGGCTGCTAGCCCTTTAAATTCTGTATGCAGGATTCATTGATGCATACATGGTTGAGCCAAGCCAGTGTGAGAATGTACTTTGTGGGCGGTGTAGGTGCGCAATGCACTCGTCTCACAGAAGAGGTGCGGCTGCCACAGCATTCCCCAGGTTTGTTTGTGCCCCCGGGTGCTCCTCCAGCCTCCCCAGGGCTGCATGTGCCCCTCCAGCCTCCTTAGAGATGTATGTGCCCCTCCAGCCTCCCCAGAGATGTATGTGCCCCTCCAGCCTCCCCAGGCCTGGCTGTGCCCCTCCAGCCTCCCCAGGCCTGTCTGTGCCCATCCAGCCTCCCCAGACTGCATGTGCCCCTCCAGTCTCCCCAGGAATGTTTGTACCCCTCCTGCCTCCTCAGGCCTGCCTGTTCCCTTTTAGCCTCCCTACGGCTGCCCATGCTCCTCCATCCTCTCCAGGGCTGCCTGTGCCCCTCCAGCGTCCCCAGAGATGTATGTGCCCCTTCTGCCTCTCCATTGCTGTATGTGCCCTAAAGCCTCCCCAGGCCTGCCTCTGCCCCTCCAGGCTCCCCAGGGCTGCCTGTGACCCTCCAGCATCAATAGGAGTGCCTGTGCCCCTCCTGCATCCCCAGGGATGACTGTGCCCCTCCAGCCTCCTCATGGCTGCCTGTGCCCCTCCAGCCTCCCCACGTCTGGATATACTGCATATCTCCCCAGTGATATATATTCCTCCAAGCCCTCTCCTGTGATGTATATGTCCCCAGCCTCTCCTGCGATGTGTATGCCTCCAGCATCTCCTGTGATGTATCTGCCCCCAGTGTCTCCTGTGATGGATATACCCCCAGCCCTTCCTTTGATATATATGCCACTCAGCCCTTCCTGTGATATATATGTCCCCAAGCCTCTCCTGTAACATATATGCCCCATCCTCTCCAATGTTTATGCCCCAGCTCCTCCTGTGATGTATATGCCCCAAGCCCCTCCTGTGATGTATATGCCCCAAGCTCCTCCTATAATGTATATGCCCCCAGCATCTCCGGTAATGTATATTCCCTCAGCGTCTCCTTTGTGATGTATATTCAGCAGTCCTAGCCGACACAAACCTGGAATATCAGTTGTGAGAAGCAACAAGATCAATATCGCCTAATATCACGGCCACACCAAACACAAGAAGCTCCAGCCACCACAGTGAGTTAATTGTTTGACCAAATATAGTAGGGTAATTTTCAACTTGATAATTTAGTGTCGCCCCCGAATGATGGTAAAAATTTCCAATTGGCCCCCGACAGAAAAAAGGTTCCCCACCCCTGCTTTAATGAGGTGATGACAGGTATAAAGGGCACAACAAGCTCCCAATCAGACTGTAATATCACAAACGCAAAGCAATACATGCAGTTTTTTCATAGTGAAAGCGCTTGCCAACTGCCTCCTCTTTTTTCTCTGCCTACGCCTCAACATGCCCGCTATCTTACTTTCGCTTGTTTCATTTTTTTGCCAGTGGATTAACACATTATTAATTCCTCTTACATGTGCAACCTTTGAATGATGAATGTTCCCGATAATCCACCACCTGTGCCCTTTTTGGTTGTTGTACTCTATTGGGTGTTAGAACAAAACTAAATTTACAACATTACTGCTAGTTATATTTGTATTATTATTTTTAAAGTAAAGTAAAAAGGTATAAAAATATACACATCTACCAGCAAAGTATATTATTAACTGAGATCACTGACTTGTGACACATGATCTTTTCATTTTTTTCTTTCAGCCATGGTCACAAATCCAGTTAAAGGGGCTCTACCCTTACAGGGGACATGTTGCTGCATAACTGTGCTATCTTTTCCAGTGATTGCTGATACAGCAGTGTCAGTGCGCTCACTAAACACGTGTTCATTTTGTAAATAGGTTTTACTATTTTTGACTCAGGCCATAATGAAAGGAGCATGTGCAAAATCATCTGTTGTTCAACCAGAAAAAACAGGCAATTTTTCATCCATACTGTCATCCATCTGCCTTTTCATACGGCTGTTTTTTTATATTCATATGACAACTGGTTTTTAAATTAACAATTTAGCAAGTGATAAAGTTAAATACACTTTTCTATCTTAGGCTATGTCCGCACTTTGCGTCGAGGAAGTTGCAGTTCTAAACGCATCCTCTGGCAGAAATTGCTTTAGCCAAAGTTGCTTTTGGCCACAGAAACGCGAAAAAAACACATTTAGCGCATTTTAGCCGCGTTTTAGCGCTTTTTACACGCTTTTTCATTACTTAAACTTAGATGCGTTTTGAACATAAAGAAACTGCTAAATAAATTTTAAATATACAAACATGAAAAAAGGAAAAAAAATGAAAACAAATATAATTATTTATATCAAAACAAAAAGAGTAATATTTAATATAATTATAGCGGTTTTATACTATGGCTAAAATGGTTATTATGGCTAAAATAACAATAAATTGATATTTTTTATTAATTGAATTGTCGGACTATGTGTGTGTGTAAAGGGACATATCACTCCATTACTTTGATGTCATAAACACATGCGTTTATGTAGTCCAAAACGCATATTTTCTGCACCTAAAAAGCATGTAAAACGCTGGAATTTTGATGTTACTTGCTTTTTGCAACTTCTCATTAACGTCAATGTTAGCAAATTGCAGCCCAAATGGCAAAAACAATTGACATGCTGCTTCTTTGAACGCTTAGTTTTTGCCCAAAATTATGCAAATTAAACGGAGCATTTTGAACTGCAAACTGCGCACAAGAAATCTCCATTTCCCATTGGCTTTGCTGGAAAATCAAAACGCATGAATTTTCGCATGAAAACGCTGCAGTTCAAAACGCAGCTGAAACGCAGGTAAAAACGCAAAGTGCGGACATAGCCTTATAATGGATCCAAAAATGCATCATGGATCATATGGATGGCAACCCGAGAGTGATCCATTGTTTTTCTTTATTTGCTTACCCCTTGACCTCGAAATATGGATCAAAGTAGTGCACGCTGCAAGTTTTTCACATGGATATCATTGGTCCATGTGTAAACGCCTGCATGTGAACTACCACACTGACTGGCATTGGTCAGGTCCTGTCAGTAGGCTTATTCTTTTGCACATGGACTGCACACTGACTGATATATATATATATAATCAGTCAGTGTGCAGTCCTTGTGCAAAATACATATATACAGTCAGGGCCAGAAATATTTGGACAGTGACACAAGTTTTGTTATTTTAGCTGTTTACAAAAACATGTTCAGAAATACAATTATATATATAATATGGGCTGAAAGTGCACACTCCCAGCTGCAATATGAGAGTTTTCACATCCAAATCGGAGAAAGGGTTTAGGAATCATAGCTCTTTAATGCATAGCCTCCTCTTTTTAAAGGGACCAAAAGTAATTGGACAAGGGACTCTAACGGCTGCAATTAACTCTGAAGGCGTCTCCCTCGTTAACCTGTAATCAATGAAGTAGTTAAAAGGTCTGGGGTTGATTACAGGTGTGTGGTTTTGCATTCGGAAGCTGTTGCTGTGACCAGACAACATGCGGTCTAAGGAACTCTCAATTGAGGTGAAGCAGAACATCCTGAGGCTGAAAAAAAATAAAAAATCCATCAGAGAGATAGCAGACATGCTTGGAGTAGCAAAATCAACAGTCGGGTACATTCTGAGAAAAAAGGAATTGACTGGTGAGCTTGGGAACTCAAAAAGGCCTGGGCGTCCACGGATGACAACAGTGGTGGATGATCGCTGCATACTTTCTTTGGTGAAGAAGAACCCGTTCACAACATCAACTGAGGTCCAGAACACTCTCAGTGAAGTAGGTGTATCTGTCTCTGTCAACAGTAAAGAGAAGACTCCATGAAAGTAAATACAAAGGGTTCACATCTAGATGCAAACCATTCATCAATTCCAAAAATAGACAGGCCAGAGTTAAATTTGCTGAAAAACACCTCATGAAGCCAGCTCAGTTCTGGAAAAGTATTCTATGGACAGATGAGACAAAGATCAACCTGTACCAGAATGATGGGAAGAAAAAAGTTTGGAGAAAAAAGGGAATGGCACATGATCGAAGGCACACCACATCCTCTGTAAAACATGGTGGAGGCAACGTGATGGCATGGGTATGCATGGCTTTCAATGGCACTGGGTCACTTGTGTTTATTGATGACATAACAGCAGACAAGAGTAGCCGGATGAATTCTGAAGTGTACCGGGATATACTTTCAGCCCAGATTCAGCCAAATGCCGCAAAGTTGATCGGACGGCGCTTCATAGTACAGATGGACAATGACCCCAAGCATACAGCCAAAGCTACCCAGGAGTTCATGAGTGCAAAAAAGTGGAACATTCTGCAATGGCCAAGTCAATCACCAGATCTTAACCCAATTGAGCATGCATTTCACTTGCTCAAATCCAGACTTAAGACGGAAAGACCCACAAACAAGCAAGACCTGAAGGCTGCGGCTGTAAAGGCCTGGCAAAGCATTAAGAAGGAGGAAACCCAGCGTTTGGTGATGTCCATGGATCCAGACTTAAGGCAGTGATTGCCTCCAAAGGATTCGCAACAAAATATTGAAAATAAAAATATTTTGTTTGGGTTTGGTTTATTCGTCCAATTACTTTTGACCTCCTAAAATGTGGAGTGTTTGTAAAGAAATGTGTACAATTCCTACAATTTCTATCAGATATTTTTGTTCAAACCTTCAAATTAAACGTTACAATCTGCACTTGAATTCTGTTGTAGAGGTTTCATTTCAAATCCAATGTGGTGGCATGCAGAGCCCAACTCGCGAAAATTGTGTCACTGTCCAAATATTTCTGGACCTAACTGTATATATATATATATATATATATATATATATATGTATATATACAGTACATACCAAAGTTTGGACACACCTTCTCATTCAAAGAGTTTTCTTTATTTTCAGGACTCTGAAAATTGTAGATTCACATTGAAGGCATCAAAACTATGAATTAAAACATGTGGAAAAAGTGTGAAACAACTGAAAATATGTCTTATATTCTAGGTTCTTCAAAGTAGCCACCTTTTGCTTTGATAACTGGTTTGAACACTCTTGGCATTCTCTTGATGAGCTTCAAGAAGTAGTCACTGGAAATGGTCTTCCAACAGTCTTGAAGGAGTTCATAGAGATGCTTAGCACTTGTTCGCCCTTTTCCCTTCACTTTGTGGTCCAGCTCACCCCAAACCATCTCGATTGGGTTCAGGCCTGGTGACTGTGGAGGCCAGGTCATCTGGCGTAGCACCCCATCACTCTCCTTCGTAGTCAAATAGCCCTTACACAGCCTGGAGGTGTGTTTGGGGGTCATTGTCCTGTTGAAAAATAAATGATGGTCCAACTAAACGCAAACCGGATGGAATAGCACGCTGCTGCAAGATGCTGTGGTAGCCATGCTGGTTCAGTGTGCCTTCAATTTTGAATAAATCACCTACAGTGTCACCAGCAAAGCACCCCCACACAATCACACCTCCTCCTCCATGCTTCACGGTGGGAACCAGGCATGTAGAGTCCATCCGTTCACCTTTTCTACAAAGACACGGTGGTTGGATCCAAAGATCTCAAATTTGGACTCATCAGACCAAAGCACAGATTTCCACTGGTCTAATGTCCATTCCTTGTGTTCTTTAGCCCAAACAAGTCTCTTCTGCTTGTTGCCTGTCCTTAGTAGTGGTTTCCTAGCAGCTATTTTACTATGAAGGTCTATTACCATGAAGGCCTATTTTACCATGAAGGCCTGCTGCACAAAGTCTCCTCTTAACAGTTATTCTAGAGATGAGAAGGTGTGTCCAAACTTTTGGTCTGTACTGTATGTATATATATATATATATATATATATATATATATATATATATATATTTATATATATATAGATATATATATATACAAGCTGGCCATGCCATGGATCGAGGGAGAGCCGGACGTTGTGCTGCTGCGGCCCGGATCATGGTGCCCTGGTGTTGCTTCTAAGGTCATCCAATCCAGAAGGCAGATTATCATGGTAACGTACAGCACCATTATCCAGGCATTAAGAGCGATCTGCTAGAACTGTAGCCTCTGTATCAGCAAAGCAACATTGGCTTTTATTGATATACAAGCTGTAGTTCCTGGCATTGCCTGGGATAGCAAATAAATGTCTTTCATTCTCTCTCCCACTCTCCCTGTCTGTCTCCCTCTCTGTCTGCCTTTCTGTCTGTCTGTGTCTGTCTGTCTCTCTCTGTCTGTCTCTGGCTGGCTGTTTGTCTGCCTCTCTCTGTTTCTGTTTGTCTGTCTCTGTCTTTCTCTGTCTCTGACTCTCTGTCTTGTCTGTCTGTGTCTGACTCTCTCCCTGTCTGCCTCTCTCTCTCTGTCTGTCTCTGTCTCTCTGTTTCCTCTCTATTTCTGTCTGTCTCTCTGTCTGTCTATCTTTCTGTCTCTTCAGTAAAATCATATTACCTCACACATAAGCTTCTTATACTAAGACTGTCCTTCATTGCCTATAGCAACTAATCACAGATCTTATTCATTATTAATGACCTGTAGCTCCCAGCACCATTCACTTTAATGTAAGCAGGTTTTTTGGCGTATAACTGTAAAGCACAGGGTTAAATTTTCCCCTCAAAACATAGTCTATGATTTTCCCTGAGTCACATGGGGTGTCTGTGCAAAATTTCGTAATTGGAAATGCGACAGTGCGGATTCCTTTAGCGGACATACACACATACATACAAACATACACACATACATACAGTTAGGTCCAGAAATATTTGGACAATGACACAATTTTCGCGAGTTGGGCTCTGCATGCCACCACATTGGATTTGAAATGAAACCTCTACAACAGAATTCAAGTGCAGATTGTAACGTTTAATTTGAAGGTTTGAACAAAAATATCTGATAGAAATTGTAGGAATTGTACACATTTCTTTACAAACACTCCACATTTTAGGAGGTCAAAAGTAATTGGACAAATAAACCAAACCCAAACAAAATATTTTTATTTTCAATATTTTGTTGTGAATCCTTTGGAGGCAATCACTGCCTTAAGTCTGGAACCCATGGACATCACCAAACGCTGGGTTTCCTCCTTCTTAATGCTTTGCCAGGCCTTTACAGCCGCAGCCTTCAGGTCTTGCTTGTTTGTGGGTCTTTCCGTCTTAAGTCTGGATTTGAGCAAGTAAAATGCATGCTCAATTGGGTTAAGATCTGGTGATTGACTTGGCCATTGCAGAATGTTCCACTTTTTTGCACTCATGAACTCCTGGGTAGCTTTGGCTGTATGCTTGGGGTCATTGTCCATCTGTACTATGAAGCGCCGTCCGATCAACTTTGCGGCATTTGGCTGAATCTGGGCTGAAAGTATATCCCGGTACACTTCAGAATTCATCCGGCTACTCTTGTCTGCTGTTATGTCATCAATAAACACAAGTGACCCAGTGCCATTGAAAGCCATGCATGCCCATGCCATCACGTTGCCTCCACCATGTTTTACAGAGGATGTGGTGTGCCTTGGATCATGTGCCGTTCCCTTTCTTCTCCAAACTTTTTTCTTCCCATCATTCTGGTACAGGTTGAACTTTGTCTCATCTGTCCATAGAATACTTTTCCAGAACTGAGCTGGCTTCATGAGGTGTTTTTCAGCAAATTTAACTCTGGCCTGTCTATTTTTGGAATTGATGAATGGTTTGCATCTAGTTGTGAACCCTTTGTATTTACTTTTATGGAGTCTTCTCTTTACTGTTGACTTAGAGACAGATACACCTACTTCACTGAGAGTGTTCTGGACTTCAGTTGATGTTGTGAACGGGTTCTTCTTCACCAAAGAAAGTATGCGGCGATCATCCACCACTGTTGTCATCCGTGGACGCCCAGGCCTTTTTGAGTTCCCAAGCTCACCAGTCAATTCCTTTTTTCTCAGAATGTACCCGACTGTTGATTTTGCTACTCCAAGCATGTCTGCTATCTCTCTGATGGATTTTTTCTTTTTTTTCAGCCTCAGGATGTTCTGCTTCACCTCAATTGAGAGTTCCTTAGACCGCATGTTGTCTGGTCACAGCAACAGCTTCCAAATGCAAAACCACACACCTGTAATCAACCCCAGACCTTTTAACTACTTCATTGATTACAGGTTAACGAGGGAGACGCCTTCTGTTACGGGGGGACCGGCAGATTAGGACCAGGGGGTATATATCCTAATCGCCAGTCGGGGCCCACCGTGCTCCAGATGACAATGGAGCTGCTGGCACCTGAGGGTTAGGCGGAGAATATAGAGCTGGATGGCTCTGAGATAACCCAGGAACTCTGGGAACCGGTCACGTGTGTTGGGACACGTCAGACCGGACGACAACCCGATTAGCGTTTTGGTGCACCTAGCGCTACACCAACCACGTGTGCAGGAAACACGTCAGGCCGGGTGGTAACCAGGTGGCGTTGACTGGAAGACCGCCACGAAAGCGTCCTGTCGGCCACGTGTGTAGGACACGTCAGGCCGAGCGGTCCTCCGATTAGCGTTTCTGGCCACCTCTCGACTGGCCACGTGTGTGTAGGACACGTCAGGCCAGATGGGTACACCAGTAGCGTTGACCGGGAAGCCAAGGAAAATAAGGAACACCCTGTTAACTCCACAGGGGTCCTGGAGTACGCTGTCCGTGCGCGTAGGGGGCACAACCGGACAGGTGGCACAGCAGGTGCGTTGTCCGTGTGCGTAGGGGGCACAATCGGACAGGTGGCGCAGCAGGTGCGTTGTCCGTGTGCGTAGGGGGCACAATCGGACAGTAAGCACAGCAGCCGCAGCCCAGTTAACGCCACTGGGCTGCTATAGCAAGACTGGAACGGCAGGAGGGAAGCACGGCGCCTGACCCTGATGTGCCGAGCCACGAATCTTGGCGTGACAGGCACCGTTCGCCTAACCCTACCTACCGCATCCCAACATAGGCTTATGGCGCAATGAGGATCTAACATGGAGGTGTGCTCTGACTGAGCAAAAGTGAAGACTGCGCACCTCCATGTTGTCTCCAGCCCCTTTTATAACCTGGGTCCGCCCCAAACCCAGGGTGGAACCACCAAGGTCCAATAGCAGAGTGCTATGTCATCAGTGACGTCACACGCGACCTATCCGGAACCGCCACGTCATTGATGACCTCATGGCAGCCACGCCCCAAACACTTCACCAGTCATCGTCTGACGACCAATACTGAGGTGCCAGATCATAGGGGCGGGCCTCTGCTAGCCAGTCCGGAGTTGCCACGTCATCACGACACCTGACACCCTCTGCCCTATCAGGGCCTGCCACCTCACGGACATACTCAGTGAGGTCCTTACCAGACCTAGCCTCTGGTGCACTAAGTGCCTGAGCATGCCCAGTAGCCTGAGCAACAGGCTCAGAAAGCAGACTATCAGTTTGAGCATGCTCAGTAGGCACATCCCAGAACTTAGACACAGCACGAAGTCCAAGTACCTGTGCAAAGAGGCTGTAAGGGTTAATTGAGGGAGCATGCTCAGTAGCCTGAACTGAGGACTTAGTCTCAGACATAACACAATCAGGCTGAGCATGCTCACTAGGCAAAACACCGGGCTAAACTCTGGCTGGGGTAAATCAGCGCACGCATGCGCACTAGCCGCCTCTCCACACTTAGACGTGGTGGAAGGAACAGCCAACTGGACGACCCGAGGCACGGCCAAGAACGGCAGCCGGCGCCTGGGCGCAACAGGAACCGCAGCAGGCTGCTTGCGGCTATGGCGGCGCCGGTTCGTAACACCTTCAGAGATAATTGCAGCCCTTAGAGTCCCTTGTCCAATTACTTTTGGTCCCTTGAAAAAGAGGAGGCTATGCATTACAGAGCTATGATTCCTAAACCCTTTCTCCGATTTGGATGTGAAAACTCTCATATTGCAGCTGGGAGTGTGCACTTTCAGCCCATATTATATATATAATTGTATTTCTGAACATGTTTTTGTAAACAGCTAAAATAACAAAACTTGTGTCACTGTCCAAATATTTCTGGCCCTGACTGTACATATACTCAGCATTATATATTATATATATATATATATATATATATATATATATATATATACTGTATATATATATATATATATATAGATAGATAGATATAGATATATATACGATATATATATATATATATATATATATATATATCTCAAGGAGCCCTATATAGTTTGTATAAGCAAATATAAAAATGATCCAATTCTCGTCTAGATATCAACAGACAATTTTCATCTGTGTGCCATTTATGCGCCATCAGCATCACTCGTCTGTCCATATTTTTACATCAGTATGATATTTGTGACGCCCTGGACAAGCCAGGGATCACAGGTAATGACATCACCACACCCTACACCCCGGTTAGGCACATCAAAGCTAGACCAGAAATCCTTGTTGCCTTCCCCAGGGGCTGATGTCCACACCAGGGGGTGGAGCCAGGCGGTTGGTCTCCACCCACCAAGGAGTTCACAGTCCTGGAGGAGGGAAAACACAGGCAGTTAGAGTTGAGTTAAGCTAAGGAAGTGGAAGGAGGGAAAGTAGTGAAGGAGGAAAGTGACAGCTTTAGAGAGCCTGAAGTTGGTCCGGGTGTGTGCCCCGGACAAAGACAGCAAGGATAGTAGACGGCGGTGACCGTCTGCAGGAGTGGCCTATCGGAGTTACCGTGAGGACCGCGGATGGGTGGTGGCCCGGCGGTACCGGACCGGTACACAAGGAGAAGCCAGCACCATTGGCAGGGGCCTTTCGGATCCCGGCAAGGCTAGGAGTCGCCGTGAATTTGCCAAATCCGTCAGTGAAGGGGACCTCCGGGTCTCCAAACAACTAAGTCCCGATTGAAGGCAACAGTCCAACCATATGAGAGAGACACCGCCACCGCCAAGGCACCAGTTTCTCAGGGCCAGCGCCTGCGGGCAAAGAGGGGCTCCTCCGGCCCATATCCAAGTCGGGGAGCGGGTAACCGGTGGGAATCCATCGCTACCAACATTGAACATAGGTGCAGGGAAAGAGACAGTCACCGTTAACTACCGGGGAAAAGCAACAGCAGCCGTCCGTGGGAACCGTCTTTCCAGCCATGTGTTTAACGAGAACTGTGTCATCGTCTCAGACTGAGTGAGTACCACCGTGCCGTGAGGCACAGCGCTGCCCCCGCAACATTGCACCTCACCAAGCCCTGCACCGGCCCCGCTATCCCTCATCCTCCACCTCATCATTGGGCCCCGGGACAACCACCCCCTACCCACGGAGGGGAGAACTAACAACTTTGCTGCTCCCTGTCACCGCTCCCGGGATCCCCATACAGAGCAGCGGTGGTGTTACCAAAAATCGTGCGGAGACGCGAGGAGGAAGCTGCGGAAGGGAGGGTGAGTGACCCACGCCCCGATGCCCTTGAAGGGCCGGTCATCGCGGCTGCGGGACCCGGTCTAAACCCTCTCACCCTGCTACCTCCCTCGCCACCCGTCCCGGAAGCCGTGACCCCACCACAAGGCCCGCTGCCACCCCCACCGGTAGCGATACCCCGCATGCCCGCCCCGGCGGGCCGACCTGTAGCCGGAGCCTGTAGCCGACTGGAGGTGCTGCCGTGGAAAGCCCCGAAGCCCGAACCGGAGGCGTCCCCCGAGAAATCCCCTGAGCCGGAGCCGGTGGACTGCTCTGTGAAGAAGGCCCAGCAGCGGAAAGCCCCTGTGCCCATCCCCCACACCTCGGCTGAGGTTGCGCCGGGTTGTCTCTGCAAGGCGGCGTCCAAGGCCAAGTCACCGCGGGACCTGCAGCTCAGATCACCAGTAGTGGGCAGTGTCTAAAAGGTCTCACGGGGCCCGACCCGTGCGCCGGAGCTCGCAGCAGCGCCGTACTGGGACAGGGAGCCTGTACCGCTGGGCCCGGAAATCGAGGAGAGGGAAAGAAAGAAGGCAGAGATGGTGGCCCGTACAATCCGGGAGAAGGAGAGCCTGAGACAAGCGACCTTCCGTGTCCGGGGCCCGTTGTATGAGGGGCAGGTGAGGCGGTATGATGTCCGCCGGGGCTATGGATTCATTTATGAACCGGGCCTGGAGGTCGAAATGTTCATAGCCCGACGGGATGTGAATGCCCATCTCCCAGAAGAGCACCCAGGTCGTAACCTGATGCCGGGCGACTTGGTTCAGTACACCCGGCACTGTGGGGAGAGGGGGTGGTTTGCGCTGGATGCGAAGTTAAGGGGCAGCCAGGAGGCCCGTGTGAGCACCGCACCCCCTCCCTCAGGTGTTGCTGAGGACTCTGAGTGATGGCAGCGGAGCACCGTTGTCACAGTCCCCGTTGGGACCATCTAAGTGTGTGTTTAAAGAGTTCAAAGTTTAAAGAATGAATATGAGTAATTGATGAGCAAGTAACCTGATTATCCGCTTGATTGAACCAGTTGTTGCCGGCATCATTGTCCCCGTAGGGACCGTCTGAAGTTGCGTAAGGGACTCCTTACGGACAAGCCCGTGAACTTGCAGGGCAACCACAAACGTTAGTGGCTTGTAAATAATGTTGTTGTTGCAGCGTCCACCGTTACCGCCTCCGGAGAGGCAGATTGGAGGGAAGGCCCGCAGTGGAGCAGGCTGGGGCCCAGCCACCACCAGAATCGGTGGCTACCCTCTGGGGGTTCCAGGGGTTCCCCATGGACGTGGGTCCCCTGGAAAGGACAGATCCCGCTCGGGTAACTTGGTGCAGGACTGGGGTCAAGGGGTGCTGCCTGATTTCTTAGGGGCAGCATCAGGGCCAGGTTACTTGGGTGGGTGAGAGCGGAAGCCGTAACCGTTAACCGTTTGCAACGTTTAAGAAAAGTGCCTCCCGATGTGGGATGATGTTCTTCTACTTGTATTGTTTTCTTATCTTTTTTCAGAAAAATAAAACCGGTGTTGGACGGGCAGCCCGCGGACGGTCTGCATTTTGCTAAGGGGGAATGTGACGCCCTGGACAAGCCAGGGGTCACAGGTAATGACATCGCCATACCCTACACCCCGGTTAGGCACATCAAAGCTAGACCAGAAATCCTTGTTGCCTTCCCCAGGGGCTGATGTCCACACTAGGGGGTGGAGCCAGGCGGTTGGTCTCCACCCACCAAGGAGTTCACAGTCCTGGAGGAGGGAAAACACAGGCAGTTAGAGTTGAGTTAAGCTAAGGAAGTGGAAGGAGGGAAAGTAGTGAAGGAGGAAAGTGACAGCTTTAGAAAGCCTGAAGTTGGTCCGGGTGTGTGCCACGGACAAAGACAGGAAGGTTAGCAGACGGCGGTGACCGTCTGCAGGAGTGGCCTATCGGAGTTACTGTGAGGACCGCGGACGGGTGGTGGCCCGGCGGTACCGGACCGGTACACAAGGAGAAGCCAGCACCATTGGCAGGGGCCTTTCGGATCCCGGCAAGGCTAGGAGTCGCCGTGAATTTGCCAAATCCGTCAGTGAAGGGGACCTCCGGGTCTCCAAACAACTAAGTCCCGATTGAAGGCAACAGTCCAACCGTATGAGAGAGACACCGCCACCGCCAAGGCACCAGTTTCTCAGGGCCAGCGCCTGTGGGCAAAGAGGGGCTCCTCCAGCCCATATCCAAGTTGGGGAGCGGGTAACCGGTGGGAATCCATCGCTACCAACATTGAACATAGGTGCAGGGAAAGAGACAGTCACCGTTAACTACCAGGGAAAAGCAACAGCAGCCGTCCGTGGGAACCGTCTTTCCAGTCGTGTGTTTACCGAGAACTGTGTCATCGTCTCAGGCTGAGTGAGTACCACCATGCCGTGAGGCACAGCGCTGCCCCCGCGACCCTGCACCTCACCAAGCCCTGCACCAACCCCGCTATCCCTCATCCTCCACCTCATCACTGGTCCCCGGGACAACCACCCCCTACCCACGGAGGGGAGAACTAACAACTTTGCTGCTCCCTGTCACCGCTCCCGGGATCCCCATACAGAGCAGCGGTGGTGTTACCAAAAATCATCACAACCGTGGGTGGCATCACGAACAATAAATCCCCAAAACCAAACCCCTTTTCACTCACGGGCGAGGAGCACCGGGATCCGGCCCATCGCTCGAGCCACCGAGCAGCAGCGGCAGCCGGACCCGAGCAGTGGGAGAGCGCAGCGTCCCCTCCTCCGCCCGCGACATATTCATGTGGCGTCCGTTTTTTATACATTAACAGTTAAAAACGTTCATGATCAAGTAAAGTCTCTATGTTATTCATTTTATTGTATCCGTAAATACATGCTACAGTGTTTTGTTGTTTTTTTTATGAAAAAATTGTCATCTGAACAGTCCTATTCAATAATAGTGATCTGTGTGCTGTTAGCGTTCTATCCGATTTTCACAGGGGACATCCCCTAAGAAGTATCATGCGCTTGACTGAATGAGAACCAAGTCAGTATTAAGGCCTCCATCACCCATTCAATTAAAAAACACGTGTTGCAAGGTCCATTTTGTCCATCCGTGTGTACGTCTGTGTCATCCTTGTGTCATCCGTGATTTTTCGGTATGGTTAAAGGTATAATGATATTACAAAGGTTCTCCTATATTCCTATGTTTTGCAATGTTATATATTTACAGCACACAGATGGCACACTGATGTTACACAGATGTCATTTGTGTGCTGTACATGTTTTTCACGGGTCCATTGATTTGTATGGGTGCTGCTAGTTATAAACGGACATGTCCCCATTTGGATCACACAGACACAAATGTGGCTCACACGGACACATGGTCTGCATGAAAACATGGAGGTGTGAAGATCCCCATAGATTTTCATTACTGTGAAAGTACCCGAAACACGGATGTGTGAAGTAGGCCTTATATCTAGAGCTGTATTCACAATTCTCAGGGTTGCCAACAGTCAACAAGCATCATCATTTCTCTGTGCAAAAAAGAGGGACAGTTCTTTTTTCTCTGCACCAGACTGGGTACATAATGGGTTCGTGCCCATGATCAGGGTTATGTGGCATTCTAGATGCAGCATATTTTCGCTTGACGCATGAGAAATTGACATGCTGCGGAGAGGAAACTAGCACTGCAGGCCAGTTTACACTGTAGTGAAAAGAAGCACATAGGGCAGGAGATTTCTATAAATCCCATCCACTGTGCTTGTACTGTACACGCAGCGTTTTGGACACAGCGAAAGTACACGACATCCAAAACGCTACTGATCCTGATCATTGGCCCTAAGTCTCCCACTGAGGATACTTGCCTGCTCAGCCAAGCTGCTGAATGTGTATGAGGGTTAGGAGAGTTAAGCGGGCTTTACACGCTACGATATATCTAATGAGATGTTGGCGGGGTCACGTCATGTGACGCACATCTGGCATCGTTAGTGATATCGTAGCGTGTGACAGCTATGAACGAGCAGAATACTCACCTTCTTGTTCATCACTGACACGTCGCTCATTTTCTAAAGATCGCACGTCCTGTTGTTCATCGTACCCGGGGCTGCACACATCGCTCCATGTGACACCCCGGGAACGATGAACTGCAGCTTACCTGTGGCTGCCGGCAATGCTGAAGGAAGAAGGTGGGCGGGATGTTTACGTCCCGCTCATCTCCGCCTCCACTTCTATTGGCCAGCCGCTGTGTGACGTCACTGTGACGCTGAACGTCCCTCCCCCTTCAGGAAGTGGATGTTCACTGCCCACAGTGAGGTCGTTTGGAAGGTAAGTACGTGTGATGGGGGGTTACAGCATTGTGCGACACAGGCAAGAAATTGCCCGTGCCGCACAAACGATGGGGGCGGGTGCGATCACAAATGCGATCGCACAATTAATTGTAACATGTTAAGCAGGCTTTAGCTGTTAGCCCACACCTAGAAGGAGTGTGACTAGCCTAAAGGCCCCGTCACACACAGAGATACATTTTTGGCAGATCTGTGGTTGCAGTGAAATCATGGACATATTGTTCCATTTGTACACAGCCACAAACCTGGCACTGATTGTCCACAATTTCACTGCAACCACAGATCTGCCAAAGATTTATCTCTGTGTGTGACAGGGCCTTAAGGGGTACTTCACACACAGCGAGATCGCTACTGAGATCGCTGCTGAGTCACGTTTTTTGTGACGCAGCAGTGACCTCATTAGCGATCTCGCTGTGTGTGACACTGAGCAGCGATCTGGCCCCTGCTGTGAGATCGCTGCTCGTTACACACAGCCCTGGTTCGTTTTTTTATTGTTGCTCTCCCGCTGATAAGCACACATCGCTGTGTGTGACAGCGAGAGAGCAACAATCCTGAATGTGCAGGGAGCAGGAGCCGGCGTCTGACAGCCTGCGGTAAGCTGTAACCAAGGTAAACATGGGGTAACCAAGGTGGTTACCCGATATTTACCTTCGTTACCAGCCTCCGCAGCTCTCACGCTGCCAGTGCCGGCTCCCTGCTCCCTGCACACGCTAAGCTAAGCGGTGTGCGCTGGTAACTAAGGTAAACATCGGGTAACCATACCCGATGTTTACCTTAGTTACCAGTGTCCACAGCTTCCAGACGCCGGCTCCATGCAAGCGCAGTGTCGCTTGCACGTCGCTGCTGGCTGGGGGCTGGTCACTGGTTGCTGGTGAGATCTGCCTGTTTGACAGCTCACCAGCGACCATGTAGCGACGCAGCAGCGATCCTGACCAGGTCAGATCGCTGGTGGGATCGCTGCTGCGTCGCTAAAGTGTGACGATACCCTAAGGGCTGTAGCACAATAAATTCAAGGGCTCATTAAGGCTATGTTCACATGTTGCATTTTTGCTGAGGGGTTTTCTGCAGCCAAAATCTGGCAGCAAAAAAAAACTGCTTCAAAAAAGCAGGTTTTGCTGCCTTTTTGGTTTGTCATTTGTCCACAGTGCATGTTTAATAAAGTTAGTTTTATTCACCCCAAAAGTAGCAAAAACGCAGTGTTTCCATTATTACATTCTCATTGCTTTCAATGGTGAAGAAATGCTGCAAGAACTGACATGCTCCTTCTTTCAAAAACGGAGCAGTTTTCCATTTGTCAGGGAAAAAAGAATTTGTGTGCGCAGATTTCTGGAAACTTCTAGCTTTTGCTAGCACTGTAAAAAGCAGCTTTTAATTTCCATAAAACTCATGGAAATAACGCTGCCAAAACAAAGCAGCAAAAACACAACATGTGAACATAACCTAAGAGCATATAAGGCCACATTCATGTTTAGTGTTTAGTCAGTATTTTACCTCAGTGTTTGTAGCCAAAATCAGGAGTGGAATAATCATAGGACAATTATAATAGAAACATGTCACCACTTCTGTATTTTCCACCCACTCCAGGTTTGGACTTACAAATACTGAGGTAAATTTCAGACAAAATACTGAATGTGTGCACGTGGCCTAAATCAGACTGCACATTGACCTATGCTAGTAAATGAGCTGCTTCTGGCAACCATTTTTTCTCATGGACTGAGCGTCCATATGATAAAAGATGGCAGCATGTACTACTCTTGTCTGTGTGGTCTGATTTAAGCCTGCTTTACACGTTGCAATTTCGCATACGATATCGTATTTGATTTGCAACGCCCCCATCATATGTGCGGCACGTTCAATTTGTTGAATGTGCCGCACAAACGATTAACCCCCGTCACACGTACTTACCCGTCCATACCACCTCGATGTGGGCGGCGAACGTCCACTTCCTGGAGTGGGAGGGACGTTTGGCATCACATCAACGTCACCCGGCAGCCGGCCAAAAGAAGCGGAGGGGCGGAGATGAGCGGGACTTAAACATCCCGCCCACCTCCTTCCTTCCGCATTACCGGCGGGAGCCACGGGACGCAGGTAAGATCTGTTCAATGTTCCCGGGGAGTCACACACTGCGATATGTGCTGCCTCGGGAACATTGAACAACCCGACGTGCAATTCTTCAGGATTCAACGACGTGTATGCGATGAACGTTTTAACGTTCAAACACAATCGCACGTAGATGTTACAAGCTGCAATGTAACTTACGATGCCGGATGTGCGTCACTTACGACGTGACCCCGCCGACACATCGTAAGATATATTGTAGCGTGTAAAGCGGGCTTTACAGACAGATATTGTATGTAATTGTCTAGTAGCTCCTACATTCGTCCACTATTAGGACCAGCACACAGGGCTGCACTCAGGGCCAGCCAATTGACAATTTGTGGACGTAACTGGCCCAACTTTTTAGACGGTTGTCTAAAAATGTAATTAAAGTTTGTGCAAACGACCGTATTTTCAGCCCAAGCGCTAGCCATTAAAAAAAAAATAAACTTAGACCAATATTATTCAATCGGGCAGTGTATACAAAAGATTTTTTTCACTGATGCAGTATGTGAAAATAATCGCAGCATGTACGATTTGCCTCCGAATATCGGATGGCACTTGCCTATTCAAGGAGAATTGACCAACATCCTTGTCAAAATCCTCTATGGAAGCTACATGGTGAAACCACGCTGACAACTCATTGGACTTTGGAACTCCGAACATGGAGTTATGTTCTTTGCATTGTTTTATCAGATGAAGTAACTGGAAAGACAAAAAGGCGCAGTTAGGGTCTTACCAGGTGTAGGATTAGCGAGATGTGCTCACTTGGGATGGTTGTGAACAGTCACAACCACTGTATAGCGTATGTGCTGAATGCTGCAGTCCCCATAGTGGATGTACAGAAGATATCTTGGATGGAAGGGGTTAACCGCCTCGCTAACATGCAGGAAAAGACTTCAGAGTTTAACATACCAAATAATGATTTTATATTTTATTTCTCTATCTGTTTCGGAGCTCAGGCGCCTTCATCAGGAGTACACACAGATGTACCATGAATTGTATGGACGCATTTCCTACTGAAAAGCATCATTGGACTTTGGAACTCCAATCATGGATTTATGTTCTTCCCATTGTTGTATGTTATAGATAAATGAATGAATATGAATTTGTTTGAAATTAATGATACATAACGATTATTATAAATTCACCATATGGACTACAGTGAAGTTCATTTTTCTTTTTTGAGTCTGGATATATATATAAGCCAGGAAAATGCTGCTGGAACTGCTGATACGGTGATTGAAGAATTTAAGCCAAAAGTTTGTTTTTTCCTAACTGATGAATCATTATCTTGCCCATTAATCCATTAATATTGTTTTTAGTCATCTTTAAGGCTTCCATATTTTGACTTTTCTTATTTATTTTGTATATATAATGGATTTTATACTACTTTTATTAATAAATCCATATTTTAAGAAAGATTACTTTTTCTCATTAGAGATTGCTTTATTTCCCTGAAGGAGATTTCTCTTAGATAATCACATCCTGGAAACATATCATTCCACTCTTACCTTGTGTGTTCAGGAGATGTATAGATCTATGAAAAGGTCTGATTTTTCCATCTCATGTGCATGCAGTCACTGAGGGTGTTGAGAAGCATTTCAAGGTCAAACTTCTCTGATACAAATCTGGCAGTCTGGATTCTGACATTAGGAAGTATCGGGTGTCCATTGTGGTTAATTCCAGGAACATAAAGAACAGAATTCCACTGAAGGATATTTTTCAATGTGCTTGCTATGTGCAGTTAAATTAGAGTTCTTTAACCCTTAAATCGTAATTTGTAAAGTTGTCATCTCTTATCCAGTTTTGTGCCACCTAAATTTTTGAGACTCAGATCCAAATTCAAGCAAAACATTAATTATTAATTTAGTTTAGTTTTGTTAAGTATTGCTTCATTGTTTTGAGAAACTGTTGTGCTTGTTACTCTGCCTAAACTCTCCCCTACTTGAGCCATGTGGCTCTAATATAGTTTACATAAGTCTGTAATAGTCATCTTAAGGCTATGTGCGCACAGTGCGTTTTTCACGGCGTTTTTGAACGTTTTTCGGGTGCGTTTTTGGGCTCAAAACTGCATGACTTTGCTTCCCCAGCAAAGCCTATGAGTTTTAATTTTTACTGTCCGCACACAACTTTTCTTTTAGCTGCGTTTTTGAGCTGAAAAAAAAATGGTCATGTCAATTCTTTTCTGCGTTTTTCTGCGTTTTCCACCTATGCAACGCATTGGAAAAACGCAGCAAAATGCAGAGATCAAAAACGCAGCAAAACGCAGCCCAAAACGCGCCAAAAACGCATGCGTTTTTACCGATGAGTTTTTGCCGCGGGTACATTTTTTGCGGCAAAAATGCACAAAAACGCAGCGTCAAAAAAAATGCAGCGTGCGCACATAGCCTAAATGGACCAAAGGAAGCTTTTGGCTTCCTAGACTCTGGTACCCGTGTACCCAGTATACAGTGTGTCCACTGCCATTAACTTGAGAACAGCAACAGGTATATGCATAGAAGTGGTGTCTCGGTATAGAAAAGTAGCCATGCGCTACAGAATGAAACCCCCTATAGCGCCACCTGGTGGAAAACAACGGAGTTTTTATCTTGAAAATGGAACGAGATAGAGAAAAAAAGTCAATTAAAACATTGTAGGGCATCATCAATTCAATACGAATCGACACCTTGCATACAGAAATGCTATGATATGAAACCCATGACCCCCCAAAATATTGAATGCTGGTCACGCATATGGCGCTCATTTAACTTTGATGCTCAAAGTGGCCACCGTCAGCTGCAATGCACATCTGGACTCTGGACAGCATACTGTATCTTGCTGCATGTTGTGCAAAATGGTAGGTGACACGTTTGCACAAGCATCTGTAATACGTCGTTGTAGGTCCTGCAATGTTGGTAGAGGGGTCACATACCCTTGCTGTTTGATGTGACCTCACAGAAAGAAGTCCAATGGGGTCAGGTCAGGTGAGCGACCATATCCAATGACTTGTAGGAAGGTCTCCATGAGGTATCGCTGTGTAAGGGGTGGACGGACCCCTGGTAACGAAGAAGCAGTTTCCCCCCCTGAAGATGCCCCACGCTGGGGTAGCCAGAGATGTTAAAGATGTTGATGTGATGTTATTTGTGTTTTACAGCAATAACGGGTTTCCCCACTAGGTGTCAGGGTGGAACGGTGGTCCCCTTGGGAACAGTGATAGGAGAAGGAGGAGCAGGGCAGCCTAGGGGGAGGGATAGAGGGCTCTGGAGCAGAGTGAGAGTAGTTAGTGCAAGCAGTGTGTGTGTGTTTTGAGACAAGAGAGAAACAACGGGGCAGAGTGTGGGAGCGACACGTGGCAGATAGCCAAAGGAAGAGAAAGTGCCTTGAACACACAGACAGAAATACTCGGGTAAGACCCGCATGTGCCTAGAGAGAGAGAAACAGAAGTGAGTGGGTAAAGCCCATAGCAGTGAATTACGTGTGTAGCTGAAGAGATAGCCGTAGACGGGTAATACCCGTAGTTGAAGAGAACAGAAGTGGTCCCCCGGCAAGAAGTGTACTTTGAACCTGAAAGGCTTGTGTGCCGAAACTGTACAGCAAGATGTTTAATAAAGTGTCCTGTGGTTTACCGACTGAATGCCTGCGGCGTTTTACTGAACCTGAAGAAATGCCCACACCATCCGCACTCTGCCCCACAAGTGGAACCCATGCTTTAATAGTGACGGCCGGGCCGGGGGTCAGCCTGATGCGCACAATGGCCATTACAGCAACCCCCCAGGCACTCCCTGCCCACCGTTACAAGTGGCGCTGCGAGCAGGGTAAAGCCTGTCTGAAAGGAACCCCGATTCAAGAATGTGAGGAAGACCAAGTAGTGCCAAAGGCGTTAGACGGGTTGCAAGATGGCGGTAAGATCGCCGCCACCCTCATAGACTCGGTGGAGGCGCAAAAAGTTGGCGCCAAACGCAAAACACTGAGCTGGCCGGTGAAGAAGAAGAAGTGCAGAGTGTGCCGCCCAAAGAGGGGAGGTGCTGGCCCCAAGATGCTGCAGAGGACTAGAGACATGGGTGGCGTTGCAAGAAAGAAGAGGCGTCGCGTACGCTGGGTCGACTTGGTGGGCGAGGCCAGGGGTGGAGTACATGTAAGAGCGGGAAAAGTAATACCGCCTCCACCTTCCCTGACGCCATTACCGTTAGAACAAGAGACGTCGACTCAGTGGACTGTGCAGAGCAAAATGGATGCACCGATAGACAAAAGAGCCGAAACAGGCGTGCTGGTGACAGCAGGTCGGGGAAGAGGACGCCCCAGGGGAAGCTTAGTGGCAGAGGCACCTACCATTCAGTTGCCGGCCGTGACCGGAGTACCGGAGAGGCCAGCAAAGGTCACGTGGGTCACCTCGTGGGATGCAGTTACCGGGGAGACGACCACAGAAGTCCGAGCCACCTACACGACCCAACTGACGCTGGGAAGCGGGACACTCGGAGCACCCTTCCAGAGTCCGGAGGCGGCTGCGTCGGTCAAGGTAGGGCCTCCGCCCCCACCAGAAGCCCAAGCCCCGGGCTGGCAAAACACCCCAGCGTTTGAGTAAGATGAGTGGGGGTTCATCTGGGAACCGGTGAAGCCGGCGCCCCTAACCCGGCGACAGTCCCCACCGCCTGAAATAGATCCGGTGCAGAAAAGGCTCCTGGCCGAGACAGTGGCGAGGGAAATAATGGCCGGGTCCCACAGTGAGGAATTTGACCGGCAGTGCAGCATCAGCACAGTGGTTAAGTTTAATCAGGCCGAAAGATATGGGTTTATCGAAGATGATGAGACCAGAGACCACTTCTTCTATAATCGAGTCAATTTGGACACTGAGGGGTTACCACAGCGCCTCCATACCCTGTATCCGGGAAAGAAGGTGAAATTCAAAAGGGAAGTAGGCTGCCGAGGCATATTTGCGGTAGGAGTGACCCGTATGCCCACCACCCAGGAGGCCGAGCAGTGGCAGCAGGAGATAGAATGGGAGGATTGCCAGTACAGGAGGCGTATGCAGTAGAGACCGGTGACCGCTGAAGTGTGTCGGCCAAGAAGCGCCCCGGCGGTACTGCCAGAAGTGGCTGCTGGACCAGCAGCCGAGCCGGCCGAAGGGGATCAGGTGAAGGAAGCACCGGCGATTTTGGCGATTTGCCAGAGCATGGTGTCGCATCCGGTGGTAGTTGTTGGCAGCCCACAGCCGTCCCGTCCAGCTACCCCATCACCCCCCCCGGGAGCAGAGGGGCCAAAACCGGAGGCCGGAGAATCAGAGTCACAGCCAAGTTACGAACCGTTCCGAAGGCTGCGCCGCTTACCAGACCAATCCCTCTCCGAGTATGTGAGGGCCCAGCGGGCTGAATGGTTGCGCGCCTACTACCCGGCGTGAGATCACAGTAACCAGAGGTGAAGATTCTGGATGTTCTTGAGAACCGGGATTGTTGAAACCTGGTAAAAGTTTTCAGTTGCCGCAATGTTTAAGATACTGCGCCCGGGAGGAGCCTGATGCCGGACTGTGCAGGGGCTCCCTCCGTGACTGTTGAGGAAATCTTATTGTTTGTCGTTTTCTGCCCACGTAAGACCGGGAGCGCTGGGATAGCTTCCGGGCAGAAGGTCGGCTAAGACCGGGAGCGCCTGCGGAGGGCCTCCGGGCAAAGATGCTACGAAGACCGGGAGCTCCCTGGGAGGGACTCCGGGCACTGAACTCAAGTGCCTGTTGCTGTGTTGTGACGATTGTGCTCTATAATTTGGTTTTAAAATTTTATGAGATAAAGTGAGCAGATTACTTTACACCCGTGTGTATGTGGTTTTGTTGGTCAGGTTTTGTCTTGCAGATCCGAGCCTTGCCGGGAGGCTAAGGTAAAAGAGGGGAGGAATGTAAGGGGTGGACGGACCCCTGGTAACGAAGAAGCAGTTTCCCCCTCTGAAGATGCCCCACGCTGGGGTAGCCAGAGATGTTAAAGATGTTGATGTGATGTTATTTGTGTTTTACAGCAATAACGGGTTTCCCCACTAGGTGTCAGGGTGGAACGGTGGTCCCCTTGGGAACAGTGATAGGAGAAGGAGGAGCAGGGCAGCCTAGGGGGAGGGATAGAGGGCTCTGGAGCAGAGTGAGAGTAGTTAGTGCAAGCAGTGTGTGTGTGTTTTGAGACAAGAGAGAAACAACGGGGCAGAGTGTGGGAGCGACACGTGGCAGATAGCCAAAGGAAGAGAAAGTGCCTTGAACACACAGACAGAAATACTCGGGTAAGACCCGCATGTGCCTAGAGAGAGAGAAACAGAAGTGAGTGGGTAAAGCCCATAGCAGTGAATTACGTGTGTAGCTGAAGAGATAGCCGTAGACGGGTAATACCCGTAGTTGAAGAGAACAGAAGTGGTCCCCCGGCAAGAAGTGTACTTTGAACCTGAAAGGCTTGTGTGCCGAAACTGTACAGCAAGATGTTTAATAAAGTGTCCTGTGGTTTACCGACTGAATGCCTGCGGCGTTTTACTGAACCTGAAGAAATGCCCACACCATCCGCACTCTGCCCCACAAGTGGAACCCATGCTTTAATAGTGACGGCCGGGCCGGGGGTCAGCCTGATGCTGCATGTCTGCAGCCTTGTGAGTTTTACATGTTCTAATCATAGCATTTCTGAATGCAATGTGACGATTCGTATTGAATTGATGATGCCCTACAACTTTGTAATTCACTTTTTTCTCTATCTCGTTCAGTTTTCGAGACAAAAATGCTAACTCCGTTGTTTTTCACCAGGTGGCGCTATAGGTGGTTTCATTGCGTAGCGCATGGCTACTTTACTGGTAACTTGTCTTAAGGTACAGTCACACATAACGAGATCGCTAGCGAGATCGCAGCTGAGTCACGGTTTCCACAGTAGCGATCCCGTTAGCGATCTTGTTATGTGTGACAACTACCAGCGATCAGGCCCCTGCTGTGAGATCTCTAGTCGTTGCAGAATGGTCCAGGCCATTTTCTTCAAAGGCAATGTCCTGCTGGGCAGGACACATCGCTGTGTTTGACACTGTGTGACAGGGTCACCGTGACTGCTGAGATCGTTATACAGGTCGCTACTGCGACCTGTATTGTTCCTGCATCGCTGGTAAGATCTGACTGTGTGACATCTCACCTGCGACCTCCCAGCAACTTACCTGCGATCTCTATCAGGTCGCATCGTTTTCGGGATCGCTGGTAAGTCGTTGTGTGTGACTGGGCCTTTAGTGTCTCTACTAGAGTCCATTATACTTGTCTACAGGCAGTGGACAGTAATGTAGACGAAACAGAGACACCTAGTGGATGGCACTTTGGAATGATTTTCTTCCACTGAAAATGGCATTTAGGGCAAATAAATTAAATTGTAATTTTGTTAGTCATCACATCGACCCTCAAATGAGTCTAAGGCTATGTGCGCACTTTGCGTTTTTACCTGCGTTTTCGCAGCGTTTTGAACTGCAGCGTTTTAATGCCAGAAGGCATGCGTTTTGATTTTCAAGCAAAGTCTATGGGAAATGGAGATTTCTTGTGCGCACTTTGCTGTTAAAAACGCATCGTTTAATTTGCATATTTATGGACAAAAACTCAGTGTTTAAAGAAGCAGCATGTCAATTGTTTTTGACATTTGGGCAGCGTTTTGCTAACATTGAAGTCAATGAGAAATAGCAAAACGCAAGCAACATCAAAATTGTAGCGTTTTACATGCTTTTTTGATGCTGAAAACATGCGTTTTGGACCAATTAATTGCATGCGTTTTTGGCAAAAAATTAATGGCATGATATGTTCCTTTACACGCACACATAGTCCGACAATTATTTTTTAGAAAATCCATAATTAAATGTAATTTTATGCATAATTATTCTCACAAACTTATCATTTTAAATAAAAAAAAGCCATTTTTTGATTCATATTAATCTGGATATTTGCTATCTTTTTTTCCCGTTTTTTTCATATTGTTTGAATGGTTAAACTTTATTTAGTAATGTCTTTGTATTCAAAACGCATCTGACTTTAAGCAATGAAATGCAGGTAAATCGCGCTAAAAACGCGGCTAAAACGCGGTAAATAGGCACGCCTATTTATTGCATTTTTGTGGTCAAAAGCAACTTTGGCAAAAACCATTTCTGCCAGAGGATGCGTTTAGAATTGCAACTACCTCGACACAAAGTGCGCAGCGCACATAGCCTAAAGGCCCCGTCACACACAGAGATAAATCTTTGGCAGATCTGTGGTTGCAGTGAAATCATGGACATATTGTTCCATTTGTACACAGCCACAAACCTGGCACTGATTGTCCACAATTTCACTGCAACCACAGATCTACCACAGATCTACCACAGATCTACCACAGATCTACCACAGATCTACCACAGATCTACCACAGATCTACCACAGATCTACCACAGATCTACCACAGATTTATCTCTGTGTGTGACAGGGTCTTAAGGCCGGCCATACATGTTAGAAAGCTGTTGGACTAACAATGATTCGGACTATCGTTTGGCCAGCTGCCATCTTGGCAGGCTCTACAAGGTTGCCAACATGACTTTTTACTTTTTGTGGATAACTTACCAAAAAATCACGGACAATATTTTTTACAGACACATTGGAAAACCATGATAAATCATTATGATTATATTATACAAGTGATACATGTGTACAGCTCATCATTTGGATATGAAGACATCGGTGCATTCACTGTGAACTGTAAATTGATGATTATTACAATCAAAATAATCTCTATAAGTTTCTCCAAGTTCAAAAAGATCACAGACGGCATACATTTTTTTACAGTCAGGTCAAAAAAGTGCCCTATTTTTACGGACTGTCCTGAAATTCCTGGACCGTTGGAAGCCTTGAGGCTATAATTTAAACATAAGCACTCATTTGGCGGGGTACTACTTTGTTCTCTAAGAGAAAGGCATTTCCAGATGTATCTGGCCATGGTTTATCCAGAGGCGTATCTATGCTTTGCGGCACCTGGGGCAAGAATTCAGTTTGGCGCCCCCTGCTCGCTCCAAGTGGTTTGAGTAGTCGTCTTGTGACTGCTCATTCATATGCGATTTGAACACTTACAGTCATGAGCTGTTCTTCCAAAGGCTATGTTCACACGCGGCATCTTTTTGTCAGAGCTTGTTGAGTGCATCATAAGTGCATCAAAAGTGCACCATAAACGCACTGTGGCAAAAACGCACCTCCGTGTTTTTACCGCATTTTTACCGCATATTGCCCAATGCGTTTTTAAGTCAAATCTATTGACTGGAAGATCTCAAAAACACTGAAAAACACAGAAATAATTGACATGTTGCATCTTGGGTGCATCTTCAAAAATGAAGCCAAGATGCAGGCAACAAAAGATGCCCAGTGTGGACAGCAAAATCAAAATCTCAAAGGCTTTGCTGGGAGAAGGAAATTCATGCATTTTGGTGCATCTTTGTGACCTCAAAAATGCACGAAAAATGCCACTGCCCTGTGTGAACTTGGTCTAATGGTCAGTGAAAATCTGAGAGAAGGAGAAAGAAAATCCAGTTGTCACATGGCCATAAGTATGAAAATTGCATATGAGTGGAGTGGCCATGTGATGATTGCTGGAACCAGCAAACAGAGCTGAATCCTGACAGTATGTATAATACACTATTGGCATGCTACAGTGCTTAATTTTATAATTAAAGGGCTTGTCCAGGTTTGACATAAAAGTCTGCAGGTGACTGCAGGTTTCCGAATTCTCACAGCACGTGCACTGCAAACTTTTTGGATTCTCCCTTGCCAGTGGCGAGAGTGGACGGTCATGTGAGCACAAGTATGAGATTTGTATACTTCTGGCCACATTTCTATTAGACTTGTCAGGACTCATGCAATTCATTTTCATTGAGCGAGCCAGTGCATGTCTAATTAGCACATGACTACATGTATGTAAATCGCATACTTGTGATTTTGTGACCTCCCACTCTCACCGCTGGCACCAGAGAATCCTGACATCGTGTCATGCAGTGCGCATTCTGTGAGAATTCAGAAGTCTACAGTCACAAACTTGGACAGACCATTTAATGCTTCTAACAAATCAAACCATAGTAACCCTCAACTTGTCAAACAGCACAACACTTTATTAACATAGCCATGTATAATATAATCTTACAAGTTATGAGTTGTTAGATGTGTACAGTATAAGAACTAATAACAGCACAAGAATACATCACCAGAACCACCAACAGCACAAAATTCATCATCAGAACCACCAGCAGAACAGAACACCAGTTTAGGAACCAATATATCTAATTATATTTAATGCTATTGTCTTTGTATTTTTGGTTCGTCCTACACTTTTGCACCTGGTTTCTTGGTGGTGGGTATAGGTTAGTGAATAATAGGGGCAGTGAGGGTCAGCCACCCGGAGCGGGGGATGTTCAAAAAAGTATGACACCCTCCGCTGGTAGGAAGGGTAAGTGGAGGATTTAACTCAGTACCCTTAAACCTCATTCAGTAATCAGTCTATCGCTATATTCCCTCACGCTTTCCTATTTTTCATCTGATCATTCACCAGCACTGTGTTCATGTGTCACGGCCAGGTGGACGGGCAGACCCAGGAGGTGGATCCACTGGGCCGAACTCCAAGATGGTAGTAAAGAGTCCGGTAGCTGGAACACTATAAACAGCAGAACAGTCCGTGCACACGAGTATAGCGGAGAAGTCCCTGGGACCACGGAGTCACGGGTGGTAGTCCGGGTGACGCAGCTCAGGTTGGGAAGCCGAGATGATGTCAGGCGGGGTCCGGAACCTTTGGAGCGAGATGACGGGTCACCGCAGGGATCCGAGATGGTGCGGACTGTCAGGATGGCAGATGGACAGCGTTCGGGGTTCAGGATACGGCAGGACTGGATGGCGAGGCAGGCACGGCTCTACAAGAGAGATAGGTGAGTATATGCACAGCGACACCAGGAGACCTGACTCCTAGCTTAGGAAACACGAAGATCAGGCCCCGCCCCCTTGGACAATAAACCCCTTTACACCCTGTACCTGTTTAGCCTCATTTCCTCTTAATGGACGCTGGCCCTTTAAGAAAGGGTCAGTGACCGCGCGCGCGCCCTAATGCGCATGTGCGCGGCCCGGGTGCCAGAAGCCAGGGAAGGAAGCTGAGAGGAGGACGCAGGGGAGCCGGCCAGGGCCTGGGAAGCCGTCGGGCGCCGGGATCGGAGACCAGGGGGCCTGGGAAGGACGGGCACCGGAGGCTGGAGAGCGGGGAGCGTGGCAGGTGAGCCGGGGAGCGGGGCTGAGGACCCGGGGAGCGGAGCAGAGGACCCGGGGAGGGGAGCCGAGGACCCGGGGAGCGTGACAGTACCCCCCCCCACGCCCCCCTCCCCGCAACCGGGACATGAAGGCACGGATCAGAGGAGTGCCCACGTTCTCCCTGGGCTCCCAGGACCTATCCTCAGGACCATACCCTTCCCAGTCCACCAGGAAGAACTGTCGACCACGTACGGTCTTCATGGCCACGATATCCCTTACCGCATAGATGTCGTCATCGGCAATAGGTGGAGGAGCCGGACTGGCAGCAGCGGAGAAGGGACCAAGGACTACCGGCTTGAGCAGGGAGACGTGGAATGAGTTGGGTATCCTCATCGTGGCCGGGAGCTGTAGCTTGTAGGAGACCTCATTGATCTTGTTGAGGACTTTAAACGGCCCAATGTAGCGAGGACCCAGCTTGTATGATGGTATCTTCAGGCGGACGTACTTGGAGGCAAGCCAGACGAGATCTCCAGGAGAGAAACACGGAGGGTCCAGACGTTTCTTGTCTGCGTGTCTTTTCATCCGCAGGGAAGCACGCCCAAGGGACGCTTTGACAGAGTCCCAAATGGTTGCAAAGTCACGGGCTACAGTATCTGCAGCAGGGACATCCGAAGAAGGGGATACAGGCAATGGGATGGAAGGCTGAAGTCCGTAAACGACATGGAAGGGAGAGCTGGAGGACGACTCACTGATGTGGTGGTTGTGGGAGAATTCAGCCCAAGGAAGAAGAGCGGACCAGTCGTCGTGATGGGCGTTAACATAGTGACGTAAGAAAGAGGTCAAGATTTGATTGACCCTCTCTACCTGGCCATTAGACTGAGGATGGTATGCAGATGAAAAGTCCAGAGTCACTCCCAGATGTTTACAGAGAGCCCTCCAGAAGCGGGAGGTGAACTGAGTTCCTCTGTCGGATACGATGTGTAATGGAAAGCCATGCAAGCGGAAGATGTGTTGTATATAGGCGTCCGCGAGTTCCTGAGCAGAGGGCAGTCCAGCCATAGGGACGAAATGAGCCATTTTAGAGAACCGGTCCACCACGACCCATATGACTGTGTGTCCGGAGGACAATGGCAAGTCCGTAATAAAGTCCATTGCTATGTGTTGCCACGGAACTGAGGGTATCGGCAGAGGCAGAAGACGGCCATATGGGAGGTGTTTGGGCGTCTTGTTCCTGGCACAAGAGGAGCAGGCGGATACAAAAGCAGCGACGTCCGTGCGAAGGGATGGCCACCAATAATGACGTACAATCGCACCCCATGTCTTTTTCTGACCAGCATGACCGGCTGTTTTCGAGGCATGACCCCAGTGTAACACTTTTTTCCTGTCTACCTCAGAGACATAGGTCTTCCCGGGCGGTATCTGGGCCAGGGTGACAGGGGCCACCGGAATGATTTTACTAGGACAAATGATGGGTTGGGTAGTCTCTTCCTCCTGCTCCATGGGCATGAAAGACCTGGACAAGGCATCAGCGCGTACATTCTTGTCCGCGGGTCGGAAGTGAAGCTGGAAATCAAACCTGGCAAAGAATAGGGACCACCTGGCTTGCCGTGGGTTCAGACGCTGAGCGGACCGTAGGTATTCCAAGTTCTTGTGGTCCGTGTAAATAATCACGGGGTACACTGCACCTTCCAGGAGGTAGCGCCATTCCTCCAAAGCCAGTTTGACTGCCAAGAGCTCTCGGTCACCGATGGTGTAGTTGCGTTCAGGCGCTGAGAAGCCCTTGGAGAAGAATCCGCAAGTCACCATCTTCCCGGAGGAGGACTTTTGCATGAGCACTGCTCCGGGCCCTTGAGTAGGAGGCATCCACCTCCAAGGTGAACTGGCGGTTTAACTCCGGACGGTGGAGTACAGGAGAGGAAGCAAAAGCCCGCTTCAGAGAGCCAAACGCGGCGTCGGCCGCAGGTGACCAGTCCTTTGGATTAGCCTCCTTCTTAGTCAAAGCGGAGAGAGGAGCAGTCAAGGCAGAGAAGTGAGGGATAAACTGGCGGTAGTAGTTGGCGAATCCCAGGAAGCGTTGGATTGCCTTCAGTCCAGAAGGAGGAGGCCAGTTGAGAATGGCGGAGACCTTCTTGGGATCCATCTGCAGTCCAGTCTCAGAGATGATGTACCCCAGAAAGGGGAGAGAAGACTGCTCAAAGACACACTTCTCATACTTTGCGTACAGACGATTCTCCCTCAGTCTTTGTAGAACCAGCTGTACGTTTTCTCTGTGGGTTTGGAGGTCCGGAGAGAAGACAAGGATGTCATCTAGATACACTACCACACAGATGTAGAGAAGGTCCCGGAACACGTCGTTCACCAGTTCTTGAAAGACGGCAGGAGCGTTACACAGGCCGAAGGGCATCACGCAGTATTCATAATGTCCATCGCGCGTATTGAACGCGGTCTTCCATTCGTCACCAGAGCGGATGCGTACCAGATTGTAAGCACCCCGAAGATCCAGCTTGGTGAACACACGAGCTCCCCTAAGCCGGTCAAACAATTCGGGGATGAGCGGCAGAGGGTACTTGTTTTTTACGGTGATTTGATTCAAACCCCGGTAGTCTATGCATGGGCGTAAGTCGCCCTCTTTCTTCTTGACAAAGAAGAAACCTGCTCCAGCAGGAGAGGAGGATCTCCGAATGAATCCCCTTGCCAGGCTCTCTGAGATGTAAGCAGACATGGCCCTTGTTTCGGCTGGAGATAAAGGATATATCCGTCCTCGTGGTGGTGTTGTTCCTGGGAGCAGGTCGATGGCACAATCGTATGGACGATGTGGCGGCAGTACCTCGGATTCCTTTTTATCAAAGACATCTGCAAAGGACCAATAGGCCGAGGGCAGCCCCGGTAGGTTCTCTGGAACCGGAGGTCGTCGGATGGGTTGTATGGACTTTAGGCACCTCTCATGACACGAAGAGCCCCATCGGGTGATTTCGCCAGTGCCCCAGCTGACTGATGGTTCGTGTGTCCGCAACCATGGAAGTCCCAGCAGGATCTGATGGGACATGTGTGGGAGGACGTAGAAAGCGATGTTCTCGGTGTGAAGGGCACCGATACGCAGTTCGACCGGCCTGGTGATCCAGGAGATGGTGTCAGAGAGGGGTCTCCCATCCACAGAGGCAATCACTAGGGGCTTGTCGAGTGGAATAACAGGCACCTGGTACTTGTCCACCGTGGCCTGCTGGATGAAATTGCCTGCTGCCCCGGAATCGAGGTAGGCATCAGCCGTGAACCGCGTCTCTCCCGTTGTCACTTGCACTGTCCATGTAACCGGGTCAGAGAGAGTCCCAGCACCTAGGGTGGCCTCTCCTACCAACCCTAGGCTTTGGAGTTTCCCGGCCTCTCTGGACAGGAGCGTAGCAGGTGTGTGTCCTCTCCGCAGTAAAAGCAGAGGCCCTTGGCGAGCCGCTCTGCTCGACGTTGTTCAGACTGCCGCACTCGGTCGATCTGCATGGGCTCGTGGACGGGGGCCCCAGCTGTCGATGACTGAAGTACGGAGGGTTTCTGCGGGGGAGAGGAATGCCGTACCGGACGTCTCTCACGGGACACTTCCTTGGATCGCTCCTGAAAGCGAATGTCCACTCGAGTCGCTAGGGCAATCAGGGCATCCAGGGTGGTCGGTACGTCACGACCCGCCAGCTCGTCTTTAATTCGCCCTGAGAGTCCTTCCCAGAAGGCGGCGGTTAGGGCCTCGTTGTTCCACCCGAGTTCTGAGGCCAGGGTGCGAAACCGGATCGCGTATTGACCCACCGTCAGAGTCCCCTGACGTAACCGGAGAAGAGACGAAGCAGACGCGGAGGCGCGTCCGGGCTCATCAAAGGTACCACGGAATGCCTGCAGGAACTCCTGGATGTTCGTGGTCACAGGATCCCCCTTCTCCCACAAGGGGTTCATCCACGCCAGTGCCTCACCCTCTAGATGGGACATGATGAAGGCGACCTTGGCTTGGTCGGAGGCAAACAAATGCGGCAGCTGCGTGAAATGGAGGGAGCATTGGTTTAAGAATCCCCTGCAGGTCTTGGGGTCTCCGGCGTACCGGGGTGGTGAAGCCAACCGAAGTCTGGTGGTATCTGAAGAAGTCGCCACAGGAGCTGGATCCGTGGATTGACTAGTGGAAGCCCGGGATGTTGAAGTCGTAACTGCCACTTGTAGCGTGTTCAGGCGGGCGTCTACAGAAGACATGAATTGCAGCATGCGGGTCTGGACTTCACGCTGGCGTTGGAGTTCCTCCTGTACGGCTGCTAGTGCTGCAGCGGGATCCATGGCCTGATCTTACTGTCACGGCCAGGTGGACGGGCAGACCCAGGAGGTGGATCCACTGGGCCGAACTCCAAGATGGTAGTAAAGAGTCCGGTAGCTGGAACACTATAAACAGCAGAACAGTCCGTGCACACGAGTATAGCGGAGAAGTCCCTGGGACCACGGAGTCACGGGTGGTAGTCCGGGTGACGCAGCTCATGTTCGGAAGCCGAGATGATGTCAGGCGGGGTCCGGAACCTTTGGAGCGAGATGACGGGTCACCGCAGGGATCCGAGATGGTGCGGACTGTCAGGATGGCAGATGGACAGCGTTCGGGGTTCAGGATACGGCAGGACTGGATGGCGAGGCAGGCACGGCTCTACAAGAGAGATAGGTGAGTATATGCACAGCGACACCAGGAGACCTGACTCCTAGCTTAGGAAACACGAAGATCAGGCCCCGCCTCCTTGGACAATAAACCCCTTTATACCCTGTACCTGTTTAGCCTCATTTCCTGTTAATGGACGCTGGCCCTTTAAGAAAGGGTCAGTGACCGCGCGCGCGCCCTAATGCGCATGCGCGCGGCCCGGGTGCCAGAAGCCAGGGAAGGAAGCTGAGAGGAGGACGCAGGGGAGCCGGCCAGGGCCTGGGAAGCCGTCGGGCGCCGGGATCGGAGACCAGGGGGCCTGGGAAGGACGGGCACCGGAGGCTGGAGAGCGGGGAGCGTGGCAGGTGAGCCGGGGAGCGGGGCTGAGGACCCGGGGAGCGGAGCAGAGGACCCGGGGAGGGGAGCCGAGGACCCGGGGAGCGTGACATCATGTCCTGTATGTTGTCTAAAAAGACACTTGGTTTCGAATTTTAATCTGATTTATTAAAGCATATTATTTTCGAGGTATTGTCTAGGTGGTTTTTTCACGCATCATACCTCGCTATCCTATTTGTCGTGGTTTTTTCACATTATAGATGTTGTCTCTGATCAGAGTCGTTCTCTTTCTTTTCTTCATCTTGTTCAGACTCCATGATGATTTTTCACATCTAGAGCTTGTCTCTACATACTTAAAATAGCATTGTCATTATAATGCTCCTGAATAAAAATATCTGCCCTATGCTGTGTCCTTGAATAAATAATTGCCTCTCACTGAGTTCCCTGCACAAAATGTGACCCCACAATGCCCATCTTATGGTGCATGCCCTCTACACTGCCCTCTCCTCTACATACTGAGCCCCCTCATCACACAGTCCACTACACTGTTTCACCCCTATACTGCCCAGTCTTTATACTGTGCCCCCTCATCATACTTGCCCTCCTCAGCATTCTGTCCCTTACTTGCTGTGGCCTCACTCTGTCCCTCCCATGCTGCCCTCTCTATCGCCTTCACACTATTCAGTCTCTATTCTGTGCCCCCTCACATTTTTTTACTATTTCTGTACTAATATCTCACCCTCACTCCTCATTCTGTGTCCGCATCCATCCCCCATCTCACTTCCCATACTGTCCACATACATTCCCCTCTCTCTCCCTATACTGCTTGCACCCATCCCGCCTCACTCCTCATACTGTGTCTGTACCATCCTACCATCATTTTCCATACTGTATCTGTACCCTTTCCCCCTCACTCCTCATACTGTGTCTGCACGCATCCTGCCCCCTCACTCTCCATACTGTGTCCTCACTAAATGCACCCCCTCTCTCCCCATAATGTGTCTTCACCCATCATGTTCCCTCACTTCCCATAATGTGTTTCCACACATTGCACCCCTTGCTCCCCATGATATGTCCTTTCCCATCCCACTGCCTTACTCCTCATACTGTGTACACATACACTCCACCTCACACCCCATAATGTGTCCTCTAATTTCTCCCCACCTGTTCCCCATACTGTGCCTGCATTCATTCCCCACTCAAACTGTTTTCTTGTACATACTCCCCCATCTCCCCCTTGCTCCTCATATTGTGTCCTCAAATTTCTCCAGCACACCACCAACCACCCACGCTGTCAGCTGACTCTGCTGCGCCAAAGAGTGATAAGTGATCAGCAGCGTGATAAGTTGACCTGATCACACTAGTGATGTCGCTCTGACCCAGAAGTGCTAGCAGTCAGGGCTTCAAGTGTACTTGTGTCTGAAAGATGCAAGTACAATGGATCAGTGGGAGTGGGGGCGCTGCACCTTCTCTGAGCAGGCTATCAGCTTGACAGCAGGTTCAAAAAATAGCCAGCTCCCATATGGGGGTGGGTTGGCAAAATGCAGCCTTGAACCTCCACATCAGGCAACCCGACAGCAACACCTACTGGCTTCATCAGGGGCATGTGCCCTGCTCACCTCCCCTCCACAAGATACAGCTCTGGCTTATCTCAGGGAGACAATAAGATCTGCAGTTAGAAATAAGGGGTGCTTCACACACAGCGAGATCGCTGCTGAGATCGCTGCTGGGTCACGGTTTTTGTGACGCAGCAGTGACCTCATTGGCGATCTCGCTGTGTGTGACACTGAGCAGCGATCTGGCCCCTGCTGTGAGATCGCTGCTCGTTACACACAGCCCTGGTTCTTTTTTTTTATTGTTGCTCTCCCGCTGTGATGCACAGATCGCTGTGTGTGACAGCGAGAGAGCGACGAAATAAAGCAAGCAGGGAGCAGGAGCCGGCATCTGGCAGCTGCGGTAAGCTGTAACCAGGGTAAACATCGGGTAACCAAGGTGGTTACCCAATATTTACCTTCGTTACCAGCCTCCGCCACTCTCACGCTGCCAGTGCCGGCTCCCTGCTCTCTGCACATGTAGCTGCAGTACACATCGGGTTAATTAACCCGATGTGTACTGTAGCTAGGAGTGCAGGGAGCTGTTATGTCACAGAAAATGGTGACGTAACAGCGACGTCGTTATCGCTGTCGCTATGTGTGAACCCAGCCTATGGCCCATTTCACACGTCAGTGAAAAACAGTGACGTTTTTCACTGGCGTGTAAAACACGCACATGTCCCTGCGTGTGCCGTGATTCACGGCACACGTGGGTTGTCTAAGTGCAATCCGGGCTCCGTTCTCCGTGGCCCGTGATTGCACTTAGAAAACAACTCACCTGTGCGCGCTCCCGCTGTCCATGGTGCTGATCGCTCCCGCGGTGCAGCATCCGGCCGGCGGTGACCCCCGCAGCAGCTGCTTCCGGGTCGGCTGTGTCGCGCATAATGAATATGCGCGACAATAATGAGCCGGCTCAGAAGCAGCAGGCTGCACGGGCTGCAGAGGACATCGCTGGACGCCGAGTGAGTAAAAATGATTTTTATTTTAAAAGTAAGTTTTTTTCTGGCACGTGTTTCACGGACCACACCACTGCGTGGTCCGTGGAACATCAGTGATGCCAGAAAAAAATGGACATGTCTCCGTGCGGCAATCACGCACACACGGGTACGCCGCACGGAGACACGTGCAGTGAAAAATCACTGACGTGTGAGCAGACCCATTCATTATAATGGGTCTGCGTATGTCAGTGATTCTGGTACGTTTTAAAAAAAGCACAAACGTACCAGAATCACTGACATGTGAAAGGGGCCTAAGGCATGCTGGATCATTATTTCCTAAGACAATAAATTGTCTAGGGCTCATTAGACAAATCCATCGATATCGGCAGATTCCGATAATATTAGTCAAATGTGTATGGGGTGCTTTAGTTTATTAAAATTATAGTTACAATTTAGGCTTAATCAAGTAATGGTTTTCATTTTTGGTGCAAACTGACAACTGAGACCATGTACACATGTTGAGTATTTGGTGAGTTTTTTACATCAGTATTGGTAAGAGAAAACCGGAAGTAAAATAATCAAAGTAACTGTATAATAGAAACACGGCACCACTTATGAATTTTTTTACCCACTCCTGGTTTTGTCTTACAAACATTGAGGTAAAAAACTCTCCAAATACTCAATGTGTGCATAGTGTCTAACAGTGGTCATGGAGTGATCTATTTCAGTTATATAATTGTAGCAAAATATCTTTGCATACACACCATGTTCCAAATTATTATGCAAATTGGATTTAAGTGTCATAGCGATTAATTTTTTTTTTTTTTCAATGAAACTCATTGATGGTATTGTGTCTCAGGGTTCTTTGGATCACTGAAATCAATCTTAGATACTTGTGATAATTAGTTTGCCAGATGAGCCCAATAAAAGGAAAACTGGATGTTCTGCAATATTAAGCAGGCCACAGATTTCAAGTAACATGGGAAAGAAAAAGGATCTCTATGCTGCCGAAAAGCATCAACTAGTGCAATGCCTTGGACAAGGGATGAAAACATTAGATATTTCACGAAAACTTAAGCGTGATCATCGTACTATGAAGAGATTTGTGGCTGATTCTGAGCACATATGTGTTCATGCTGATAAAGGCAGAATGAGGAAGGTTTCTGCCAGGCAAGTTCATCGGATTAAGAGAGCAGCTGCTAAAAAAACCTGCAAACAGATATTTGAAGCTGCTGGTGCCTTTGGAGTCCCTCGAACCTCAAGGTGTAGGATCCTTCAAAGGCTTTCAGTGGTGTATAAACCTACTATTCGGCCACCCCTAACCAGTGCTCACAAGCAGAAATGGTTGCAATGGGCCCAGACATACATGAAGACTAATTTTCAAACAGTCTTGTTTTCTGATGAGTGTCGAGTAGAGATGAGCGAACCGGTCCCGGTTCGGCTCGAGGCCGGTTCGCCGAACGGGGGTCCCGTTCGAGTTCGGTTCGTCGAACGTTCGACGAACCGAACTCGAACGTATAGGCTATAATGGGAGGCAATCACAAACACATAAAAATGCATGATAAATGTACACAAACAGTTAATAAACATTGCCATAACACTTACCGGTCCTCGTGATCCCTTCTGCACTCTGTCTCCTGCCGCTATTCCATCCGATGATCGCTGAATCCTCCCGGTGACCTGCACTGCCAGCAGAGATGCAGGACCTATCGTGACGTCAAAATAGCCATGTGACCAGTCACGTGGCTATTATCTCATTGGCTACAGACTGGTCACATGACTATGACACGTCATGTAGGACCTGCGAGTGCATCTCTCCGGTACACGGTGCACATATGTGTATCGCCGTGTACCGGCGACATGCTCTAGCACACGGTCGACTCCCCCTTCCGTTAGGGACCGGCTGACACAGCCGGTCATTAACGGAGATCACCGTTGCCATAGCAACGCAGTTAGCGGTGACGTCACCGCTAACCGCGGCTCCGAGAGCACCGTTGCTATGGTAACGCGTCTGTCAGCGTTACCGCTAGCAGCCAGCACTGATCACTCACGGAGTGAAGGCTGCACGCTGCTTTCCGATTGTAGTGATGATTGTAGTGAGGATGAGGTTCCCCAGCCCCAAGTGATGAGCTGGTGAATCTCATCCTCACTACAATCGTCACTACTACTACACTAGAAAGAAAGAAGACAGAAGAGCAGGATCGTGGAGGGCTGACAGGGGGTAATAAAGATGGAGTCTCTAATGTGTCTGTGTATTTATTTCTATTAAAGTATTTTTTCTCTGTGTGGTGTTTTTTTTAACTCTTTATTGGAGATTCTTAATGGCCGGGTCAAACGTGCCTGACATTAAGAATCTCTGGCTTAATACTGGCTAGTAAAACAAAGCCAGTATTAACTCATGATTACCCAACAAGCCACCCGGCTCCAGGGCTGTTGGAAGAGTTGGATACAGCGCCAGATGATGGCGCTTCTATGAGAGCGCCATTTTCTGGGACGGCTGCGGACTGAAATCCGCAGCAGAGGCGCCCACAAACCTCGGGCTAACCTGTGCTGCGGATTCCAATCCCCAGCTGCCTAGTTGTACCCGGCTGGACACAAAAATAGGGCGAAGCCCACGTCATTTGTTTTTTAATTATTTCATGAAATAAGTGAAATAATTAAAAAAAAACGGGCTTCCCTATATTTTTGGTTCCCAGCCGGGTACAAATAGGCAACTGGGGGTTGGAGGCAGCCCGTGGCTGCCAGCTGTACCTGGCTAGCATAGAAAAATATGGCGAAGCCCACGTCATTTTTTTGGTGGGCAAAAAAATTCTGCATACAGACCTGGATGGAGTATGCTGAGCCTTGTAGTTCTGCAGCTGCTCTCTGCTCTTCTCCATGCAGAACTACAAGGCTCAGCATACTCCATCCAGGACTGTATGCAGAAGTTTTTTGCCCCCTGAAAAAATTATGTGGGCTTCGCCATATTTTTGTATGCTAGCCAGGTACAGCAGGCAGGTACGGCTGCCCCCAACCCCCAGTTGCCTATTTGTACCCGGCTGGGAACCAAAAATAAAGGGAAGCCCTTTTTTTATTATTTCATGAATTTCATGAAATAATTAGAAAACAAATGACGTAGGCTTCGCCCCATTTTTGTGTCCAGCCAGGTACAACTAGGCAGCTGGGGATTGGAATTCGCACCACAGGTTGGCCTGAGCTTTCTGGGCCCCACTGCTGCGAATTGCAGTCTGCAGCCGCCTCAGAAAATGGCATTTTCATAGAAGCGCCATCTTCTGGCGCTGTATCCAACTCTTCCAGCACCTGCCTGCTATACCTGGCTAGCATACAAAAATATGGCGAAACTCACGTCCTTTTTTTGTAGTTTTTTGGCAAAAAAAATAAAAAATGCTTCCCTGGATTTTCCATTACCAGTGAAGGTAACACCAAGCAGTGGGGGTTAGCAGCCAGTAGCTGCTTGGATTACCCTTAGCTAGCAATACAAAAAATGCAGCGGGAGCCCATATTTTTTTTTTTTAATTATTTATATAAATAACTAAAAATAAAATGGGCTTCCCTGTATTTTGATTGCTGGACATCACTGTGCTGTAAAAATAAATCTTTAAAAAAATGACGTAGCGCTCCGCGGTATTTTTGATTCTCAGCGCAGATAAAGCAGACAGCTATGGGTTGCCACCCCCATCTGCCTGCCGTTACCTTGGTTGGCAATCAAAATACAGGGAAGCCCATTAATTTTTTCTATTTAAAAAATAGTTAAAAAAAAAAAATGACGTTGGGTCCCCCCATTTTTGATAGCCAGCTAGGGTAAAGCAGACGGCTGTAGCCTGAAAACCACAGCTGGCAGCTTTACCGTGGTTGGGGATCCAATGTGGAGGTCCCCTCAGGCTCTTTTTTATAATTATTTTATAAATATTAATAATTACACAAAAAAAGTAGGGTCCCCTCCAAATTGGATCACCAGCCAAGGTAAAGCGGACAGCTGTGGTCTGGTATTCTCAGGGTGGGAAGGTCCATAGTTATTGGGCCTTCACAGCCTAAAAATAGCAGGCCGCAGGCACCCCAGACGTGGCGCATCCACTAGATGCGCCAATCCTGGCGCTTCACCCCAGCTCATCCCGTGCCCTGGTGCAGTGGCAAACGGGGTAATAAATCGGGTTGATACTAGCTGTAAAGTCACCTGAGATCAAGCCCAGCAGTTTGTGATGTCATGGCGTCTATTAGATACCCAACATCATAAACTGTCAGTACTAACAAAAACAAAAAATCGACAAAAGAAATTTATTTGAAAAAACAGTCCCCAAAACATTTCCTCTTTCACCAATTTATTGTAAGAAAAAAAATAAAGGGGTCCCACGACGACTCTGGACCGTCTAGAATATGGGGGGGAGACACTCAGGGAACGTATCCCCCATTTTCTAGGAGTGCGGACCCTTCATGTGAGGAGTGTGGGTGCAATGAATCTGCACTCACTCTCCCCGGGTCCACAGCAGCAGAGTCCATGTCGTAATGGTTGCTACCAAAGCTGCAATGCCCTGCTCATGAGGTAAGGGCATGCCTAATCAGGAGAACTACTGTAGAGGAAGCTCTGCTCACTGGTATATAGGTGCTCAGAGGTAATAATAGATAAAATTAGTGAGTAACCTCGGCACTCTAAATCTCCCAGACTAAGTCAGTAAGTCACAATGGATAGTAATGCAAAATCACTCTTTATTGGTCCGTATTAAGAACATTTTTTTTTTCATAAGCATATATGTTTTTGTCCAAAACAAGTTACAAATGACGTTTCGGCCTGAGCCTTCATCAGATTGGACTTATCTGCATGTAATCATGAAAAATGACAATAATCAGTATCACATAAGAGTGAGAGAACAATAACATAAACTCGAACAATGTAGAGGTACAATTGGGATGCAGCAAAAAAATTGCAACACAGCAAGAAATGAAACACATGATACAAATCAGCCTCCCCAGAAGTGGCGCATCCATTAGATGCGCCAATCCTGGTGCTTCGCCTCAGCTCATCCCGCGCCCTGGTGCGGTGGCAAACGGGGTAATATATGGGGTTAATACCAGATGTGTAATGTCACCTGGCATCAAGCCCTGGGGTTGGTGAGGTCAGGCGTCTATCAGATACCCGACATCACCAACCCAGTCAGTAATAAAAAAAAATAGACGACAAACACATTTTTAATTGAAAAAACACTCCCCAAAACATTCCCTCTTTAACCAATTTATTAGAATGAAAAACAAATCCAGGTCTTATGTAATCCAAGGGGTTGCCATGACGATCCACACTGTCCCAGTCAATGAAGAGCAGGATGTTCCCCATTGGCTGGGAGAGCAGTGCAGTGACCTGAGCTAACATCAATGGGTCAGCCCAGGTCACTGCAGGGGATGACAAGTGCTGCTGTCAGCGAGGTACATTACCTGCGCTGATCTCCAGCACACTGACAGCCCCTGTCACTGAGTTCAATGACCGGCGCCTTCACAGCCAAATATCGCGAGAGGTCCGTGACGTCACCGCTAGTCAGTCTCGGGTCGGAAGCGAGAGGTGATGTGACAAGCGGCGGCCATGGAGGACAGTGACAGCGCTGAGGTCGGGATGGCGGGACTTCATCGCCGCAGGTAAGCAGAGCGGGACCATGTGTCTGTGTGTGTGTGTGTGTGTGTGTGTATGTATGTGTACGTGTGTGTGTGTATATGTGTACATGCCGCGGGCAGGAGGGGGCGGAGCGAGCTGAGCGGGGAAGTGTGGGCTTCCTGCACGTAACTAAGATAAACATCGGGTTACTAACCAAAGCGCTTTGCTTGGATACCCGATGTTTATCTTGGTTACCAGCTTGTGGCAGGCTGCCAGCGATGGCTCCTGCATACTGTAGCTGTAAAAAGCCCTGCTTTTTGCTGCTAGAACCGTTCTCGAACGTATCTAGAACTATCGAGCTTTTGCAAAAAGCTCGAGTTCTAGTTCGATCTCGAACAGCCCCCAAAATCACTCGAGCTTAGAACTGGAGAACCACGAACCGCGAACCGCGCTCAACTCTAGTGTCGAGCAACCCTGGATGGTCCAGATGGATGGAGTAGTAGATGGTTGGTGGATGGCCACCATGTCCCAACAAGGCTGCGACTTCAGCAAGGAGGTGGAGGAAACATGTTTTGGGCCGGAATCATGGGGAGATCTGGTAGGCCCCTTTTGTGTTCCTGAAGGTGTGAAAATGACCTCTGCAAGGTACATAGAGTTTCTGACTGACAACTTTGTTCCATGGTACAAAAAGCAGAAACGTGCCTTCAGAAGCAAAATCATCTTCATTCATGACAATGCACCATCTCATGCTGCAAAGAATACCTCTGTGTCATTGGCCGCTATGGGCATAAAAGGAGATAAACTAATGGTACAGCCACCATCTTCCTCTGACCTCAACCCTATAGAGAACCTTTGGAGTATCATCAAGCAAAAGATCTATGAGGGTGGTAGGCAGTTCACATCAAAACAGCAGCTCTGGGAGGCTATTCTGACATACTGTTATCATTGGAAGGTTACTTCAATAAAATACGATGTATACTCTAATGAGTAATGACTTTTATTAGACTGACTGTCATTTGCACCGACCATTTGAGAAAATCAGAGAAAACTATCATTTGCATAATAATTTGGAACATGGTGTTTGAAGACACTGAATAAACAATCTGAAGGTAAAACTTGGTGACTGATATTGCATTCTTTCAAGTTTTAAGTAAACGATAACCTGAAAGAACTTTTGCCATCCACATTTGTCAATGTACTTTGCTTCCTAATGTAATAGTAAAGAGCTTACAGATGAGTAAAGCTTGCTGTTTTTACTATCCTTATATATAGAGAAGAGTATATTATATGCAGGAAGTAAAAACTATTTAGATAATTACAATATGGTTAACAATAAGTTGGAAGCATGGGATCTTGTAATGAAGAACATAACACAATCAGGAACACACTGTGCACTTGGTGCTGCACCAGCTCCCACTATTGCCATTGCCATGTGCTATGCTGCAGCCATTAGTGGGAAGGCGTCTGTGAAATGCTTTAAGTGCTGAAAATCTGGAAAAATCCCACTATGTATATTAAAATAGCAGCTGCTCTGTATACGAAATGAAAACTACATTACCCAAAAAGAAACAGTTTACAGATGGTGAATGAAAAAAGCAGTTTTGGCATCATGGAGAGATCTTCTTCCAATATTTAACCAGTTTAAGAGCTGAGAAGGAAAAAAAAAAAAAAAGGAAGAGCAGCAAGCCTTATATAACAGATTCTCCCAGCCCCCTGCTATCCCAAAGGAGGCCTTTGCTGTACTAAAATTTTGCAAAGCCTTGCATTGTTCTGACACCGGATCAGCAAACACATAAAAAGCAACTGCCAGCTCAAAAGCAATCCAGTGATAGAGCCTGGTGCTATCTAATCAAGGCCAAAAGGTCACTTCCGAACAACTGGGCAATAAAAGATTATGTCTAACCTCAGAAGAGAAAGGTCCAGAGGTGGCTAGATGGGGAGGGGAATGGAGGGCAAAAGACCCCCACACCTCCCCTCTGTGGGAGGAAGTGCATTGAATAAAGCCAGCAGACAGGAACCATCTGGCTCTGTGAGTGGTCTGCCCTAAGAAGAGAGAAAAGTCTTCCCACTGGGCTACAAACTCGGAGCAATTATTCCAGCTCTTCCGAGCAGGCTCCTCTGTTCTGACAGCATAGTGGAGAAAATACAAAAGCATGCAAAAAGAAAAAAGAGCTATATTTGATCTATCTAATTAACATGGTGATTTCATAAGGATTCAAACACACATATAACCTCATATATAACCAGTGTCAGACTGGGGCGGCAGCGACAATATTGACTCTGGGGGCCCACTGATCAACTACAAGTATTACATGCACAAGTTTACCTATGCTCTATACAATATATACTGGGTAGTTTGTAAAATGAATGATGAGATGTTTTCTTTATCTGTACATGGTGAAACACGTGTATTATGGCAACTACAATAGCCCTCAGTCCAGTAGACCACTGCGCAACCAGCTCTGTCCTCACCTATTGTACCATCACCCATTCCCTGTAGACTGTGAGCCCTCGCGGGCAGGGTCCTCTCTCCTCCTGTACCAGTCTGTTATGTACTGTTAATGATTGTTGTACGTATACCCTTTCACTTGTAAAGCGCCATGGAATAAATGGCGCTATAATAATAAGTAATAATAATAATAACTATTCCTAATGTGGAGGGGTAAGTGAAGTACTACTGTAAAGAGGCCCACCAGAGGATCCTCCTGTTCTCCTGTGGGCCATTCCAAGCCTGCATATAACATCACTGTCATTCAGAAAATAATAATAATAATATAGTAAAATATAAATAGTTTTTTTTTTTAATTTATTTTTTTCATAGAGTAAGGGTGGTGGATTAGCGCTATCACATTCTACCCTTCAAAACACCAATCACGTTATGTAATGTAATGTGAATAATGGCTTGTGTCTTTTTGTATAATGTGCCATGTGAATTGTGTTGTGATGTACAGTGATAATATAATGTCATATGTTGTAGCGATACTGTATAGTATAAGGTATAGTAGTGTTATAGGTAGGAATGTAGTGCATGATGTGATAAGATAGTAATATATAGCAGTATTGTGTGTAGTTGCCAGACTGTGAGGCGGAAAACAGTTAGGGGCACTTTGCACACTACGACATCGCAAGCCATGCTTGCGATGCCGAGCGCGATAGTCCCCGCCCCCGTCGCAGCAGCGATATCTTGTGATAGTTGCCGTAGCAAACACTATCGCTACGGCAGCTTCACATGCACTCACCTGCCCTGCGACGTCGCTCTGGCCCGCGAACCGCCTCCTTATTAAGGGGGCGGGTCATGCGGCGTCATAGCGACGTCACACGGCAGGCGGCCAATAGAAGCGGAGGGGCGGAGATGAGCGGGACGTAAACATCCCGCCCACCTCCTCCCTTCCGCATAGCCGGCCGGGACGCAGGTAGGAGATGTTCCTCGCTCCTGCGGATTCACACACAGCGATGTTTGCTGTTGCAGGAACGAGGAACAACATCGTAACATCGGTCCTTCCCAATTCATGGAAATGACCGACGCTACACCAATGATACTATTACGACGCTTTTGCGCTCGTTAATCATATCAAAAATGATACGATGTCGAGAGCGACGCCGGATGTGCGTCACTTTCGATTTGACCCCACCGACATCGCACCTGCGATGTCGTAGTGTGCAAAGTGCCCCTTAAAGGGTTATTCCCATTTCCAAGATCCTATCCCATTATGTAGGTAGGTGTAATAATATTAACAAATACCTCCAATTAGAAATATAGTATAGTTTTCTACTTCACTATGTCACTTACCTCATATTCAGGGCATTGCAGGATCTTAGGTATCCATGGCTACAACCAGTGTCGGATGGCTACCGGAGGAACTGCAGTAATACCAGTCCTGGCCGCGGTTACCTACACTTAACTCTGGAGCTCTCAACTGAGCTCCGGAGTGCAACCTGGCCTGTTCGTAGCTGAATGCAGGTTACCACAGCTAGGACTGGTATTACCAGAAACCGCCAGTAATACCAGTCCTGGCTGCGGTTACCTGCATTGAACTCTGGAGCTCTCACCTGAGCTGCGGAGTGAAGCCTGGCCTGTCCGCAGCTGTCATGGACTGAACTGTGATAGTCGGCGAATCACAGTTCAGTCCTGCTCCACTCCGGAGCTCTCACCTGAGAGTGCAGGTAACCGCGGCCAGGATTGGTATTACTGCAGCTCATCCGGTAGCCAGTCTGACGCTGGCTACAACCACGCATATAGTCACAGTTAGTTAGTTAGTCAATTCAGTGGCGTAACTAGAGTTTGATAGGCCCTGGTGCAAAATTTGGACCGGGGCCCCCCCTCCACGTACACCGACACTTAGGGTACGGGATAATGACACTGACACTTGGGGAACAGGATAATGACGCTGACATTTCCACAGCACTCAGGTTTCCCATATCAGAGCATGGGAAAGCTGGGTGCTGAGAGAAAATGTACAGCAGAGCATGGGAAAGCTGGGTGCTTAGGGAAAGAGCCTTTTTCCCTCAGTACAAAACATTCCCATTCCACGCTTGTATCTTTGTCCCCCCTCATATATAGTTCTCCAAATACTCTAATTGCCTCCCCATAGCCTTCCATATAGTATAAAGGGTCCCACATAACCCTTCATATATTAGACTGCACCTCCATAGTCCTCCATGTATTATAATGCATTTCCCATAGTTCTCCATGTATTATAATTCATCCCATAGTCCTCCATATATTATAATTCACCCTATAGTTTGCCATATATTATACTGCACCAGATAGTCCTCCATGTATAAACTAGCCCTCATAGCCCTCCAATTATTATAATGAATTTCCCATAGTTCTCCATGTATTATAATTCACTCCATAGTTCTCCATATATTATACTGCACCACATAGTCCTCCATGTTTTTTAACACACCCCCATAGTCCATGTTTAAGGTAGCCTCCATAGTCCTCCATATATTATAATGTAGCCCCCATAGTCCTATATATATTATAATGCAGCTCCTCCATGTATAATGCACCCCTATATTCCATGTATAAGGTGTCCTTCATTTTGTATTATGCAGCCCCATACTCCTCCATGTATAATGCACCCCTACAGTCCATGTATAAGGTGTCCTTCATGTTTATTATGCAGCCCTATAGACCTCCATGTATAATGCAGCCCCATAGACCTCTATGTATCATGCAGCCAGCCCCCCCAGGGCCTCCATGTATCATGCAGCCAGCCCCCCCAAGAGCTCCATGAGTCATGCAGCCAGCCCCACCCATCACCAAGGCCTCCATGTGTCATGCAGCCAGCCCCCCAACACCAAGGCCTCCATGTGTCATGCAGCCAGCTTCCCCGTGTACTCACTGATTTATATTAAAAATAATAAAAAAACAAGTACTCACCTCTCTTCTCCTTCCACCGCTGCTCTGTCCTCACCTCTACTTGTTTTAGTGCTGCTCGTCCTCAAATCTGTCCTCGTTCCCCCGCTGCTCCGGTCTGCGTCCTACCGTCCTGCATGGGGGAAGAATGATGATGCATAGAGCGGCCGGCGCCGCTCTATGCAATATCATAGCAGTGTGCGATGACGGGGGGGCCCGATGCCACCACCGCTGACACCAGGCAGGGAGGCCCAGTATCAGCAGCGGCGACCGGGTCATATAGCGGCCGCGTGGTTTGCGGCAGAACAGCGCAGCACCTTTCTCACAGAAAGGATCTGGCTGCTCATCTGCCAAGCAGCCGCGGGCCCCTAACCTCCCGGGCCCGGTCTCAATGGCGACCGCTGCGACCGCGGTAGTTACGACACGTCAATTGCTTGTGGTCATAACCATGGGTACCTAAGGTCCTGCAATGCCCTGAACATGAGCTAAGTGACATAGTGGTTAAGTAAGTGACCAGCTCTGTCCTCACCTATTGTACCATCACCCATTCCCTGTAGACTGTGAGCCCTCGCGGGCAGGGTCCTCTCTCCTCCTATACCAGTCTGTTTTGTACTGTTAATGATTGTTGTACGTATACCCTCTTTCACTTATAAAGCGCCATGGAATAAATGGCGCTATGATAATAAATAATAATAGTGAATCAGAAGAACTATACTACATTTCTAATTGGAGGCATTTGCCAATATTATTACACCTACTACATATTGGGCTAAGATCTTGGAGATGGGAATACCCCTTTAAGTGTTTTTCTAATGTTATGTGCCATAATGTTTATGCTGTTCTGTGGAGAAGGGTAGATTCTGCCCAGCAGTAGACAGTATGAACAGTTAGTTAAGTGTTGGGACTAGCACACCATGGAAGGGGTCAGATGACAGGGAAAGGGACAGTTCATTCTAGAAGTCAGTGAAGGGCTAATGAGTGAACATAATAAAAGTGTAATCAGTCGGTCGTGAAGGTCACATAAAATGGTTGGTTTGTGGCAATGGAGCAAATGAGATAGAAGGCAAAATAGCGTGAACCCCGAGAGTAGCCGGAGACAAAGGGTATGAGCAGCGTTATACTGTAACTAGAAATGTAGACAGGTTCCAGTTAGTGCCCATGAGAATCTATGGTGAACAAAAAAGATATATGAGAGATAATATATAGATAAAAAAGAACCAATACAATAGTTTACTCAAGCCTGGTGTATGTGCTGAGATAAAAAAGCTAAAAATGCTCAAATGTTAGGGATGCTCATATACAAGACACTATGTAGAACCAAGAGTCTGTGTCATGTGTAATACATGGCTAACCGGAATACAAGACGATATGTAAAGCCAGTGCGTCTGCCATGAAGAGGAAGGATCAGAACAAGCAGGAGTTTCAGAAGAAGCACCCCACGCATATCGCTCTGCACAGCTTTGTCAGGGGAGTATGCCCTAAGGAAAATGCACAAGTATACAGTGCCTACAAGTAGTATTCAACCCCCTGCAGATTTAGCAGGTTTATACATTCGGAATTAACTTGGCATTGTGACATTTGGACTGTAGATCAGCCTGGAAGTGTGAAATGCACTGCAGCAAAAAAGAATGTTATTTCTTTTTTTTTTTTTTTTAAATTGTGAAAAGTTTATTCAGAGGGTCATTTATTATTCAACCCCTCAAACCACCAGAATTCTGTTTGGTTCCCCTAAAGTATTAAGAAGTATTTCAGGCACAAAGAACAATGAGCTTCACATGTTTGGATTAATTATCTCTTTTTCCAGCCTTTTCTGACTAATTAAGACCCTCCCCAAACTTGTGAACAGCACTCATACTTGGTCAACATGGGAAAGACAAAGGAGCATTCCAAGGCCATCAGAGACAAGATCGTGGAGGGTCACAAGGCTGGCAAGGGGTACAAAACCCTTTCCAAGGAGTTGGGCCTACCTGTCTCCACTGTTGGGAGCATCATCCGGAAGTGGAAGGCTTATGGAACTACTGTTAGCCTTCCACGGCCTGGACAGCCTTTGAAAGTTTCCACCCGTGCCGAGGCCAGGCTTGTCTGAAGAGTCAAGGCTAACCCAAGGACAACAAGGAAAGAGCTCCGGGAAGATCTCATGGCAGTGGGGACATTGGTTTCAGTCAATACCATAAGTAACGTACTCCACCGCAATGGTCTCCGTTCCAGACGAGCCCGTAAGGTACCTTTACTTTCAAAGTGTCATGTCAAGGCTCGTCTACAGTTTGCTCATGATCACTTGGAGGACTCTGAGACAGACTGGTTCAAGGTTCTCTGGTCTGATGAGACCAAGATCGAGATCTTTGGTGCCAACCACACACGTGACGTTTGGAGACTGGATGGCACTGCATACGACCCCAAGAATACCATCCCTACAGTCAAGCATGGTGGTGGCAGCATCATGCTGTGGGGCTGTTTCTCAGCCAAGAGGCCTGGCCATCTGGTCCGCATCCATGGTAAGATGGATAGCACGGACTATCTGGAGATTTTGGCCAAGAACCTCCGCTCCTCCATCAAGGATCTTAAGATGGGTCGTCATTTCATCTTCCAACAAGACAATGACCCAAAACACACAGCCAAGAAAACCAAGGCCTGGTTCAAGAGGGAAAAAATCAAGGTGTTGCAGTGGCCTAGTCAGTCTCCTGACCTTAACCCAATTGAAAACTTGTGGAAGGAGCTCAAGATTAAAGTCCACATGAGACACCCAAAGAACCTAGATAACTTGGAGAAGATCTGCATGGAGGAGTGGGCCAAGATAACTCCAGAGATCTGTGCCGGCCTGATCAGGTCTTATAAAAGACGATTATTAGCTGTAATTGCAAACAAGGTTTATTCCACAAAATATTAAACCTAGGGGTTGAATAATAATTGACCCACACTTTTATGTTGAAAATTTATTAAAATTTAACTGAGCAACATAACTTGTTGGTTTGTAAGATTTATGCATCTGTTAATAAATCCTGCTCTTGTTTGAAGTTTGCAGGCTCTAACTTATTTGCATCTTATCAAACCTGCTAAATCTGCAGGGGGTTGAAGACTACTTGTAGGCACTGTATATACATTGTATAGGTAGGTCAAATAGCATACCGATGGTTTGGTGTCCATATCGTGACCCGGAAGGGGAAATCTGAGGTCACAATAGGCATATGAGAGTATGCATTATATAATAATAATAATAATTTTTATTTATATAACGCCAACATATTCCGTAGTGCTTTACAATTCAGAGGGGACATGTACAGATAACATGAGACATTACAGAATAACAAAATTCGAATACCAAGAGGAAAAAGGGCCCTGCTCGTAAGCTTACAGTCTATGAGGAGATAGGGGAGGCACAAAAGGGAATGGGGGGGAATGCTTGTCATATCAGAATAACTCATGAAGGGCAACAGCTCTGCCAGTAATTCATAATGCGCATGCGCAAAGCTACAGCAGCATCTGCTGACCGCACAGGCCACAGGGCAGAGGGCAGAGACAAAGGCAATGGACAGCGACTAAATAAGCAGCCGGTAATAGTGACAAAATGAATTTGTATAGGCAGAAGTTGGCGATCCTGAATGGCGAAAAAAATCATAAATACTGCACCTGAGTGAGGCCGCAGCGACATCTATTCAAGTCCAAAAGGCATAGGATGCATAAAAGAGGTACTACGCAACTGGTGGGTGGCAACTATGTAAGTGCCCCCTGGTGATGCCACAATGTATTTGTATAAACAAAAAGTTGGCGATCCACAGAGCAGCAAACTAATAATGAAAGCGGATAAGTATATTGACAACAATAATAAACTTATCAATTTGTCACAGTACAAGTATCATACATGTAGTCTCTTTAGGTCAAATACCATAAAAAAAATTACTTATAGTCACCTTGTACTGAAAGGATCACTATGAGGACGATTGCTATATCCATAATTAAGGCATAAAAGTAAGTCGCCAAAAATACATCTATTATGGCTGTCATTTTTACATTTGTTGCAGGTTGTTTCAGGATTTGGTTCTTATCCTCAGCAAATTGTACAGGTGCATTTTGGACTCAAAATTACAATTTTGACTCTATGAAGTGAAATCTGCAGAGGCAATTCTGTAAATCTGTGTAGATTTGTCTGTTAGATTTTCCGAAAAAATAATCCATTGAAAATCTGATGCTTGCAGAATATGTATGCCATCACTTATAATGGGGCCTCAATCCACATGAGAACCTTCGTGGGATTGGGGACATGAAAAAATTGATTTGGTCTCAGAAATATACAATATTAGGACATACAGTGATGTCATAGAACAGGAATAATGCACACAATGTCCACTATTTCTAAAGAAAAAAAAGGTAAAATTAAGAATAATAGGATAATGCCCACAGAAGGGGAGACCATTGAGCTCCATGGTAAAACCTAGAATGGGTCTGCAGCCATTTTTCATCATCCACAGTTGTTATTATTATAAATACTTTTTAACAACCACTCCACCATGATGATAATGACATATAGTTGGTAATTCAATTAAGGACAGGTGTGTGATATATAGGGACCCCAGACAAATCGCACCAAACATGCAACCCAAAGAAACAGCGATCAGACATCTTGTAAATATATAAGATTATATTATTCAACAGGTGCAAGGTGTGGAAAAACTAGCATACAGAAAAAAGGGTGCAAACCCCCGGTGGTGTCCGTTCGATAGTTAATGATGGTTATGATAGTGGGAGATTGGCAATCCAAAACAACCATCATACATCATATATGATTTTGATCCAGTGTTAACAATATCATGAAAATTGTAGTCACTATATAATATTAATGATACAGTTTCAGATTGACAAAATCCCACAGCGATAAAGGTGACTATGATATACATATACAATAATCAATGCATGGTTCAAAACGCTTACCAAAGGCAAACCCACCGCACACACCGGGAATGGCGCCCACCCGACGGACGTTCGTTTCGGCAGATGCCTACGTCAGGGGTGGCGTCATGCAAGCAAACACCGTGGTATAAAAAGAGGCCCGGAACCAATCATCCTTTGGTAACTGTAGGTGACGTATGTGCGTCCATAGCAACCTATTGAATAATAAAAATCTTATATATTTACAAGTTATTATTATTGTAAACTTTTGTTTGCGTGAAATATTAATCACAACTGAGACACATATTTCATTTTATAAATATGAAGCACAAAGAACAAAGGAGCCCAAAAGGACACCGGTATTATAAATATCGCATAAAAGGTATAACGCCTCATCATGGGGTCCTAAGATACTTATATGACTATGCCCTACTATTTTATTCATATTACAAATAAATTGTGTTAGGGTATGTGCACACTATGTCTTATTCAGGCTGTTTCCACCTGAATAAGATTTCACTAAACATTCAAAAGAATGAACAAATGCATAGTAATTTCAAAAGGACTTTGACTTTGGTATTTTGTAACTTCTTTTAATTGCTTGACCCACATGGTCAAAGCACATCATGAGGACCTAGTGGACACCTCCTAGTGTGGGTGCTATGGTGCTCAGAGCCGTAGTCACCTCATGTGCTGTTGTACATGTCCTACAAATATTGACTACACTAGTAAGCAGTATAGTAAGGTCTAACCTATAAGTGTTGCTTTTGGCCAAAAATCCATTCATAATACAGTAGCCCCTAAAACATTGTAAAATGTATTGTGTATGAAATCGGAGAAAGTATTGTACAGCATGATTCCATGGAAGGCTGCGTTCTCACGATGAGCTTTTGGAGAGTTTTTAACGCTGTGTATTATCACTGTATTAAAAACGTTGCGTTTTACAGGCCCAGCAAAGTGGATGAGATTTATAGAAATCTCCTGCCCCCTGTGCTTCTCTGTTACTCAGCGTATACTGCCCTGCGGTGCGTTTTTCAAATCCGCAACAGGTCAATTTCTCTTGTACGCTAAGTTTTTCCGTAGACTTGTACTGGATGCAAAAAATCCGCAGGTAAAAAACTCACATGCGCTTTTAGTGCATTCCCGTGATGGGAGCGCATCAGAAACTCATGTAATCCGCACTAAAGTCAACTACTAGAAAGTATCAAAAACAAAGCAACTTTATATAAAGCATGACACACCAAAAAGAGACAAAAATGCGATAAAAACACATGATAAAACAACACAAAACAAAAATGCAAGTAAAAAACGCAAGTAACCTAATTTACATAATAGGTGCAGAAATGCGCCATGAAAAATTCATCGTGGCAACGAAGCCATCCGTACTAGAGACATAAAGGGTCATAAACATGAGTATTTTCTTGTACGGTTTTTATTTGGAGACCATATTTAGCTCATAAGAAGGCGTTCATGAGTGAAATATAAAAATAAATTAACCTGTTATGCTTGGCACACAGCAGATAACGCCACACCCTGATCCGTATTGCTTATCGACGTGTTGTAAGTAATTAGCTTGTGGTTGAGATGACACATGAATTCGCTGTATGCCATCACACCTAAATGTAGTGCTGGCCGGGCATTTTATTGTTTAGAGCTTTTCTGAACTGTATAATCGGGATTAATCAAGCAGACGAGACGTTGTCATCTTATATTCTACTGGAGCAATTACTTATGTGATGTAAACATTACAAAACCTTATACAACACACCCGTACAGTTGTGAAACATTTTGTAAAATATAGCTGCACCTTACACAACCAATATTATGAACATTATAATAAGAAAAACACATATGTAAGATATGTGAGATGATAATAATACAAAAACTGTGTCTTTATTTATTCAAATAAGTATAAATATAGAGCTGAAATGGAGATCATAGACATAGCAGGCATGGGGTATATGCTAGTGCACAAACATAAATGAGATCAGCTACAGCAATACAATTATATGACAAAATGCATAAAGATAGTTATCATGATGAATATTTGTAATTGACTTCTTAACTGAGTCACCATAACCCAGTAGGAGGACATACAGTGCCTACAAGTAGTATTCAACCCCCTGCAGATTTAGCAGGTTTACACATTCGGAATTAACTTGGCATTGTGACATTTGGACTGTAGATCAGCCTGGAAGTGTGAAATGCACTGCAGCAAAAAAGAATGTTATTTCTTTTTTTTATTTTTTTTTTTTTTTTTTTTAAATTGTGAAAAGTTTATTCAGAGGGTCATTTATTATTCAACCCCTCAAACCACCAGAATTCTGTTTGGTTCCCCTAAAGTATTAAGAAGTATTTCAGGCACAAAGAACAATGAGCTTCACATGTTTGGATTAATGATCTCTTTTTCCAGCCTTTTCTGACTAATTAAGACCCTCCCCAAACTTGTGAACAGCACTCATACTTGGTCAACATGGGAAAGACAAAGGAGCATTCCAAGGCCATCAGAGACAAGATCGTGGAGGGTCACAAGGCTGGCAAGGGGTACAAAACCCTTTCCAAGGAGTTGGGCCTACCTGTCTCCACTGTTGGGAGCATCATCCGGAAGTGGAAAGCTTATGGAACTACTGTTAGCCTTCCACGGCCTGGACAGCCTTTGAAATTTTCCACCCGTGCCAAGGCCAGGCTTTTCCGAAGAGTCAAGGCTAACTCAAGGACAACAAGGAAGGAGCTCCGGGAAGATCTCATGGCAGTGGGGACATTGGTTTCAGTCAATACCATAAGTAACGTACTCCACCGCAATGGTCTCCGTTCCAGACGAGCCCGTAAGGTACCTTTACTTTCAAAGCGTCATGTCAAGGCTCGTCTACAGTTTGCTCATGATCACTTGGAGGACTCTGAGACAGACTGGTTCAAGGTTCTCTGGTCTGATGAGACCAAGATCGAGATCTTTGGTGCCAACCACACACGTGACTGGATGGCACTGCATACGTCCCCAAGAATACCATCCCTACAGTCAAGCATGGTGGTGGCAGCATCATGCTGTGGGGCTGTTTCTCAGCCAAGGGGCCTTGCCATCTGGTCCGCATCCATGGGAAGATGGATAGCACGGCCTACCTGGAGATTTTGGCCAAGAACCTCCGCTCCTTCATCAAGGATCTTAAGATGGGTCGTCATTTCATCTTCCAACAAGACAATGACCCAAAGCACACAGCCAAGAAAACCAAGGCTTGGTTCAAGAGGGAAAAAATCAAGGTGTTGCAGTGGCCTAGTCAGTCTCCTGACCTTAACCCAATTGAAAACTTGTGGAAGGAGCTCAAGATTAAAGTCCACATGAGACACCCAAAGAACCTAGATAACTTGGAGAAGATCTGCATGGAGGAGTGGGCCAAGATAACTCCAGAGACCTGTGCCGGCCTGATCAGGTCTTATAAAAGACGATTATTAGCTGTAATTGCAAACAAGGTTTCTTCCACAAAATATTAAACCTAGGGGTTGAATAATAATTGACCCACACTTTTATGTTGAAAATTTATTAAAATTTAACTGAGCAACATAACTTGTTGGTTTGTAAGATTTATGCATCTGTTAATAAATCCTGCTTTTGTTTGAAGTTTGCAGGCTCTAACTTATTTGCATCTTATCAAACCTGCTAAATCTGCAGGGGGTTGAATACTACTTGTAGGCACTGTATACTGTACACTTTGGACATGTAGAGATAAAGATACATGGTAAAAGGCGGGTCAATTGGTACAGAAAACAATATGAACTACCTAGGCAGGTATCTGCACAAAATCCTTCAGTGCAGCACATTGAATAGTGGATATCTCAGTTACTAAAGGAAGAAATAAAACATAGTCAAAGGTAGTGCATGTTAAACCATTTTATATGTAAAAATAGCATAAAAAAACTGCTAAGAGCGGCACTCACCACTGGTAAAAAAAGAAAAAGACAGCACTTTATTGTGGTCATCACAATAACTGTGGTGAGTGTGCCACTTTTAGCAATTTTTCATGTGTTTGCTCAATTTTTGCATTGTTTTATCTTATTATAATTAGATATACCCCTACTCAGGGGCAGAGATCTCAAGCGCGACTGAGCCGGGGCTACAAGGGGCCTGCCAACCCCAGGGCCTGTTTCAGCTGTATATACATCCAAGGGCATGCATTCCCCTAAAATGCATTGCAGCACAGAGACCTGTCAGGTCTCTGCATGGCAATGTGCAGGCTGCTGATTAAGGATAAAAATATTCACTGCTCTCCACTCGCATAATCCTGCCCACCTCTTTGCACTGAAGCCGATGCTGAGAGGTGGGCGGGATTATGGGAGTGGGGAGCTGTGAATGTGCATTTTCTTTAATATAAGCACACGTGACCTCCCAGCAGTCGGCTTCCTAAAATCGCTGGGTGGGCGGTCATGTGTGCCAGTATTAAAGAATATGAATATTCACTGATTCCCACATCCATAATCCCAGCCGTGTGGAGCAGCAAATTTGCTGGCCGTTGACAGCAGTGCAAGTGAGCACGCATGACAGTGACATCATGCACTGTGCCGCTTACATGGTGGGTTCAGTTGCTGACATGAGCAAAGGGTAGGTGAGTATAACTTTTTTTTTGTTGTCTTTTTTTTTTACTGTACAGCATGATGGGGATCATATGAACAAGGATGTGGCCAGGATGGTGACAGATGTCAGGATGGGCCATGATGGAAACATATACTAGGATGGAAACGTACTGCATACCAGGATGGGGCTATGATGGGGACATAAATACCAGGATGGGGCCATGATGGGGACATATATACCAGGATGGGGCCATGATGGAGAAATATATATCAGGATGGGAGATATATTTACCAGGATGGGGGTTATATTTACCAGGAAGTGGATCAGAATGGGGGACATTAGTATCAGATGGGAGTCATTACTACACAATGAAGGGGGCGGGTGGGTGCAACTCGTGTCTTTGTAGGATTTAGAAAGCTACAATACATCTGATACACATGTAAGGGGGGGGTCAAACTTTGCATCTGGGACCATCAGACTGTCATACACCAGGATGGGGCAATGATGGAGACATACACCAGTATGGGGACATATACCAGGATGGAGGCCATGATGGGGACATACAGTTAGGTCCAGAAATATTTGGACAGTGACACAATTTTCGCAAGTTGGGCTCTGCATGCCACCACATTGGATTTGAAATGAAACCTCTACAACAGAATTCAAGTGCAGATTGTAACGTTTAATTTGAAGGTTTGAACAAAAATATCTGATAGGAATTGTACACATTTCTTTACAAACACTCCACATTTTAGGAGGTCAAAAGTAATTGGACAAATAAACCAAACCCAAACAAAATATTTTTATTTTCAATATTTTGTTGCGAATCCTTTGGAGGCAATCAATGCCTTAAGTCTGGAACCCACGGACATCACCAAACGCTGGGTTTCCTCCTTCTTAATGCTTTGCCAGGCCTTTACAGCTGCAGCCTTCAGGTCTTGCTTGTTTGTGGGTCTTTCCGTCTAAAGTCTGGATTTGAGCAAGTGAAATGCATGCTCAATTGGGTTAAGAGCTGGTGATTGACTTGGCCATTGCAGAATGTTCCACTTTTTTGCACTCATGAACTCCTGGGTAGCTTTGGCTGTATGCTTGGGGTCATTGTCCATCTGTACTATGAAGCGCCGTCCGATCAACTTTGCGGCATTTGGCTGAATCTGGGCTGAAAGTATATCCCGGTACACTTCAGAATTAATCCGGCTACTCTTGTCTGCTGTTATGTCATCAATAAACACAAGTGACCCAGTGCCATTGAAAGCCATGCATGCCCATGCCATCACGTTGCCTCCACCATGTTTTACAGAGGATGTGGTGTGCCTTGGATCATGTGCCGTTCCCTTTCTCCTCCAAACGTTTTTCTTCCCATCATTCTGGTACAGGTTGATCTTTGTCTCATCTGTCCATAGAATACTTTTCCAGAACTGAGCTGGCTTCATGAGGTGTTTTTCAGCAAATTTAACTCTGGCCTGTCTATTTTTGGAATTGATGAATGGTTTGCATCTAGATGTGAACCCTTTGTATTTACTTTCATGGAGTCTTCTCTTTACTGTTGACTTAGAGACAGATACACCTACTTCACTGAGAGTGTTCTGGAGTTCAGTTGATGTTGTGAACGGGTTCTTCTTCACCAAAGAAAGTATGCGGCGATCATCCACCACTGTTGTCATCCGTGGACGCCCAGGCCTTTTTGAGTTCCCAAGCTCACCAGTCAATTCCTTTTTTCTAAGAATGTACCCGACTGTTGATTTTGCTACTCCAAGCATGTCTGCTATCTCTCTGATGGATTTTTTCTTTTTTTTCAGCCTCAGGATGTTCTGCTTCACCTCAATTGAGAGTTCCTTAGACCGCATGTTGTCTGGTCACAGCAACAGCTTCCAAATGCAAAACCACACACCTGTAATCAACCCCAGACCTTTTAACTACTTCATTGATTACAGGTTAACGAGGTAGACGCCTTCAGAGTTAATTGCAGCCCTTAGAGTCCCTTGTCCAATTACTTTTGGTCCCTTGAAAAAGAGGAGGCTATGCATTACAGAGCTATGATTCCTAAACCCTTTCTCCGATTTGGATGTGAAAACTCTCATATTGCAGCTGGGAGTGTGCACTTTCAGCCCATATTATATATATAATTGTATTTCTGAACATGTTTTTGTAAACAGCTAAAATAACAAAACTTGTGTCACTGTCCAAATATTTCTGGCCCTGACTGTATACCAGGATGGGGACATATTTACCAGGATGGGGGATATATTTACCAGGAAGTGGATCAGAATGGGGGACATTAGTATCAGATGAGAGTCATTACTACACAATGAAGGGGGCGAGTGGGTGCAACTCATGTCTTTGTAGGATTTAGAAAGCTACAATACATCTGATCAACATGCAAGGGGGGCAAACTTTTCATCTGGGCCCATCAGACTGCTTCTAGAATAGTGCTTTTTCTGGCATAGACAAGGAGGCCATAGATCAGTTATAATTTTCTGCCAATGATCATGACCTTGGCACCATGGGCTGAATTATTGAAACATTCCTTAATTCAGAGCTTCCATAACACCTACCATCATCATCATCATCATCATCACCTACCACCTCGTTTTCTAATTGAGTAAAAATGTAACCTGCAAATGACATATATTTCTCTCCTAGATGTTACATGAACACATTGTTCCAGGCGAGGGGAAAACCCTCTTAAATCACTGATAATATGATATAAAGCAAAAGATGACACATCTCTGCCGCCTTCTGTGAAGGTTCTCTTTGTTCAGTAAATGTTTCCTCTGGTGCTATTTTGGAGTGGATCTGCTGGTATGTTATCTGCTTTCCTCTCCAAGTGTTTTCACTGAAACTATGTGAAATAGAAATACCTAGCAGGAAACTATGATGTCAGAAGCTTCATCTCAGAAAGCGTGTGGACTAAATGTCGCTCACGCTTTTCTTTTCTTCCTTCACTTCCCCTCTTTTACCACCTCTATTTTTGGAGCTACAGACGTAAGCAGAGCCGTTATGGCACTGGAAGCTTTCATAAATATGTTTTTCCTGTTCTATGCCATAACTTTGTGCAGTTATAACTGAGATGATTTTATACTGCACTATATAACGAGATAGGATAAGATATAAATATATTTGTTCCACCCTTTATGACGCACTGAAATAACATCCACGTCACTGAGAGCGTGCGTTCCAGCATGCCGCTGAGAAACAGGTGTCTGGTGCCATGGACTTTAATAGCAGATACATTGCTAAATTCAATATAAAGGTTGTTGTCTGGTTTACAATGGCCATACACATTAGAGCAAATTAAGAAAAAAATCTGAGTTTTGCAGAGCTGGCAAATTACCATAAAAAATGTTAAAAAGGTGGTTCTCTAGTTAGTATTTATAGGCACATGGATATTATGGTGAGAAACAAGGATTCTCTCAAATAAATTGTGCTGGCAATAGTGCCTCTGAGCGGCGCTATTGTGGTCCACTCATCCCCTTCGCGTGACCCTCGGGCTCTCTGACCTCTGATGTTCAGTGATGTCACATCAACTTCCAGTTGACCTGACAACACTACGGCCGGCCCCAGTCTTCCTGAGTCACTAGGTTGTAAGAAGCGTTTCACCACACAGCACCGCCCAGCGATACAGCCCAGCATCTCCCTGCTCCCTCCTTCACTGCAGAGTGCCGCAAGCAGGAGCTAAGCTGGGCTGTGATGAGTAGTGAACGCCACCACAGCCCAGTGACTCAGGAAGGCTGGGGCTGGCCGTGGTGATGACAGGTCAACAGGAAGTTGACGTGACATCACCGGACATCAGAGGTCACATACACCTGGGGAGCATGTGAAGGGGATGTGCAGATCACAATAGTGCCGCTCAAAGGTACTATTGGTAAAACAAGGTATTTGAGAGAAACCTTGTTTATCAACATAATATCGATGTGCCTATGAAAACTAACTACACTGTGTGCAGAATTATTAGGCAAATGAGTATTTTGATCACATGATACGTTTTATACATGTTGTCCTACTCCAAGCTGTATAGGCTTGAGAGCCAACTACCAATTAAGTAAATCAGGTGATGTGCATCTCTGTAATAATGAGGAGGGGTGTGGTGTAATGACATCAACACCCTATTTAAGGTGTGCTTAATTATTAGGCAACTTCCTTTCCTTTGGCAAAATGGGTCAAAAGAGAGAATTGACGGGCTCTGAAAAGTCCAAAATTGTGAGATATCTTGCAGATATCTTGCAGAGGGATGTAGCAGTCTTGAAATTGCCAAACCTTTGAAGCGTGATCACCAAACAATCAAGCGTTTCATGGCAAATAGCCAACAGGGTCATAAGAAGCATGTTGAGCAAAAAAGGCGCAAAATAACTGCCCATGAATTGAGGAAAATCAAGCGTGAAGTTGCCAAGATGCCATTTGTCACCAGTTTGGCCATATTTAAGAGCTGCAACGTTACTGGAGTATCAAAAAGCACAACGTGTGCCATACTCAGGGACATAGCCAAGGTAAGGAAGGCTAAAAAACGACCACCTTTGAACAAGAAACATAAGATAAAATGTTAAGACTGGGCCAAGAAATATCTTAAGACTGATTTTTCAAAGGTTTTATGGACAGATGAAATGAGAGTGACTCTTAATGTGCCAGATGAATGGGCCAGAGGCTGGATCAGTAAAGGGCAGAGAGCTCCACTCCGACTCAGACGCCAGTAAGATGGAGGTGGGGTACTGTGATGGGCTGGTATCATCAAAGATGAACTTTGAGATGAGTATCCAGCAAGCAGTGTGTAAACAGTGACATCCAGGAGGTCATCAGAGTTCCCAATGAACTCTGATGATCTCCTGATGATACCTCCGCAACACTCGCGCTACAGCGGGTGTCACGATGGTGACTTCACGGGTTCATCAGAGTTCATTGGGAACTCGGATGACTTCCTGGATGTCACTGCACACACACTGCTTGCTGGATACTCACCTGTCACTGGCAATACTGTCCCCTGCACTGTCCCCAGCGATATTGTCCTTGGCAATGATGTCCACAATGATGCTGGCCCTGTTGCTGTCCACGGCGATGCTGTCCCTGTCATCATAGTAGCATAACTAACTGAAGAAATGTATGCCAGTCCGCAACTGACAAACTTCTGGTGGCAATGCATGCTATTGCCGCTTACTGAATCAGATCAGTGCACTGCTCTGTATAGCATAGGCGATCAGATGATCGCACCTTCAAGTCCCCTAATGGGACAATTAAATCCAGTAAAAACTTTGAAAAAATATAAAAAAACATAAAGGTTCAAATGATTCCCCTTTTGTCACATTTAAAATAAAGCAATAAAAAAATTACACATTTGGTGTCGACGGGATCAGAAATGCTCTATCTACCAAAATATGATGGGGTAACGAGAAAGAACAAACAAAATTGTTTTCTTGGTAGCCCCGACATTACAATAAAATGCAATAACAGGAGATCAAACCATCACATCTACCCAAATATGGTATCAGTAAAAACGTTCGCTTAGGACACAAAAAATAAGCCATCACACAGCCCCAGATCCCAAAAATGAGAACGTTACCGGTCTCAGAAAATGGCAACAAAAGCGACGTTATACTTTTTTTTATTTTTTTACAAATTTTAGAATTTTTTTTTTTCAATGTTCAAATAAAATAAAAACTTTACATGTTTGGTATATACGCATAGTGACCTGGAGAATCATATTGCCCGGTCAGTTTTACCATATATTGAATATGTTAAATAAAAAATTAAAAAAAAAAACACATTGTGAAATTGCACTTTTTTTTGCAATTTCACCGCACTTAGAATTTTTTTCACGGTTTCCAGTACAATATGTGGCAACATGAATGGTGTCATTCAAAAGTACAAGTCGTCCTGCAGAAAACGAGCCCTCGTGGTTATATTGAGGGAAAATAGAAAAGTTATGGCTCTGGATGAAGGGGAGGAAAAAACGAAAACAAAAAGAAACAGAAAATCGCCGGGTGGTGACGGGGTTAATGTACTTGTATGCTGATGCTTTTCTTTCTATGCTTTTGATGTCATTAGGCAGTGATTACATTTGGTTGGGATGTGCTGGTCAATTTAGTTTTTTGTGATCTACCTCCACTGATCACACATCAACCTACCGATTCCTGATTCTATGATGACTTCTATATGAGTATTTGGTGTTTTTTCCACTGTGTATTTTCATACACAAAAAAGCAGCATCAATTCCAGCCCAGTGAGTGAGATCTATAGAAATCTCCTACGCGCTGTGCTTTTTTTTACACTGTGCAACATGACAATTTCTCTTCCTGTAAATACACATTTTATTTGCGGATTTTCCATATAGAAGTAAATTAGCTGAAAAATATCTGCAGATAATAAATGCAAATGTGTTTTTATTGTATTTCCATGGCAGAAACAGTAGAAATGTTTGTATTCCGCAGCTGCCGTTATCAGTCAGGTTTTATAAAAGTTAAGTAACAGGAAGTGAGAAAAAACAAAGCAGTTTTATTGAAAACATGATATACCAAATGGAGACAAAAAAAAGAGGTAAAAAAAAATTAAGCTAATTCTGCATTAGAGGAGGCTGTCAGTCAGTGCCAGAGGCAGTTACAGCCACCGGTCTCCATACATAGCGGTGACTGAACCCGAACTGGAACTGCCTCCATGACTGAAACTCGAACGCTGCTGGGAGAATTAAAAGGAACCTGTCAGGTGCAATATGCACCCAGAACCATGAGCAGTTCTAGGTGCATATTGCTAATCCCTGCCTAACCGTCCCTGTATCTAGTAGCATAGATAAAGAGATCTTTAGAAAAAGTATTTCTAAAGATCTTTTATTGTATGCTAATGAGCGCAGTGACTAGTAGTCACATGGCCGTTAGTTCCTACGCTTATTCCGAACTCTTAGCATGTTAATACGCCCACAGGGGCATTCTAACATGCTATCCAATGCCAATTGCCTAGTGTCATCAGTAATGCCTGTGTGCACTGTACCGCATCAAAACACCGGGCAGTGCGCATGATCAGAATGTTTGAAACTTCCGGTCATGCGCACTATGAATCTGGGTGTATGCGTCACCGCTTCAGAGAGGTCTAGTGTGCATGATCAGAAGTGCCAAGACTTCTGATCCATGCGCACTAACCCTAAACCTGGCATTCTGAGGCAGTGCAATGGACACAGGTATACGCGTTACTGCCGATGATGACACTGGGCAATGGGCATTGAATAGCATGTTAGCAAACCTCTGTGGGTATGCTAAATTGCTAAGAGGGTGGAATGAGGGCAATAACTAAAAGCCCAGTCACACTGAACAACTTACCAGCGATCCCAACAACGATACAACCTGATAGGGATCACTGGTAAGTTGCTAGGAGGTCGCTGGTGAGATGTCACACTAAGCGACGCTCCAGCGATCCCACCAGCAACCTGACCTGGCAGGGATCGCTCGAGCGTCGCTACACGTGGAAGCATGCTGCACTTGGTAACTAAGGTAAATATCGGGTAACCAACCCGATATTTATCTTGGTTACCAGCGCACACCGCTTAGCGCTGGCTCTCTGCACACCTAGCCACAGTACACATCGGGTTAATTACCCGATGTGTACTCTGCTACATGTGCAGGTAGCAGGGAGCCGGCTTCTTCGGACGCTGGTAACCACGGTAAACATCGGGTAACCAAGAAGCCCTTTCCTTGGTTACTCGATATTTACCTTCGTTACTAGCGTCCGCCGCTCTCACACTGCCAGTGCCGGTTCCCTGTTCCCTGCACTCCTAGCCACAGTACACATCGGGTTAATTCCCGATGTGTACTCCAGCTACGTGTGCAGGGTGCAGGGAGCCGGCACTGACAGCGTGAGAGCGGCGGACGCTGGTAACGAAGGTAAATATCGGGTAACCAAGGAAAGGGCTTCTTGGTTACCCGATATTTACATTGGTTACCAGCGTCCGCAGAAGCCGGCTCCTGCTGCCTGCACATTCAGTTGTTGCTCTCTCACTGTCACACACAGCGATGTGTGCTTCACAGCGGGAGAGCAACAACTAAAAAATGGTCCAGGACATTCAGCAACAACCAGCGACCTCACAGCAGGGGCCAGGTTGTTGCTGGATGTCACACACAGCAACATCGCTAGCAAGTTGTGCCTCAGCAGCGATGTTGCTAGCGATGTTGCTTAGTGTGACGGTACCTTTACACCCTTGTGACTAATTGCTGTCTTCATTACCATATCATATAGGATCTTTTGAAATACTTTTTCTAAAGATCTCTTTATGTATGGTACTTGTGGTTTGGGGTGCATATTGCACCTGACAGGTTCACTTTAAAGTTCATTTCCACCCAGCAGTGGGATTCAATGTACCGGCACTGGGTAGGTTCCATAAACTATTAACCTGCAGACTGAAAAAATAGGCCAGAAAATAAGCCAGAATTGCCTCCATGCGCTAGTATGTCCCTCAGAAATACAATTTCCACCCTGTGACTCAACACTGGAAACTATTTCTATCAGTTGTTAAGTAGCAGACATCTGTTGTTAGAATTAAAACGTGCCAGCCAGGGAGTAGAATGGATTTTCAGCATTATCAATCCATATTTTCTTGTATTTGAACAACCTAAAACTCATTTAACCCTCACCTTACCGAAATGCTAAAAGTGACACTGACCTGTTTCTTTGCATGTTTCCTATGTGCATCTCGCCCTTAACAGTCGTGCACAACTATGTCTAATGGTTAACATTTTATGACATGAAGAAAAGTTGATCATTTGAGATAAGTTCTGAATGAACAGGTGTTTTCTGGCGCTCAATACACAAAGTCTAGAAAAAATATTTAACTGTCTTGTATAAATGTCAATAAACTATAAAGGTAAGAACACAATGTGAGAGTTTCGAAAATAATACAGCAACTGTCTGCAGTAAATACTTTAAGAGAGTAAGTATATCAAAGTATAGAGTATTGAGCTTGAAAAAAAGTCTAATAATATCTGTCTCTGTAGATAGTATTTTCTAGATAGCATAGTATATATAGACAGTATAGATATATACTGTAGATACTACGTTCCTACCTGCCCTTAAATTTGCAGCATTTAGCCTGAGAGAGGCATGATATCAGGTTAGGGTCCAATCAAAGGAAGAAGCCTTGCCGTGGCTGATGGGCTCTTATGAATTGGCCAGTTTGTGAGCTAAGTAACATTATTTTTAGAAGCATGTTCCACATAGTTCTAATACATGTGTTTTATGCTTCCATACATCTAAGAACTTACAGTGTGCTGCTGTATTCTTTTGTTTGTTTCTCTGTAGATGAATAAATATAATGTCAGTTGTCATTTGTCCATTTAGGTCACAGTGTTCTGTTGTGGTCATTTTATTTTAAAAAAGTTATGGCATAAAAATACAAAATCCCTATTTGTGATCCTGTCAGGGACGTGACATTCACAATCATAGAGGGTGCAACTGTGACCGGGACTGTGTGGGAAAGGGGTCTGCTGACACCAGTGCCAATTTCAGCTGGAGTAGCATCCAAAGACACACATCTAGTTGAAGTGTATTGCGGTGCAGATGAGTCGCCCACCACAGCGCTGCAGCGGTCGCCTGCGGGACAATGCGGGGACTTCTCTGTAGGGACCCTTCTGGCCACAGGTATGTCAGGTTGTTTGCTTCGGTATCATGACGCCACTCTCAGTTCTTCCGGTCAGGGTCATGGGTGACCGCCACTGCAGCTTAACGAGCGTCTGGGGCTGATGGTATCTGCAGTTAGATGGTGTGGCCTCCCGAGAGTGAGGCTGGTCCCAGGGGCTCGGGTGTATGTGTGTGGAACAAAAGGTTGCAGAAGAACTCAGACTCAGGCCAGAAATGTCTTTCAACTGTTTACTCACTTTCTGGTGGTAGAATGAGGCAACCCAGGCGATACTGAAATGAACCAGAGAGAACCAGGTATCTTTCAGGCTGGTATAGGGGTGACTGCTGACTTTCCTTCCTAGCACTGCTTGTTTCGCACAACCCCTTACTTAAATTACCGTGGGATTCATCCAGGGAAGTCACATCTGCCTTTTCTCCCCTTTCTGGCCCGTTTGCTGGCAGCGTGGACCAAGGTGGACAGCCACGGGCTTGATCCTCCTTATGGGCCCCCTCGCTGCTGCTGATGCTGGGGCTCTGTGATGGTTGGTGTGGAATCTCTAGTCTCACCACCTACAGGATTTATCAGACCACTAAATGGATGTCTGGCTCTAGAGACCTGTTCCCCGTGCGTGCTTCATCACAAGGAGTCCTCGTACTCGACTCCTTACTGCTCTCTCTCTTCAGGTGTCTTTCAGACTGACTGTGTGGCAATGTACTCCCCCGCCAGCAGCCACTACACGTGTAGGGTCTGACTAGTGTGTTCACTCTCCTGCGCCTGCACTTCAGACTCAGCTACCTCCAGCTCCTGTTCCCTTGACGCCCACTGCAACTCCTTGTTTCCAGCTTCTCTACCGCACCACTAGCTGAGATGTGGAGGCCACGCCCCCACCTGGGTCTGCCCAGGGGTCCCCTCTAATGTGAGACCTAGTTACAATGTGCCTGTGCGTACACACCCTACTCATCCTTCGGGATTACCTGTTTGCACTCACCCAGCATGGGTGCAGTACTCAGTGGTGCCTGACCAGGTCAGGGGCGCCACACAGAGACCCACCGGGTCCCTAAACTAAATACAAGCCGCTAGCCAATCAGAGGCCGTATAGATAGAGATGAACTGCAATGCACACTATAAGGTTGGCGTCGAGGTGCAAGTAGAAAAGAGTAGGTTCCTTGATCGAAGACAAATGTTATCACCATTTCCTGCACATTCTTGGTTGAATGCAAAAAAAATATTTTTTTCGATATAATGTTTCCACACAGGGTAGTGGGTGAACATATAGATTCTGTATTAGCAGTGATAAATATGTTTCAACTCTCCCCAATCTCTTTTGACATAGTTCTATAAGTGAAAAATTACATAAATAAATGTGTGGAAATATCAAAAAGACCTAAATAAATATGTGTATACAAATTTACAAATATATATATATATATATATATATATATATAAAATGTGTGCAGAACTATTAGGCAAATGAGTATTTTGATCACGTGATAATTTTTCTACATGTCCTTTTCCAAGCTGTATAGGCTGAGAGCCAACTACCAATTAAGTAAATCAGTTGATGCGCATCTCTGTAATGAGGAGAGGTGTGGTGTAATGACATCGACACCCTATATAAGGTGTGCTTAATTATTAGGCAACTTCTTTTCCTTTGGCAAAATGGGTCAGAAGTAAGATTTGACGAACTTTGAAAAATCCAAAATTGTGAGATGTCTTGCAGAGGGATGCAGCAGTCTTGAAATTGCCAAACTTTTGAAGCGTGATCACCGAACAATCAAGCATTTCATGGCAAATAGCCAACAGGGTCGCAAGAAGCGTGTTGGGCAAAAAAGGCGCAAAATAACTGCCCATGAATTGAGGAAAATCAAGCGTGAAGCTGCCAAGATGCCATTTGCCACCAGTTTGGCCATATTTAGAGCTGCAACATTACTGGAGTATCAAAAAGCACAAGGTGTGCCATACTCAGGGACATGGCCAAGGTAAGGAAGGCTGAAAAACGACCATCTTTGAACAAGAAACATAAGATAAAACGTCAAGACTGGGTCAAGAAATATCTTAAGACTGATTTTTCAAAGGTTTTATGGACTGATGAAATGAATGTGACTCTTGATGGGCCAGATGGATGGGCCAGAGGCTGGATCAGTAAAGGGCAGAGAGCTCCACTCCGACGCCAGCAAGGTGGAGGTGGGGTACTGGTATGGGCTGGTATCATCAAAGATGAACTTGTGGGACCTTTTTGGGTTGAGGATGGAGTGAAGCTCAACTCCCAGACCTACTGCCAGTTTCTGAAAGACTACTTCTTCAAGCAGTGGTACAGTCAGAAGTTAGTATCGTTCAATAAAAACATGATTTTCATGCAGGACAATGCTCCATCACATGCATCCAACTACTCCGAAGCGTGGCTGGCCAGGAAAGGTCTAAAGGATGAAAAAATAATTACATGGCCCCCTTGTTCACCTGATCTGAACCCATAGAGAACCTGTGGTCCCTCATAAAATGTAAGATCTACAGGGAGGAAAAACAGTACACCTCTTGGAACAGTGTCTGGGAGGCTGTGGTGGCTGCTGTACGCAATATTGATCGTAAACAGATCAAGCAACTGACAGAATCTATGGATGGTAGGCTGTTGAGTGTCATCATAAAGAAAGGTGGCTATATTGGTCACTAATGTTTTGGGGTTTTGTTTTTGCATGGCAGAAATGTTTAGTTCTAAATTTTGTGCAGTTATATTGGTTTACCTGGTGAAAATAAACAAGTGAGATGGGAATATATTTAGTTTTTATTAAGTTGCCTAATAATTCTGCACAGTAATAGTTACCTGCACAAACAGATATCCTCCTAAGATAGCCAAATCTAAAAAAAAAAAAACACTCCAACTTCCAAAAATATTAAGCTTTGATATTTATGAGTCTTTTGGGTTGATTGAGAACATAGTTGTTGATCAGTAATAATAAAAAATCCTCTAAAGTACAACTTGCCTAATAATTCTGCACACGGTATATATATATATATATATATATATATATATATATATATATATACATATATAAAACATATATATATGAAGATTCCAATATGATAATATGATAAAGCAATGCGCAACAAGCAATGTGATAAGGTCACAATATATTTCTGTAAGAGACTGATTACCGTATGTAAGTGTGGGAGTATCCTGGTCAGCAAGGGTAAAAAATACTCAAGTGAACATGGTTTAGATGAATATAGCATGTAGGTGACCTTCACAAATATATTAGATGTGTACATGATGTATACGGTGTACTGGTCAAAATTCAAAACTAACCGGTGAAGGTAACCGGAGAGCGTGCTTAAGTGAGGAGAAGGGGGAAGCCCTTGGGTTAAATAGGAAGTGTGGGGAGTGGCAGTGATAGCACCACATCACCACAGGGGCTCGGGGCGCATCAGTAGCCTGTAGCCAGCCCTGTCACAATCTCAGCATTAAAAAAGTGTGAAAAGTAATACCCAGGCGCCTACGCTCTGGTGATTATGTTAGTATGGCATAACAATATGCACTACTACTACTTTAATTCAATGTGAATTACAATGCAGAGATCAAGCACGGACTTAATTCTCTTGGGCATGGAGTTCACTAGAGCTTCACAGGAGCCACTAGAATCCTCTTCTACTCTTCCATGACAATATGTTGGAGCAGGTGGATGGTAGAGACCTTGTGCGTCTCCACCTCCCATTTGAGCTTGCCACACAGATGCTCAATAAGGATGTATGTCTGAAGACATGCTTGGCCAGTCCAGCACCTTTACCCTCAGTTTCTTTAGCAAGGCGGTGATCGTCTTGGAGGTGTGTTTGGGGTCGTTATCATGTTGTAATTCTGCCCTGGGGCCCAATTTCTGAAAGATGGTGATCATGCTGTGCTTCATTATGTCACAGTACATATTGACATTCATGGTTCCCTCAATGAAATCTACCTCATCACAGCCGGCAGCACTCATGCAGCCCAAAACCTGGACCCTCCCACCACCATGCTTGACTGTAAGCAAGACACACTTTTCTTTGTACGACTCACCTGATTACTGCCACACATGCTTTACACCATCTGAACCAAATACCTTTACACTGGTATCATCAGACCACGGGACATGGTTCCAGTAATCCATATCCTTAGTCTGCTTCTCTTCAGCAAAACTGTTTGCAAGCTTTCTTGTGCATCATCTTTAAGGTCCAGTCACACTAAGCAACTTACCAGCGATCCCAACAACGATAGGGATCGCTGGTAAGTTGCTAGGAGGTTGCTGGTGAGATGTCACACTGCGACGCTCCAGCGATCCCACCAGCAACCTGACCTGGCAGGGATCGCTGGAGCGTAGCTACACGAGTTGCTGGTGAGCTCACCAGCAACCAGTGACCAGCCCCCAGCGCCGCGTGGAAGATGCTGCGCTTGGTAACTAAGGTAAATATCGGGTAACCAACCCGATATTTACCTTGGTTACCAGCGCACGCAGCTACACGTGCAGAGAGCAGGGAGCAGCACACACTGAGCGCTGGCTCCCTGCTCTCCTAGTTACAGCACACATCGGGTTAATTACCTGATGTGTGCTGCAGCTAAATGTGCACAGAGCAAGGAGCAGCGCACAATGCTTAGCGCTGGCTCCTTGCTCTCCTAGCTACAGCACACATCGGGTTAATTACCTGATGTGTCCTGCAGCTACATGTGCACAGAGCAAGGAGCAGCGCACACTGCTTAGCGCTGGCTCCATGCTCTCCTACTTACAGCACACATCGGATTAATTACCTGATGTGTGCTGCAGCTAAATGTGCACAGAGCAGGGAGCAGCACACACTGCTTAGCGCTGGCTCCTTGCTCTGCTAGCTGCAGGACACATCGGGTTAAATAACCCGATGTGTCCTGCAGCTACATGTGCACAGAGCAGGAGCCGGCACTGACAGTGAGAGAGGCGGAGGCTGGTAACAAAGGTAAATATCGGGTAACCAAGGACAGGGCTTCTTGGTTACCCGATGTTTACATTGGTTACCAGCCTCCGCAGAAGCCGGCTCCTGCTGCCTGCACATTTAGTTGTTGCTGTCTCGCTGTCACACACAGCGATCTGTGCTTCACAGCGGGACAGCAACAACTAAAAAATGGCCCAGGACATTCAGCAACAACCAGCGACCTCACAGCAGGGGCCAGGTTGTTGCTGGATGTCACACACAGCAACATCGCTAGCAGCATCACAAAAGTTGTTCGTTAGCAGCGATGTTGCTAGCGATGTTGCTTAGTGTGACGGGGCTATTAGAAGAGGCTTCTTTCTGGGACGCGTGCGCATGGCAAGGCCTGTTCTGAGTTGAACCTGTCTTGTTAAGCCACTGTATTGTTTTGGCCACCATGCTGCAGCTCAGTTTCAAGGTGATGGCAATCTACTTACAGCCTAGGCCATCTTTATGTAGAGCAACAATACTTTTTTTCAGCTCCTCAGAGAATTCTTTGCCATAACTTGTCATATTGAACTTCTAGTGACCAGAGAGAGTGTGTGATAATACCAAATTAATTACACCTGCTCTCCATTCACATCTCAGAACTTGTAATAATACTAATGAGTCACATTATACCAGGGGAGAAAAAATGGATAAGTAGGCACAATTTGTCAATTTTGACTTAGGGGTGTACTCACTTTTGTTGCTAGCGGTTTAGACATTAATGGCTGTGTGCTGAGCTGTGTACTGAGTAATTTACACTGTTATACAAGCTGTACACTGACTACTTTGCATAGAATCAAAGAGTCATATCTTCAGTGTTGTCCCATAAAAAAAATATAATAAAATATTTTAAAAAATGTGAGGGGTGTACTCACTTTTTTGATATACTGTATATCATGGGATTAATGCTGTTTGATAAATCTGGCGCATCTTTAGACTGTCTATATCGACTGGTTCAATTGACACTAACGTGTATGGGAGCCCTGGAGAATTGATTGTTAAGGATCTTGCATGTCTGATTTCTGACTGCTTATCCTTCCTTTGTTAGAGATAAGTTCTCTCATAGGAAACACAGGTTCCTGTGAATGAGTCAGCTGATAATCTGATTAGTGGGCTTAACCCCTTCACTACCTTGGCCATCCAAGGTCATGTCTGTCCTTTTAATGCGGGCTCATGTGGTGAGCCCCTTTGTTTCCCTGCTCTTGTTGGCTGATCTGATCAGCCGACATGTGTAGCTAACAGGCACCTGTTAACCAGTTAAATGCCGCTGCCAATCTCTGACAACGGGATTTATCGCCTGCCGACAGGGAGCACCCCATTGTCGGCCTCGTGATGTGATCATAGAGTGCCAATGAGTAGTCATGACAGTAGGGAGGTCAGCTAATGACCCCTGTCACTATCATGATATAGTTCCTGTGAATGCTGGCTGAGCATCGGCATTCACAGGAGATCAGCATTTCTGCTGTATTGAGCGGAGCTGAGGCATCTCTCTATACATCAGAAGGGATTGGAGTATATCAGCTTCAAGTTCCCTAAGGGGACTAATAAAAACAATAAAAAGTGATGCTCCCTGCCCACTGTTCTGTCATTTTCACCTGTGTAGCATCACATCTCCATCCTGGTGTTCAGTCTAGATTGGCGGCTTTAGGCCACAGGTAGGCCCCAAAATTAACTACGCATGCTTGGGCGCCTACTTGTGGCCAAAAGCACTGACCTTAACTGAACACAGGGCAGGAGATGTGACATGATGGAGGTGTGGAGGACAGGACAGTGGGGAGGGAGCAGATGAGAAAAAAAATTTCTTTACAGCTTGTGCTTATTGTGCTGCGAGGTCTCAAGGGAAAGTGAAACATAAAAGAGAACATTCAATTCACAGAGAATAACTTCACTGCAAATCAAATTTCTCCGAAAATTCCACACAATTTGGCGAAGTTGATGCTATGACCTGAAACAGTGAAAGGAGTTGTGTCTTGTAAGGATGTGTAGCGCTGTGAAATGAGACAATACAAAGCACTGTGGCTTGAGTCAATGAGTTTGCCATATCTTGAGTCTGTGAGGAAACTAAAGGGCGCTTTACACACTGCGACATTGCTAGCGATGTCGCTAGTGATCGCACCCGCTCCCATCATTTGTGCATCACAGGCAAATCACTGCCCGTGGTGGACAAAATCGCTAGGATACGTCAACATACTTACCTTTCTAGCGACGTCGCTGTGTGCGGCGAACAACCTCTTTTTTAAGGGAGAGGTTCGTGCGCCGTCATACCGACGTCACACAGCGGCCCGCCAATAGAAGCAGAGGGGTGGAGACCAGCCGCATTAACGACATGCCCACCTCGTTGCCGGAGGATGCAGGAACGCTGTTGTTCGTCGTTCCCGGGGTATCACACGTAGCGATGTGTGCTGCCTCAGAAAAGACGAACAACCTGCGTCCAGAACGAGGAACGATATTTGGGAAAGGAACGACGTGTCAACAATCAACAATTTGGTGAGTATTTTGCATCGTTAGAGGTCGCTCGTAGGTATCACACGCAACGACATCGCTAACAAGGCCGGATGTGCGTCACGAATTCTGTGACCCCAATGATATCTCGTTAGCGATGTCATTGCATGTAAAGCGGCCTTTAAGGTTTGGACTGTGAGCTTTCTGTGGACCGAGACAGTAAAGAAGAATGTGACCTATACTGGGAAACCTGTTTCGAGTATGTATGTCTCCAAGATCTGTTGTACCTTGTAATTGTCATGAAGAATTGTGGACTGTGCAAATAATTGACCAACTATGGCCTGTTTTGTGTTTCAAATATTGCATATTAGTGTCTTAACCCTTTAGTGACGGAGCTAATTTTCACCTTAATGACCAGACCAAATTTTGCAATTCTGACCAGTGTCACTTCATGAGGTTATAACTCTAGAACGCTTCAACGGATCCCGGTGATTCTGAGATTGTTTTTTCGTGACATATTGGACTTCATGTTAGTACCAAATTTAGGACAATATTTTTTGCGTTTATTTATGAAAAAAATTGAATATTGGCAAAAATTTTGAAAATTTTGCAATTTTCAACTTTTGAATTTTTATACCGTTAAACCAGAGATTTCTGTGACACAAAATAGTTAATAAATAACATTTCCCACTTATCTACTTTACATCAGCACAATTTTGGAAACAAAATTTTTTTTCGTTAGGAAGTTAGAGGGGTTCAAAGTTTATCAGCGATTTCTCATTTTTACATCAAAATTTTTTTAGGGACCACATCACATTTGAAGTGACTTTGAGGGTCCTAGATGACAGAAAATACCCAAAAGTGACACCATTATAAAAACTGCACCCCCCAAAGTACTCAAAACCACATTCAAGAAGTTTATTAACCCTTCAGGTGCTTCACATGAACAAAAGCAATGTGGAATGAAAAAAAGCAAAAATTAAATTTTACCTAAAAATGTTGCTCTAACCCAAATTTATTCACTTTTAGAAGAAATAACACAACAAAATGGACCCCAAAACTTGTTCCCCACTTTCTTATGAGCACGCCGATACCCCACATGTGGTCAGAAACCTCTGTTTGGACAAATGGGAGGGCTCGGAACAGAAGGAGCAATATTTGAATTTTGGAAAGCAAATTTGGCTGAAATAGATTGCGGGCACCATGTTGCATTTACAGGTCCGCTAAGGTACCTAAACAGAAGAAATCCCTCACAAGTGACACCATTTTGGAAACTAGACCCCTCAAGGCTTCTATCTAGGGGTATAGTGAGCATTTTAGATCCACAGGTACTTCACAGATTTTGTTAACGTTACGTTGTCATATTGAAAATTTTAATAATTTTCTCAAAAATGTTGCTTTAGCATCAATTTTCTCACTTTTTCAAGAGGTAATTCCAAAAATTTGACCTCAAGGTTTGTTAACCACTTTTTTATGAGCGCGGTGATACCTCACATGTGGTCTGAAACCTTTGTTTGGAAAAATGGGAGGGCTTGGAACGAAAGGAGCAATATTTGAATTTTGGAAAGGAAATTTGGCTGAAAAAGATTGCGGGCACCATGTCACATTTGGAGGACCCCTAAGGTACCTAAACAGCAGAAATTCCGCACAAGTGACCCCATTTTGGAAACTAGGCCCCTCAAGGAATTTATCTAGATGTTTGGTGAGTACCCTGAACCCCCAGGTGCTTCACAGAATTTTAAAACGTTGAGCCATGAAAAAAAAAAAAAAAATTTTACCACAAAATTGTTATTTCAACCAGGTAGCTTTTTTTTTACAAGAGTAAAAGGAAAAAATTAAGCATAACATTTATTGTGCAATTTCTCCTGAGTTTGGCGATACCTTATATGTGGTGGAAATCAACTGTTTGGGTGCACAGCAGGGCTCAGAAGGGAAGGAGTGCCATTTGACTGCAAAATTGGCTGGAATCAATAGCGGACACCAGGTTGCATTTGGAGAGCCCCTGAGGTGCCTAAACAGTGGCTGTCCCCCACAAGTGACTCCATTCTGGAAACAATACACCTCAAGGCTTTTATCTAGGTGTATAGTGAGCAGTTTGAATCCACGAATACTTCACAGAATTTGATAAGCTTAGGTTGCCATATTGAAAATTTTCATTTTTTTCACAAAAATGTTGCTTCAGCATCAAATTTCTCACTTTTTCAAGAGACAACAACAAACCGTGGACCCAACAGGTTGTTATCCAATGTCTTATGAGCACAGGGATACCCCACATGTGGCCAAAAACCTCTGTTTGGATAAATGGGAGGGCTTGTAATGGAAGGGGTACCATTTGAATTCTGGAAAAGTTGAGATAAATTGCGGGCACCATGTCACATTTGCAGGGCCCCTTGGGTACCTATACATTAGAAACCCCCACAAGTGACTCCATTTTGGAAACTGGATTTTATTCAGGAGTATAGTAAGCATTTTGAATCCACAGGTACTTCACAAAAATGTTGCTGTAGCAACAAATGTCTCACTTTTAGGCTATGTGGCCATGATCCAGCGACACAGCGTCTAGTACACAGTGTGTTATTCAATGGACATGTAATAAAGAACCAATAATTTTCACCACAAATGAGTGCCGGAGTTTTTTGATTATCTATTGTATAGTTCTCCTGAGCACCACTTGAGCAGTGAGCCAGACCATCATGGTTTTTTCATGTCTCACTTTTAGGCTATGTGGCCATGATCCAGCGACACAGCGTCTAGTACACAGTGCCTGCCTTCCAGCAGAGATGTGAGTGTTGTCCACGGGAGAGCACAGCTGCCCATGCCCACGATTTGGGTTCAGGCTGCTGTGGAGCTCTATGCTACCTGCAGAGAACACTCATCTCCGCAGCATAAATTGACATGCTGAGGCTCGGGAAGCTGCGCCACAGGTCGGTTTATGCTGCGGAGAAGAGAAGCACAGTGGGCACGGGATTTCTAAAAATCCTTCCACTGTGCTTCTACTGCACAACGCAGCGTTATGGACGCAGGGAAAACACTCTGCGCCCAAAACGCTTCAAATCCCGATTGTGGGCGCACAGCGTAAAATGCTACAATGGATGAATGGATAGATGTCAAACAAATATAACGTCCCACCCCCTGCATATTCTAAGCTGGCGCCCTTTAGTGCCTTTCAAGTGGCACTAAAGGGTGCCTAGCCTTGTATTTAGCCCCCCAAAAAATTAATAATTAAAATAAACGACGTGGGGTCCCCCCTATTTTTGATAGCCAGCTAGGGTAAAGCAGACAGCTGTAGCCTGCAAACCACAGCTGACAGCTTCACCTTGGCTGGTGATCAATTTGGAGGGCTCCCCAGGCGTTTTTAAAAAAAAAAAACGTGGGGTCCCCCCCAAATTAGATCACCAGCCAAGGTGAAGCAGACAGCTGGGGTCTGGTATTCTCAGGGTGGGAAGAGCCATGGTTATTGGACTCTTCCCAGCCTAAAAATAGCAGGCCGCAGCCGCCCCAGAAGTGGCGCATCCATTAGATGCGCCAATCCTGGCGCTTCGCTCCAGCTCATCCCGCGCCCTGGTGCGGTGGCAGACGGGGTAATATATGGGGTTGATACCAGCTGTAATGTCACCTGGCATCAAGCCCTGGGGTTAGTGATGTCACGGCATCTGAACAGATACCCGACATTACTAACCCAGTCAAGTAATAGAAAAAAATAAAGACAAAAAAAAAATTTATTTGAAAAAAAAACTCCCCGAAACATTCCTCTTTTACCAATTTATTGAAAATAAATAAATTTCGGTCGCTGTAATCCATTTTGAAGGTCCCACGCCGACTCTGGATCTTCTAGAATATGGGGGGCACGTTCAGGGAACGTATCCCCCATTTTCTGGAAGAGCAAGCTCTCCATGAGCAGTGTGGGTGCAGTAATCTGAGAATACTGCACTCACACTGCCCCGGTCCAACCTAGGGCAGAGTGACCTGCAGTAACCTCATTCTAGAATATGAGGGGCACGCTCACAGAACGTACCCCCCATTTTCTAGAACAGCAGCCTCTCCATGTGAGGAGTGTGGCTGCAGATCACTGCACTCACCCTCCCCCGGTCCACAGTGGAGCAGCCTGTGCAGTAGCGACATCAGCATCCCTGCTTGCAGGGATCCAGCTGACAGCCGCTGTCTGCGCATGCGCCGCCAGCTTTCAAGAAGGAAGCGGCGTGATCGTGGGGCCGGAGCAGCAGCAGCCAGGTAACGTATAACCAGGGGCTGGGGGGGGGGAGGGGGGGGTGACGGGGGGGTGACCTGGGGACAACTTTCTGCCGCATGTGACGTGTCACATGCGGCAGAAAGAGCAGGATGAATGCGGCCGCGCGGCGCCGCCATCTTCCACGCTCCGGAGGGGGGAGGGGGGAGGCGGCTCTGGAGACCGGAGGGGGCTCCGGGGACCAGAGATCTCCGGTGTACCGGAGGAGGGGTCAGGGGGAGGACATTTCCCTCCGATCTGAAATGTTTGATCATTTCAGATCGGAGGGAAATGAATGCAGAGCCGGCGGCGGCGGGAGTTTTCAGCGCGCGTCGGCGCCATCTTGGATTTTCCGGAGGGGGGATAGGGGTGGTGGGGGGGACTCTCCGGTACCGGGGGCTTTGGGGGCACTAAGGGCTCATATTTATTTCTCATCTGACATGTTTGATCACGTCAGATGAGAAACAAATCAATTTTACCGGCCATTTATTTTTTTTTAATGTTGTCGCCGGTATACGGTGTATACCGGCGATCGCATTAACAGGGTCCAAAAAAAACACCCCGATTCATAATCTTGGGGGTCTCAGCTACCTCCGGTAGCTGAAACCCCCGAGATTTTTCGTCACTGGGGGGCGCTACAAGCTTTTTCCGGCCTGACGTCTCAAGACGTCGGAACAGAATAAGTACCCTGTTTTTCCGACGTCTTGAGACGTTAGGCCGTCGCTATGGGGTTAAAGTAGCATTCCCATCTCTAAGATTCTATTACAATATGTAGTGTGTTTACCTCCAATTAGAAATGTAGTATATAGTTCTTCTAGTGTTGCTTACCTCCTGTGCAGGGCATTACAGTCAGTTATTTATCTATGATTATGACCACTAGCAACTAGCTAAAGTTGAAACCAGAAGTTTACATACACTATCTTTTGCTTTTGTTATTGGGTTGATATGCATTTGTCTGACCAAAGCACGTTCATCTCTAGTACACATAACCTGTCTCCTTCCTGAGTGGTATGATGGCTGGACATACCATCTTGCTTGCACTTGCGTATAATTGTTTGTACAGATGAACGAGGCACCTTCAGGTATCTGGAAATTGCACCCAAGGATGAACCATTTTTGTGCAAGTCTACAATTCTCTTCCTGAGATCTTGGCTGACTTATTTTGACTTTCCCATGATGCTACACAAAGAAGCAGTGTGTTTCAGGTGTGCATTAAAATACATCAATAGAGTGTCTCTAATTAACTCAGATGTTGCCAATAAACCTATCAGAAGCTTCCAAACACATGACATCATATCATATGGGCTGTCCCATATCGTTTAAAGGCATAGTACTCTTAATGTATGCAAACTTTTGACTTTGCAGAAAGTAATAAAAATTCCTTAAAACATTCTCTCTCTCTCAATATTCTGGCATTTGGCAAATATAAATAATTTTGGTTCCTAATTTACCTAAAACGGGAAAGGTTTCCGGACATCTATAACAAAATTCTAAGGGGGTTGGAATCTGTTAAGAAAGTAATGATAAATGAACAATGGAGGGAGATGCAATTTAAGTTAGTACACAACGAAATTTACGCCTTTAATATACCACATAGCAGCTCAACAGTGCATTTCTTGGACCATTGCCCTAAATGTGGACTCCATAAAGCAAAACTGTTTCACTGCATATGGGAAATCCCACAGGTGAGGGGGGTATGGGAGGAAGCGGCGGCGTACATATTGAGGATTTGGAAAGTAGTTATACCCGTCACCCCTCAGGCCTGTTTGTTTCACTGTATAAAAGCCCCTGCGGAAACTGACAGAGCAAGTGCTCACATTCCAGGTGTAATACACGTAGCATTGCTTGTAGTTAAGAAATGCCTACTTAGGAATTGGCTGATAAGACAGACACCGAGAAATACAGAAATAGTTGATACCCTAAAAACAATAATGATGCACGACAAACTGGATTCGGAGAAATAAGGAGAAGTCCACTAAAAGAATCTTCAAAAAGTGGAGAACATTTATTGAGCAAAGCTTCACACAGAAGGAAATCACCCAGCTAATTAAAGCATTTGAACACACGTCTTGGTATTGTTTGGAAGACACTGCAGGGACACTGAAGATAGGGAGCATCCAAAGGACCAACTGAATTAAACAAATAGGTTAGTTTGTTAAGTTAAAGGAAATTATTGTTAAGCTAATTCTATGAAGATGAAACTGTTGTGACAATGAAAAAGAAAATGATGTAACAGAAGCATTGTACGATCCGGAGACATTTTATGGAATGTAACAACATGTTCTCTTGTTGATGATATGTGGTTGCTGACATCAAATAAAATATGTTTAAAAAAAAATGGGAAAGGTATATTCTGATTTCATGTCAGATAGTGAAAACAACATGTATATGTGTCTGTTAAGATAGTGCATGTAAACGTCTGGTTTCCACTGTCTCTATATGCGTGGATTCCTAAGCTACTGTAAGTCCCTGCACATAAGGTTAGCGACATAGCTAATCAGGCGAAGTATACTACATGTTTAATTGGAGGTATTTGATAATATTACTGTTATTGCTCCTTCTACATATTGGTATGGGATCTTGGAGATGGGATTAACCTTTTAACGTCCATGAACTTAAAAACTACTAACTGATTTATAGAGATTGTTTATGTAGACTGAAGTATGTATCAAGCTTTTTCCCACTTTCTAGCATTGTAACCTCCAAACTCGATTCCTCTGTATAGTAATGTAACCAGCAAGATCTGTGCCACAGATTTGACCCAGAGTTTGTAATTGCCAAGCTTAGTGTCTTAATATTGACATATAGTATATAACCATGAAGAGTGCTATTGTATAACCATGAAGCGTACACCCTTATATGAGGAATGGAACTGTTTGACTTGTACCTGCTGCTCTTCCAGTAAAGATGTTTGAATGCAACCCTGCCATACCAGTGACCATCATTGCACCATCCTGGATCCGAGGGCCATGTATGGGGTCAAATGGCAATACAAACATTCTTAACCACCTTACAGCTCACATTCTTGGTCACCACCCCATGCCGTCCCATGATTCACCATCTGGGAGTCAAAACCAGCATAAGAACATGTGACATAAGGGCTGAAAAACATTTTGCTAGGTTTTCCTATAAGTTGCTCTATTTTATAAGAGAAGTAACACTGTAAGACAATTTTGCAAAATATGAGTTTTGTTGTAAAATTAAAAAAAAAGCAATATATTTGATGGAGATGCAACGTAAATGTACTAAACTAAGAGTGGATGTACCTCGGCAGGCAAACTCATGCTATCATTTAAACATAATCTACAAGTAAATTGGTAAATCATGTTCTTTTTCAATTTTTTAATGTTAGCCTTAGATGGCCTAAGGGCAAGAATGTGCTCCACAAATCAGCAAGAAGAGAAAATAACTCAAAATCAACATATGAAGTCATTTACCACAACACGGGGAGATCTCTGGCTAATGTACTCGTCTTCCACTATTTTTGTGATGGTGAAGGCATAATTTGATTATGCACAACATATGGACGTTTTTATTTGAAGATTTCATTTCTGTCTATTATTATACGTTTTATAACTTGTTCATGTAGAGGAGCCGCTAGGTGTGCTGATTGGGCTTGTGCCATTAGTGGCATGAGGAATGGAAACAAGCCACTTTTCTTTAGCCAGGTTATTTAGCTATGGCGCTAGTATAATGAAATTGAATCTGTTTCCTGGATAAAGGAAACTCAACCTGAAGTCTGATTTCACAGTTTTGTGGCAGTAAAGTCTTCACCTCTTCCTTCTAAAGGTCCAGTCACACTAAACAACTTACCAGCGATCCCAACAACGATAGGGATCGCTGGTAAGTTGCTAGGAGGTTGCTGGTGAGATGTCACACTGCGACGCTCCAGCGATCCCACCAGCAACCTGACCTGGCAGGGATCGCTGGAGCGTCGCTACACGAGTTGCTGGTGAGCTCACCAGCAACCAGCGACCAGCCCCCAGTGCCGCGTGGAAGATGCTGCGCTTGGTAACTAAGGTAAATATCGGGTAACCAACCCGATATTTACCTTGGTTACCACCAGCGCACGCAGCTACACGTGCAGAGCAGGGAGCAGCGCACACCGCTTAGCGCTGGCTCCCTGCTCTCCTAGTTACAGCACACATCGGGTTAATTACCCGATGTGTGCTGCAGCTACATGTGCACAGAGCAGGGAGCAGCGCACACCACTTAGCGCTGGCTCCCTGCTCTCCTAGCTACAGCACACATCGGGTTAATTAACCCGATGTGTCCTGCAGCTACATGTGCACAGAGCAGGAGCCGGCACAGACAGTGAGAGCGGAGGAGGCTGGTAACGAAGGTAAATATCGGGTAACCAAGGACAGGGCTTCTTGGTTACCCAATGTTTACTGTGGTTACCAGCCTCTGCAGAAGCCGGCTCCTGCTGCCTGCACATTTAGTTGTTGCTGTCTCGCTGTCACACACAGCGATCTGTGCTTCACAGCGGGACAGCAACAACTAAAAAATGGCCCAGGACATTCAGCAACAACCAACGACCTCACAGCAGGGGCCAGGTTGTTGCTGGATGTCACACACAGCGACATCACTAGCAACATCGCTGTTACGTCACAAAAGTTGTTCGTTAGCAGCGATGTTGCTAGCGATGTTGCTTAGTGTGACGGGGCCTTAAGATTCAACACATCACATTTCTGTGATGCCATCAAAGTCCTCCAATTTTTGTAGGAACAGCAGACTATATGAGTGAGGGGTCTCGTGATTTTCCTGCTATAGGATATGGAGTGGGCAGTTGAAATTTAACACGCTCTTTTTTGTCTCATTGCCAATGCATAGTGTGGTATTATGCCAAGGAGTCTTCCTGTCTGGATACCTCTGAGGATCTAGATATGGATGGTTCTCTAAGAATTGATAGCCAAGAGGCAGAAGGAAGAAGAATAGTCTAGTGGCAACATCCACTCCTAGATAATTAGTAGGGATATGCATAAAGCACACTTCCCCATTAATCCTAGTTACTCAACAATAGTGTGAAAAAAAATATCTTAGGATGGCCCATCCCGCTGGCTGTAATTATACAAATTGCACATTCCCTACCTTGAAGGCCTTTCAAAAATAGATGAGCATACACAAGTGTGTAAAGTAGGAAGTTCACTTGCAAATATACAAATCTTAGTGATTTTTAGACTTTGATGAGTCATCACTCCTTGGGCTACATAATGCCCTGCTATAAAGTCACCCAAATACATTAGACTTAATGGACAAACCCAGCAATAACAGCGGCCTTATCCGACAGCATAACGTGCATGAGGACCTCCCAACACTTCTCATGATATTAGAGGAGATAAGGGTCCAGCATTAGAGCTGAGCGGACTCGTAAAAAACTTGCTCATTTCCTTCAAAAATCCGGATCCAGTCTGGAATCTAGTACTCATATAAGTCTATGGGAACCAAATTCTGAGAATTAAAAATGTTGCCGTGTCATGGCGGCAAGCTGCTTCTGGGTCGCGCATTCACTTCCGGCTGAGTGGGTCTAGATCATGCACTAAAAGTAAAGTGAGATGCTAGAATGTATGGGCTCCTTCCAGGTATGACATAATCTGTCACGTGATAGGGGGGCGTGTTCAAAATGCAGCCTGCGATCTGTCCTGCTCTGTTCAGCCTAAGCAGACTGCTTCATGAAGCAGGCAGCCCAGGATCAGCTGTGCCCACGATGTGTACTCCTCTGTTCAGCTTGAGTAACGTGCTTCATGAAGCAGACAGCCCATGATGAGCCGCGCTGGCAATGTTTCCTCCTCTGCTCAGCCTGGGCCTCCCGGTGCATGAATCATGCACAGGGAGACCCAGGATGAGCTGCGCCAGCGATATTTCCTCCTCTGCTCAGCCTTGGCCTCCCGGTGCATGAATCATGCACTGAGAGGCCCAGGATGAGCTGTGCCAGCGGATTCCCCCTCTGCTCAGCCTGCGCCTCCCACTGAATGAATTGTGTGTGCACCAGGAGGCCCAGGATGAGCCGCGGCGGCGATGACCCGCAGACAGCGTCTGTAAGTGGAAGAAGTCAGACACTGTCACAAAGGCTGGGGGCACATCTGACTGCACCAATAACTGACGCCAGGCTGGCCGGTGAGCGGGAAAATCCGTGCATATGAAATGAGCGGCACAGGGTGGCAGAAGGAGCAGCGTACATCCAGCTTATTTTCTTTATTTTTCCTGTATTTTTTTTATTTTCTCAAGTGCTGGATCCAGATCAAACACCTGTAATTCCGGGCCCGGGTCTAGCACTCGGGCAACTTTGAAACCACGCGGATCCGGACTTTTAGAGTCCGGGTTCGATCAGCCCTATCCAGCATCTTTGATTTTGGAATGTCAATCCTCTTGTTCTTGCTGAGAAAACCTGTCAGCAGCTCTCTTATAGAGGGCACAGGGTAGCTGTCAGCCAAACGATCAGCAAAACCTACAAGCACCTGACAGCTTTCTATTGTGCATGGCTGCTTAACAAGGTGAATTTGTACCTGCAAAATGGAATAAAACAATGGCATATAAGTCTTATTCAGAGACTGGCAGAGCTAAATAATCACTTTACACCTTTATAGAGGTCACTTCTCAATACAATAGACAGGAAATAATCACTTATTGACCTTGGTGAAGATGCCCATCTGACTTCAGCTGAATGTAATTGTAGTATAAAGAGAATTAATCAAAAAAATTAGCAATCTTAAGATTTCTTTATTTCTGTTCACAGGAATTTTCAATATCATTGTTACTAATATAGTTATATATCACTAATGATGTAAAATCTGTCTTGTCCCAATATAACTTAGTTGATTTCCTATTCAGGAGTTTGAAATTGATAGATGTCACTCATAATAACGTCATAATGTTTGATACTCAACTTTTCCTTCCCAAAAAAGTAATGTTTACTGGTGATAGTTTAATTATAGGTAAAATGTTGAAAATGGTATTTGATCTGCAGGCCTTGATGTTATAGAGCAAGAGACATTGATCAGATTGATATACATTTTTGGGGGAAATATGTCAGTAAAACTTGTATTTTCTTGATTGATATCTCTGATGTCTGTATGCTTATGATTTCGGTGGGCGGTACTATTTAGTGATTGACAATCTTTCTTGTATGACTTAGATCCAATAGGAGAGGAAATCGGGTATATGCCTTGCTAACACCACAGAATCTAAAATTAATATAATTCCTTTATTGTTTGTACAGGTCCGACGTGTTTCAGAGACATCCATCTCTTTCATCAGGACATCAAAGGAACAGTACTGTCCTGATGAAGGAGACGGATGTCTCTGAAACGTGTCGGACCTGTACAAACAATAAAGGAATTAAATTAATTTCAGATTCCGTGGTGTTAGCATGGCATATACCCTCTCCTATTGGATCTACGTCTCATACCTCAGGGCTTCAGCTGATACCATCATTGCACGTACATGTGACTGTCACAACCCGAATAGGTGAGTGTGCCTAAATTTTTGTCTATTAGTTCCCCTACCGGGTAAGACCCTATTGTGCTTCTCTGTTCCACAGTATTATACCTAGTTTCTTGTATAATTATGCATGCAGAGATAAATGTTAATGACTAATATTACCACCCTTACATACTGAACACAGTGATTTCAATGATTAAAATGCAATTGTTCAGAATTCCTCCCACAAACCTATATATCATACTGCTCTGCGTCTTCTTATTTATAGTATCTTCTTCACAGACTGGACTATATGTATTACATTCTTGAAGACTCCCTTTAAGATGGAAAAAAATATATATATATATATATATTATATATATATATATATATATATATATATATATATATATATATATATATGAACACCAAACAGATTGTAAGGTAAAAAGATAGCAATTTGAACATTGATAATAATAGGGACTTTGGAATATACACAGGCATGTAGGATTTTTTTATTTTTATTACTTAAAGGGAATAAACTCCTAATTATCATGCTGGGTCAATTAAAGTAAGTGACCTTACGATGTCCAGCTGTTTCTGTCTAGCCAGAAATATACATTTCATTACCACTGAGGAAACAAAGTGAAAAAAAGGAAAGCTTTTAAAGAAACCTAAACTATACGTGGAAGAAACAGTTGTGAATGTGCGATCTGTGCTTCCAAGTCAGTCTGGATGTAACAATGCTGTGCCGGCCCTGGGGGCAGCTACAAGGTGAAGTAACCATTTGTAACACTGAGGGATTATTTATCACAGACATACTAGTCCTAGATATTCAATGCTACTTGCAAATGCTAATACAGTTATTGTATCCATAAAGTCACAGTATCTGCCGCAGAAGCAGTATATGTACCTCTACCTTTTATCAGATCTGGAAAAAATGCAGAGCAAACATTATCTATTGTTAATTAGCTGTAAAGTAGGGCTTTAGCCACTTCCACTGTTTCTAAAGAGCTCTGGAGTGAAACCTGAATGAAGTTGGCCATTGTTTTCAATTGTGCAAGAGCTAGGAGCAAATGGGGCTCAAATAGCAGCTCTGAAAAGCAACAGGAAATTGGCATACTGCTAATCTGCACTGAACTATTCATAGTAACAAAGGCTACATTCCTGCTAAAATATTCACCATTGGAAATCCTAGGCAGATCTGTCTTAGCAAGTAGGACAGAACAAATCCGCAAGAGGAGAAGGTCTTTAATTAGAGAGTCTCAGGAAATCGTTCTTTACGTCCTTGGCATGTGACTTGCAGGAGCTAGAAATACTTTGTTGAGTTATTGTAATGGGAGGACGTGGAGGCGAAGAGTTGATTCTATGTAACAGTTCTTTTTTTTTTGCCTACATACACATACACCAAGTTTGGGAATGGAAAATAACAATATAATCTCATGAAGAATGGAAAAAAACACACAAAAAACAATGAAAATAAAAATAAATACATAAAGAGTGACTTACATTGTGCCAGCCCACACTTTTCCAGGTCTTCATAGTGGAGATTGTTATGTCTAAGTTTTATTTTTACGGAAGATATAAAACGTCTATATGTGTCACGGGGTGACGGGATAACAGAGGACCGGGGCTCCAAGACTGGCCCTCAGCCTAGGGCGTCCTAGCTGTCCCTACTCCTAGAAATACATCTAATAGTGACAATGTCTGAGTAGCCTTCCTTACCCTGTTCCTGGCCAGCCCTTATCTAATACCCCTTCTCCCCCACCCCAGAAGAGGGCCTTGACAGGAGTGTTTGAACCCACAGATATAAACAAACACGGAAACCAAAAACTCTATCAAACAGCTAGCACACATGGAGATATAAGACAATACATGTCCAGGAGAAAATGAAGGGAGAAAATAACCAGATGAAGAGATGATTTCCACACCAAGTAGCACACAGTAAATCACCAGCGAAAGGGAACACAACAGCACACGGACCCATTTAGCGAAAGCTATAGTCGGCAGGGGAAAACTGATTCCTCTATCATAAAAAGGCCTCCCACAACATGTGATTCAAAAAATAACCAGCAGGCTTACAGAAATTAACTCCTGCTAGTCCAATCATTAATGATCACGCAGTTGGTCGATGCCCGAGCCTGCCGGTACAATTCGAAAGCACCAGAGAAAACATAGTGTGGAGAGTCAGAGTCTGTAGTCTGAACAGAGTCTGACAATGCCATGACACTCGGTGAGTTTAGAGCCAAACACCATGTGACTATTTTATCTTTATTAAAATTTGACTTTCTTTTGTGATGTAAACCTTAAAATGGATATAAATAATTACATAACTATTTCAATTTGCAGTCAACAAAATAGAAAATAAAATAAAATCTCTTAATAAAAAAAGAATTTGAAATATAAGTGCTTTGTGAGACCGTATAAGGGCATATGTCCTTTTCAATTTGGGTTGTAGTTGTGTTCAGAGCTGATTATATACTTGACGGCCTAATATTATTTCAAATGGCTTCAGATTTCTCCTTGAAGTTTTTTTTACATTGGGATCAACAAGGAGCTTAGAAAACTTCTACATTATTTTGCTTTCGAAAACTTGTGATCAGGAAAGAGTCATACAAGTGAACCAAAAACTACTACTGAAGTTGCCGAGAGATATGCAGAATATAGGAGATTTTGAGAAGTTCCTTTCAGAATTTCTTCAGTGTGACAGTAACATCTGTAAAGCCACATCTTCTCCACCGCATATTGGCATTACTCGTGTCAATGTCATGCTCACGAAATTTGAACAAGAACTTCCCAGATTCCCCACGATTCTTCACAGTTCCTAAAATACAATAGGATGAAAGATATAAAGGAAATTCACCTTTTAGGTCCAAATTGACCTGGGAAGGATTTCAGAAAGCAAAGGTCAAAGACTTAAAAGGTCAAAAACTGGAATCTTCAGTGCATAAAATAAAAAATCTTTGAAGAAATCAGAGGATGTCTTTGCTCAGGAGAATTCCTTGCAGCATGACTGAAGTTTTACCAATTAGAAAAGTCCTCCCATGTCCTTCTATCTACATATGTTTATGTGCATCTATAAAAAGAGATAGAGAAATGAGTATATAGGGCAGCACGGGCAACATCTGCGAGGAGTTTGTATGTTCTCCCTGTTTGTGTGGATTCCCTCCGGTTTCTCCGACTTTTTACCATACTCCAAATACGCACAAGATAGGGATAAAAAAAATAAATAAAGAAATAAGTATATGAGCTGATCCATTGATAGTTTTTCTAACTAGCTTTTTGTGGATTTTCTAAATCATCTTCCAGATGTTATATTTCTGAAGGTGTCAATATTTCATGGCAGTCATTACGGTGCCCACAAGGGTGTCACACAGTTTTCTATAAGCCCTGAATGGTCAATAAGTCTACATTGTTATGCAGGGTTAAGTTCCTCCACCTCATTACATTGCTCCCTTTCTCCTTCTCCTCCCTGCCTTTGGTCAAAGTAGCTCTGACATTCTATTGAGGAATCAGGAAGCCCAAGATGAACAGTCATAAAGGTCATTCTCAATCAATGGACTGCTTCACTGCATGGAATTATGGAATTGTCTGAGGACAAAAAGATAATTTATTGGGTAATAATTGTGTATTAAGTAATATCATTAATCAATGCTGCATTTGTACATGGAGACTATATAGCAGAGGAACTTGACCTTGAGAAGGATATTTATTCACTGACCTAAGGGAACATTTTTCAACAAGCATATCTTAAATGGTTGTGTATTGGCATCAGTCCAGGACCAGTGCACATTTTAACACATGATTAAGTGGGGTTTGGACTATGAAATTTCAGTGGTATAGTTGTAGCTTATACTAGCTTACATTGTAATGATATTGGTCTATAATATGCCAACAATTTATGATCAGTGGGTATACAACTATAGGAACCATCACCAATTCTGAAAGTGAAGAGGTTACAGCTCTGATTCAGTGCTTATTCAGATGTCTGCAATTTGATGAATATTTCATCAGTATTTGTAAGCTAACATCAGGAGTGTCTTATTTTAGAAAACCTAAAACCACTTTGCAAGGAACCCAGAAAGAATAGAGTGTGCAATGATAATAAGCAAAATACACATAAACGTCTCTTATGGACAAGTTGCCAGACAGGAAGGTAGAAAGTCCTAGAAGTTCTCCACACAAGGAGTCACAATATACAATGTCAGACCTCTTTATACATAAGATAACCCAGTTACTGGGATCCACTCACAACCACAATTAGATATCATTATAGTCCATACAAAAGTCTTTTCAGATCGATATCTATCTTCATGCCACCATGGGTCGGCGTAAATTCACGGTTCAAAGCATCAAGTGGAATAATCCTCCAGAGTTACATCTGTAGGACAGACAAAATCCAACCATAGTTTAAGACTCTGTTCATATTTTTGTTTGTCTGCTCCGCTTAGAAGAGACAAACAGAACGAATAGATGGAGATCACAACCTGTGCATTTATTTCTGCTTCAAATGGAAGCAGAAGGGTTCTATTGATGTACTTTAAGTCTGTCTAGTTTTTGATTTATCAGTTTTTGGAATGAAAAAATATCCCGCATGCAGAACTTTTCCATTCTATAAATATATTTATTTTTTTAGTCGCTTCTATAGCGCCATTAATTCCACAGAGCTTTACAGACATGACACTGTCCTCATAATCTAAATTCCCTATCAGTGTTTTTTTGGAGTGTGGGAGGAAAGTATCTGAAGGAAACCCACACAAACACTGGGAGAACATACAAATTCCTTGTAGATGTTGTCCTTGGTGGGATTTGCACCCCAGCACTGAAAAGCAACAAAGCTAAACAACAAATAATTAAACAGCAAACTGAAGCCAGATGGAGCCCATATACATTAAAGGTACCGTCACACATAACGAGATCGCTAGCGAGATCGCAGATGAGTCACCGTTTGGTGACGCAGCAGTGATCCCGTTAGCGATCTTGTTATGTGTGACACCTACCAGCGATCAGGCCCCTGCTGTGAGATCTCTAGTAGTTGCAGAATGGTCCAGACCATTTTCTTCAAAGGCGATGTCCTGCTGGGCAGGACACATCGCTGTGTTTGACACTGTGTGACAGGGTCACAGTGACTGCTGAGATCGTTATACAGGTCGCTACTGCGACCTGTATTGTTCCTGCATCGCTGGTAAGATCTGACTGTGTGACATCTCACCTGTGACCTCCCAGCGACTTACCTGCGATCCCTATCAGATCGCATCGTTTTCGGGATCGCTGGTAAGTCGTTGTGTGTGACTGGGCCTTTAGTTATATACGTTGAAAAGACATACAGTAGGTCCATACTTTCTCAACTACGTATTATTTCTTTATTAGTAGAATAATTATATACCATAATGTCAATTGTTACGAGAAAAATATCCTTCCCTTTTTTAAATGCTTTTAGAATGTCTAGCATTACTACCTCCTGTGGTAGGGTATTCCACAGTCTGACTGCTCTAACTGTAACATAACCATTCGCTGGAACTCCACATTACTCATGCTAGCAAGACTTTGTAAGCAGCAGAGGGCAGTAGTTGAATACCAGCTACAACATATCGGTCAGTATTCTGCTTAGCCTCTGCACATAACAACCGACAAGTGGCCATGGATGTCTAACATCTGTGAGGTTGTACAAAGCATTGAGGAATCAACCAAAATGGGGAGCGGCAATGGTGCCAAATTCAGCATATCCATCCTGCTTCTATGTTTTTTCAAACGCTCACTGGTACAGTTTAAGGGCAACGATACCAAATACTAATGAACTTTATGTAAACTTTTGACTTCTTTTGACTTTAAAGAAAGTAATAAAAATGTCTTAAAATATTATCTCTCTCTCTCATTATTCTGGCATTTGGCAAATATAAATATTTTTTGTAATCCTAATTGACCTAAAACAGGAAAGGTTTATTCTGATTTCATGTCAGATAAGGAGAAAAACATGCATATGTGTCTTTTTAGATTGTGTATATAAACTTCTGATTTCAACTGTATGTCCTCACACTGGGCCCATCTTGGTATATATGTCCAAACCTGGTATATATGATACCAATCTTGTATATTTGTCCCCATCCTGGTAGATATGGTACCCATCCTGTTAGTTATGCCCTCATTCTGATCCCCTTTGTCCACGCTGTGCAATATAATAAAAACGCTTACAACCCATGGCTAATCTATTTGGATGTGGACAGCAGAGAAAAATTGCTGAAAGTTTGCAATGCAGGTGTGACGCCCTGGCCTAGCCAGGTAGTCACAGACACAACATCAGACACCCCCCCTTCCCTGGACAGGTCACACCAGTCACACATTAAATCCTTGTTGCCACCCTCCAGGGTTGATGTCCACACCAGGTGGGGCGGAGCCAGGCAGTTGACCCTGCCCACCGAGGAGTTCACAGGCCTGGAGGCGGGAAAACACAGTAGAGAGTCCAGTTCTGGTCGGTAGAGAGTGAGGAGTGAAACTGTTGGTGTCTGGGTCAGAACCCAGGCACTCCCAGCAAGGTAGGCAGATGGTGGTGGCCGTCTGCAGGAGTTGGTGACGTTCAGCGGAACCGTAGCACCGGGGTCGGGCGGTGGCCCGCCGGTACCGAACCGGGGAGCCGATTGGAGCCAAGCACCAGGCAGTGTACTCAGACCCTGACTAGGCTTGAAGCCGACCTTTAGTCAAATTTACTGATTGTGGTCTGGACCTCAGGGGTTCATTCCCACCCAAGTCCCGATTGAAGGCAACAGCCCAACCATTCCGGATAAGCGCCACCACCAAGGGCCAGAGATCCATAGGGCCAGCGTCTGCGGGCAAACGGGCTCCTCCGACACATATACGCCGGGGAGCGGACTACCGGTGCCCAGGCATTGGAGTCAAGCTACAGAACACAGGTGCAGGGAAACGACTGCCACCATCAACCCATCCAGGGAGAGCACTGCAGCCGGCTGCGGGCCCCGTCCATCCAACCGTTTGGTTTACCAGAGACTCTGTCCATCTGTGTCCGAGTGAGTACACCTGTGCCATCCGGCACCGCGCTGCGCTGCACCGTAAGGTCACACCCTGCAAACTCATCCTACAGAACCCTCCCTCCTACCGGTCCCCGGGACCAACAGCCCCTACCCACGGAGGGGTCAACACCTAGCTGCTCCCCATCATCGCTCCCGGGAACCCCGTCACCAGCAGCGGTGGTGTCCACCATCACCACAACCCGTGGGTGGCGTCACGAACTCTATATAGATCCCAAAAATCCCCCCCCTTTTCACTCGTGGGCGAGGAGTGCTGCTCAAGCCTCGGGTCTGGCCCACTTGAGCCACCAAGAGAAGGCACCGGATCCGAGCACGATCTCCCCGAGCAGCCACCGTGACGGAGAAACTGGCCCCCGCCCCCGACACAGGATAGTTCAGATGGCGAATATACAGTTCCAATGAATTTTGAAAGAAATTCAACTTATTCTGCAGGCTAAGGGTGCATCAGTGTCAGTGCGAACTAGCCATCAACATTTTAATTAAATGAAACACTATTTCTGGAGACCCAGGGAGACCCTACTGCTGCCACAGAGACTTAAAAAAGCTATCTTGTAGTTTCTCAAAATGTATGTGAGTAAGCCTAAATTATTCGAGGAAAGCGACTTGTCCACAGATGAGACCAAGTTAGCGATTTTCGGTAAATCACATCATTCTACTGTTTATTGAAAATGGAATGATGCCTAGAAAGAAAACAACACACTACCTACAGTCAAATATGATGGAAGTTCAAAGATGTTTTGGGGTTGTTTTGCTGCCTCTGGCACCGGGTGCCTTGACTGTATGCAAGGCACCATGCAATCTGAAGAGTACCAAAGGATTTTGGATTGCAATGTAGTGCCCTGTGTCAGAAAATTGGGTTTCGCCCTAGATCATGGGTCTTCCAGCATGACAATGATCCGAAACAAACTTCTACAACCACAAATGGACAGAAATAAAGTCAAGAGAGTTCTGAAGTGGCCAGCAATGAGTCTGGATCTAAATACCATTGTACACATGTGGAGAGATCTGAAAATTGCAGTTGGGAGACTGCACCCTTCAAATATGAGAGACTTGGAGCAGTTTGCAAAATTAGTTGAGAGGTGTAAGATGCTTGTTGATGGTTATAGGAACCAATTGATTGCAGTTATTTGTTCCAAAGGGTAAGCAACCAAATATTAAGTTGAGGGTGCCAACAATTTTGTCCGGCCCATATTTGGAGATTTGTGTGAAATCATATCAAATTTTCCTTTTTTCCTATGTTATTTTATGTGTTGTTCCAATACACAGAAAGGAAACAGATGTGTGTATAACAAATCATGTATAATAGCCCCTATTACTGCACCTGCTGTTTGGTACAACAACACTGCCCCACATAGTAATATTACCCCTGTGCCCCTACAAAGTAATAATGCCTCCTATGTTTCCTCTAGATGGTAACATTGACCCTTCAAATATTAATGCCCTGTGAAAATGCCCTAGAAAACAGTGTCCACATTTTACCCCTAGAAGGTAATAATGCCCCTATGAGGAACATGGCACATCAATACAGGTCAGTCACCTCACATATTTCCACACATTCTAACCTGCATTTATAGGTCACCATATTCAGGATAGAAATCCAATACCTTCATTCCGGAACAAATGGCAATGGGTGAAAGATAATTATAGTAAGGAAGAAGTCTGACTACAGCAAGACCCCCTGGTGACAAAGTAATTCAGCTAGGGAAGTGGGTGGGCGATTGCTAGTTTCAGGAAGCTTTAAAGGGGACGTGACACACAGACTAGTTCTTGTGTAAAAAGTATAAAATTGGGGTGTACGTAGCACCCACAAATATGGCAGGCATATTTCTGACCTCAGGACAGCAAGACGCATGTAACACATATTTTGCCTTAATTGTGGGGCGTGCGTATCAGCCCATAATTAATAACTACCACTGGAGGACAATAGACACATCATGTTTCCTAGCTATGGATAGATGAAATCATAATAGGAAACACAATAATAATATCTCCGCGTGGGATGCTCAGAGGTGGAGATATGATGAACACTGCCATTTCATAATTCTCTGGAGCCTGAAGGCACATACCATATCCAGCCCTGTCATAGGTCACCAGGTGGGTGGTATGTGGGAGGTACATGGGTTATTAAAAACCAAAGTGGTCATTTTAGAGGGGGTTATTCTCAGAGAGGTCATGTCCAGTAAACGTGTGGGGAGTCCCAAGGAAGCCAGTGGCTCCACAGCACCACGTCTGTGCCGAGCCAGCACCAGGCCTAATCACAAGGAAAAAGGTAACTGATTCATATGTACATCTGCTTGCATCTATATCTTACTTGTAACTGCATTTCTGACGATAATCTCTGTAAATTCATTGCGTAAATATCATTTTATCTAGTGTGACCTTAAGGTGATTAAATATATAATTTAATCTTGGGTTGCTCTTTTATTTTGATTCACGAATCCCATGTCCATGCGCTTGGTTTAGTATTACATGCTACCTTGGTTAGTTTCTGGCCCGATATAACTTGCTAACAGACCAGGCTTATATCTAACGAGGAACTGGTGGCAGACTACCTGGCTGGCAGAGCCCTGATTCACTAGGGCTAGTGAATAGAGTCTGTCGGCCTGTCAGGGTTGAGAGCAAGTGGGGTGTCACGTAGGAGGTTGTGCGGCTCACTCTGTCTTCATCCTCATGCCTCCCTGGGCCCGCGTGAACAGGGGGTGTCAGTGTAACACTGCGCCATGCTGACCTTACATATCCTTTTGGGGTGTGGAACGTCATGTGTTGGCGGATGTGAGGTGCGGTATTATGACATTTTGGTGGCAGCGGTGAGATGTCAGCGCAACCGCCCTGGCTGTTCATCACAGCTCCCAGTGTGCGTTTGACAATCACAATACCCTGAGTGCCCCAATAACAATAATGGTTCTTATGTGTACACTTAACATTTAACGATGTCCTCCTCATGTACACCTCCCCTATACACCGTATGATGCCCCTACACCTTCTCTACACACAGTAAGATGAGCCCCCAGCTCCACTATACAGAATATAATGTGCCCACAGCTCCCTATACACAGTATGATGTTCCCACTGCTTCCCCAAAACACTTTATAATTACCTCACACTTTATAAAGGCCCCAACTGTAGCCCTCATGTATAATGGCTCTCGGTTTAGCTCCTACGCTGTACACCGTGTGCAGAATTATTAGACAAATAAGTATTTTGATCAGATGATAATTTTTATACATGTTGTCCTACTCCAAGCTGTATAGGCTTGAGAGCCAACTATCAATTAAGTAAATCAGGTGATGTGCATCTCTGTAATGAGGAGGGGTGTGGTGTAGGATCCCAGCAGATATGTGTGCTCGAATGCATTACAGATGGATGTGCACCCTCAGATGCACATCCATCGGAAGCACGCACTTTTCCCCCAGGCCCGGCCACGACTACCACTGTTTCACCCCACAATGTATTCTAGTTACGTACATAAATAAAGCATTGTTTTAAACTCAATTAAAATCCCTTGAGAACATGCCATCTATATCTCAAATGACCAAGGGTTTAGCTCTTTTTTGCATTGTCCATGGTGGTGGTTGGTTGATGCTCCGGAGAACTTTGCTCCCGCTGGCAGTGGAAACTTGCAGCGGGTCAGGGCAAAATACATTTCAAGTATCGGCACATCCTAGAAAAAACATCATGCTTTCTGTGAGGAGGCAGAAGCCTCAAACTCCACCAAGGCTTGATTTCAGAAGAATTTCTGGGAAAGTCTGGAATGGCAGTCATAGTCACCTAACACAACCATATATAAAATCTTTGATGGGTACAATTTGAAGAAGGCGGTTGCAGCACACAAACCCAAGAATATTAATAAACTGTAGAACATTGCCCATGAAGGTTCCTTAGAAACACTGCCAGAAGCTGGCAAAAGGGGTTGAGTACTTTTGATTGCAAATGTATATGTCTTATGGAGATTATAGTGAGATTTTTAGCAGTGAGTTGCTACTAGTAGTTCAGACAACATGTGTTCTCTTGTAGAGGTTGTACACAGAGCCCTCCAGTACAGCAGTGCCAGTTTCATTTCTATTATCTGCACGTCTAAACAAGACTGTTCTAGGTCTCATATTCATTTTGTTTTGCAGCTGCTGTTCCGTGTCACATGAGCCTCAAATAAACTGTGACAGGAAGGCAGGTCCTTGACACAAAATAGACACTTTCTCTCCACCTGAGCTGCTCATGTCGATGCTTCCCTACCCCCAAACGCTGAGCTGCTTACAAATGTTTCTCTCACAAAAAATCTGCCCAGACAGTAGAATATGTAATTTTCCAGAAGTGTTACTGGTAAATACAGTATGCAGATATATGTTTATATACACATACATACATATGTTATGTCACAAAAGTGAGTACACCCCTCACTTTTTTGTAAATATTGTGTTACACCTTTTCATGGGATAACACTGACTATATGACACTTTGATACAATGTAAAGTAGTCAGTGTGCAGCTTGGATAACAGTGTCATTTGGTGCCCTCTAAGGCTACTTTCACACTTGCGTTGAACGGTATCCGTTGCATTGCGTTGTGTAACGGATGCAACGGATGTGTTGCATATAGTGACACAACGGATGCAACGGATGCTGCAAAACAACGCAATTCGTTTTGATTTTTTTTTTTTTTTTTCACGGTTTTACCAGCGGCAGACTATAGTGAACGATCAGCTGATCGTTCCCTGCAGCCGGCCGCTGGGTGATCAGCTGATTGCTCCCAGTAGCCGGCCGCCGGGTGATCAGCTGATCGCTCCCGCCCGCCGGGTGATCAGCTGATCGCTCCCGGCTGCCGGGTGATCAGCTGATCGCTCCCTGCAGCCGGCTGCCGGGTGATCAGCTGATCGCTCCCGGCCGCCGGGTGATCAGCTGATCGCTCCCGGCCGCCGGGTGATCAGCTGATCGCTCCCGGCCGCCGGGTGATCAGCTGATCGCTCCCTGCAGCCGGCCGCCGGGTGATCAGCTGATCGCTCCCTGCAGCCGGCCGCCGGGTGATCAGCTGATCGCTCCCTGCAGCCGGCTGCCGGGTGATCAGCTGATCGCTCCCGGCCGCCGGGTGATCAGCTGATCGCTCCCTGCAGCCGGCCGCCGGGTGATCAGCTGATCGCTGTCACTTGCCGGCGCCCGGGCATGCCGGCGGGCGGGCGCTCAGCTGAGCGCTGTGACTTGCCGGCGGCCGGGCATGCTGGTGGCCGGTCATTCAGCTGAGCGCTGTCGCTTGCCGACGGCCGGGCGCTCAGCTGAACGTTCGGCCACCGCGAGCCAAAATAAAGTTTGATTTAAAAAAAAAAAAAAAAAAAAAAAAAAAAAAAAAAAAAAAGAGCATGCGCAGTGAAATCCAGAGGATTCCGCTGCTCAAAATAACGTTACATGCTGCGTTCCTCCCGCTGGGCGGAAGCAACGGAGCGTCGCCCAGCGGAAGCAACGCAGCTCCTTTTGGTACAATCCGTCAACCATACAAGTCTATGGGAAACAGCGGAATCCGTTAACGGATTCCGCTGTTTCCCAAAAGGGCGGATTGTAACGGAAGGAAAATAACGCAAGTGTGAAAGTACCCTAAATAACACACAGCCATTAATGTTTAAGCCACTGGCAACAAGAGTGAGTACACCCCAAGTGATAATGGCCAAATTGTGCCCAATTACCCATTTCCCTTCCCTGCTGTCATATGACTAATTAGTGTTACAAGGTCTCAGGTGTGAATGGGGAGCAGGTGTGTTAAGTTTGGTGTAATCGCTCACACACTCTCTTATACTGGTCACTGAACGTTAAACATGGCTCCTCATGGCAAAGAATTCTCTGTGGATCTGAAAAAAAGAACTGTTGCTCTACAGCAGGGGTGGGGAACCTTTGGCCTATGGGCCATTTGCGGTCCACAATTACTTTTTATGCTGCCCCTGGGCACATTCCCGGGGACTGCAGCGTTAGGGCAGCAGCCGCGGTCTTGTTGGCTGCCGGCCCTTTAAATCATAATGTGTGATGCGAGGAAGGGCACGCAGCGTTTGCTGTGTGTGCTTACCTTCAGGTCCTCAGCACGCTGATCTGTGAAAGCGTGCTGAAGACGTACTTTGTGGTTGGAGTAAGCACGAGGTGTGCTCCCATCCCACAAAGATAGAGGAGCAGCAGGTTTACCGGCCTCCCTGCTGTACATGCCTTCTGGTGCTGTGTGACTCCACCCTCCACCCAGTGCTGTGAGCCCTCCAACCAGTGCAGTGTACCCCCTAGTACTATGTGCCCCCAGTGCTGTGTGCCCCCGAGTGCTGTGTGCCTTCCCCCAGACCTGTTTGCCCCTCTCAGTCTCAGTGCTGTGTACCACCCAGTGCTTTCTGCCACTCCCAAGTGCTGTGTGCCACCCCCAAAGTGCGCCACTCGCTCCAGTGCTGTCCGTGCCCCCTTGGTGATAACTGTACTCCCCCATTCCTGTCTGTGCCCCTCTAGTGCTGTCCGTACCAACCAGTGCTGTTTGTCCCATCGCCAGTGCTGTCCATGCCTGGCAGTACTGTCTTTGCCCCCCCAGTGATGTCTGAGCGCCAGCCCCTCCTGTGATGTATTTGCCCCCAGCATCTCCTGTAATTTATGTGCCCCAGCCTCTCCAGTGATGTATAGATACCCCAGCCTCTCCTGTGATGTATGCACCCCTAGCATGTCTTGTAATGTATATACCCCAGCCCCTCCTGTGATGTATATATGTCCTCAGTCCCTCCTGTGATGTATAGGCCCCCAGTGTCTTCTGTAATTATGCGCCCCAGCGTCTCCTTTGATGTATGTGCCACCAGCCTCTCTAGTGATGTAGATACCCCAGACCCTTTTTTGATGTATATATGCCCCCAGCCCTCCTGGGATGTATGTGCCCAGTCCCTCCTGTGATGTATATATGCCTACAGCCTCCCGTGATATATATGACCTTAGGAACCCCTGTAATATAGGAACCCCTGTAATTTATGCACCCCAGTGTCTCCTGTGATGTGTATGCCCCAGCATCTCCTGTAATGTCTATGCCCCCAGTCTCTCTAATGATGTATATGTCACCAGCACCTCCTGTGATGTATATATACCCAAATATTTAAGCCAGCAAACAAGCAGACTAAGGACATGGATTACTGGAACCATGTTCTGTGGTTTGATGAGACCAAGATAAACTTATTTGGTTCAGATGCTGTCAAGCGTGTGTGGAGGCAACCAGGTGGGGAGTACAAAGACAGTGTGTCTTGTACTCCCCCTCCCCAAAGTGTGTCTTACCTACAGTCAAGCATGGTGATGGGAGTCTCATGGTTTTGGGCTGCATGAGTGCTGCCAGCTGTGGGGAGGTACAGTTCAATGATGGAACCATGGATGCCAACATGTACTATGACTTAGTGAAGTAGAGCATGATCCCCATCATTCAGAATCTGAACATGACAATATGATAATGACGCCTAACACACTTCCAAGACAACCACTACCTTGCTAAAGAATCTAAGTGTATAGGTGCTTGACTGACCAAGCATGTCTCCAGACCTACACCTAATTGAGCATCTGTGGGGCATCCTCAAATTGAAGGTGGAGGAGTGCTATAATTATGTAGTGAGCACCATCATTTTCACTTCAACAGTTGGGACTTTCACGGACTGTGTAGAACGACAGAGCCCTAGTGATTATTACAGCAGCTAGCTATGTACATGGACTACATCTGTATATATCACTGAGCATTTGTGGGAGGAAGATAGTAGTGCCAAATAGTTTCCTTATTGTCTGTTTGTATAAATTTGCATGGTACACACTGTAAAGAAAAAAATTGAAACATCAGAATTGCTGTTTTTCTGTTGCAACAAACCCGCCCAAAAAACAATAGTGATCAAGTTGTCATATGCATCGAAAACGTATCAATAAGAACATAAGCTTGACGCTCAACAAAACAAACCCACATACAGATGCATCACTCGAAAAATAAAAAAGTTTCAGCTTTCAGAAATGGCAACACAAAGCTGTGATTTTTTTTATTTGACCACTAAAATATGGAAACGATACAGATTTGGTACCACAGTAACCATACTGACCTGAAGAATCATTTCAGATAAGTTTTACAGCTAATTTTTTTCACCATCTCACAGAATTGCTCCCATTTTTTGGGTGCATTATATGGTAAAGGGAATAACTTAATTCAAAACTACAACTTGTCCCACAAAAACAAGACCTCACAAGACTATGTCTATGAAAAAAATAAAAAAAGTTCTGGCTTTTGGAAAAAGTAATTTCCATTCATGAAGGGGTAAATGTAGAGTAAGATAAAATAATCCAGGCCTTTGCGTGTTGCTGGTGGAATTCTGCATGGAAATGGGCACCTATAGTTAAATATATTCCCATCACTAGATCCATACAGATGGAAAATGTGACTAATGATAATCAACCATCAGCTGCCACGATAGGTATCTTAATTTATCGTGGGCATGTCTCTATGTAAAATGTTAGGTTAAAGAAAAACATTTAGTAATTATCTTAAATGGGTAGTGCAAAAATAAAGTTAAATGTAATTCTAAATGTCTATTGTAATAGAAATTTTTATTATACTTTATTTTAAAATTCCCTTCCCTCTCTGTTCTATCTTCGTGCCTTTTTTTACTTCTGTTCTGATGACATTTTATTTCAGGATGCCCAGTGCATGCCAGGATACTCAACGGGAGCTGTGGCTGTGGTCACTACTGCAGATACTTTCCCCACCTTGAAGCAACACGACATCAGTGACATCCGTTTCAGTGGCTGGGCTAGACCCTGCTCTTCTGACCATGCGTCAGTTGTCAATTCTGATGTGTGCTCAGTAAGAGCTCCCTTCTCACAATGCTATATTTCTTATGAATGCGAGGTGACGGTGAGCTCCCTCGCTAATGTGAAGTGATGAGCCCACAAGAGAGCACGCTGTCAGTGTGCATTGTAAGGAGAGTGCACTGCCACTGCACATTGTAAGGAGAGTGCACTGTCAGTGTGCATTGCAAGGAGAGTGCACTAACAAGACAAAACAATCACTGATCTCGGAGAGACCAGCCAGACAAAACACTGCTGGCAGCCAGCAAAGGCGCTCAACACAGTGAAATCCTAGGTGCATTGCCCCTTGGGAAGTATGCAAATCTCTTTGGATGAAAATGAAGATTCACTCAAGCTGTCTGTGCATTTCATGGACATCCATTCATCTAAGTATGGGAGCTGATCAATCCTGCTCCCAGAGGTTGTTTCTTATAATAGGACAACTCTTTGTATAAGACCGTTATGTTAAAGAAGGCAGGGAGGCATTTACTGTATTTTCCAGATTATAAGATGCACTTTTTTTCCCCGAAAACTGGGGGTAAAACGGGAGTGTGTCTTATTATCTGGATATACAGTACCAGAGCGGAGGTGGTGGAGCGGGGTCACAGGAGCCAGAGTCAGTGATACTGAGGATTTGGAGGAGGGGGTATTACTGCAGTGGAGCAGCTCAGGAGGGTCACAGGACAGAGGGTCGGCTGTGCAATGGGCGCCATTGATCTGATAGTGAGTTGTAGGCCCAATTGAATTGATCGTAGTTGACGCAATAGACTTCGAGAAAATGGCCGATGAGTCCTATCTGTTCACGCGCCGCCTCCGCAGCCATTTTCTTGAAGTCAATCTCGTCAACCGCAGGTAATTAATTCGAGAACACAGTCTGCTGGCAGATCAATGGCGCCTGCCGCCGCGACACCACCGAGCCCGAAGTATCACCGACTCTCCATCCACTGACCTTCCTGAGCCGTAACACCACCTCTTCCAATCCCACAGCATCGTTGATCCTGCCTCCTTTGACCTTCCTGAGCCGCTCCACCACTGCCGCTCCACCCTGGTGAGATATTATAAAATGCACTAGGATTATAAGACGGACCTTCATTTTAACATTAAAAATTATTTTTCCTATATTCCGCCTCTAAATTTGGGTGGCGTCTTATAATCCGGTGCATCTTATAAAATGAAAAATACGGTATTTCAATATAGTCTGATAGAATTAGGGGTCGTGATGATTATTGGGTTGGTCATCACTCAACTTCCATAACTTTCAACTTCTTTTGCCCAGCAATATTCATGTTACTGTTTATTCACAGAATGAACGCAGAATTTCTGGGCTCTTAGGCTTAGCAATAAGTATGTGCCATTTCTTATGTATACTATGTGCAGTGTTTACCCTCTCATGTTATGTAAGTGAATCACATCACACTTATTGGAAGATGCTAACAGCTGCATTCATAAAATCCTGGAGCCTGTTGCCGCCATTTGGTAGTTGATTTGTTTGGCCAACTAGTTAAGGGCAGACTAAACATCCATCCTGATTATGTGGCAAAATTGACTTGTGCTTGCTAAAAACACTGGAGATTTAATGAGTATGGGTGAAGGGATGGAGATAGCCAGATACACTTGAATGTCCACCTCCAAGTAATGTCAGGTTTTGTTTTTGCTTCTATTTTTCATGAGCTGAAGTCAAAGATCTAAGACTTTTTCTATGTACACAAAAAAAAAAATTCTCAAATATTGTTCACAAATTTGTGTAAATCTGTATTAGTGAGCACTTCTCCTTTGCCGAGATAACCCATCCATCTCACAGGTGTGGCATATGAAGATGCTGATTAGACAGGATGATTATTGCACAGGTGTGACTAAAGGGGGCTTTACACGCTACGACATCGCTAATGCGAACTCGTTGGGGTCACGGATTTGGTGACGCATATCCGGCCGCATTAGCGATGCCGTTGCGTGTGACACCGATGAGCGATTTTGCATCGTTGCAAAAACACGCAAAATCGCTCATCGGTGACATGGGGGTCCATTCTCAAAAATCGTTACCGCAGCAGTAACGAGGTTGTTCCTCGTTCCTGCGGCAGCACACATCGCTATGTGTGACACCGCAGGAACGAGGAAGCTCTCCTTACCTGCCTTCCGGCCACAATGCGGAAGGAAGGAGGTGGGCGGGATGTTACGTCCCGCTCAGCTCCGCCCCTCCGCTGCTATTGGGCGGCCGCTCAGTGACGTCGCTATGACGCTGCACGGACCGCCCCCTTAGAAAGGAGGCGGTTCGCCGGTCACAGCGACGTCGCCGGGCAGGTAAGTATGTGTAACGGGTCTGGGCGATGTTGTGCGGCACGGGCAGCGATTTGCCCGTGTCGCGCAACAGATGGGCCCACACTAGCGATATCGGGACCAATATTGCAGTGTGTAAAGCCCGCTTTAGGCTGGCCACAATAAAATGTGCAGTTTTACAGAATTGGAGTGGGGGGGGGGTTCTGGGAGAACAAGAAGCTTTTATTTACTTATAAAGTTGTTCACTTGTATTAAGCGAGTCCGCGCACGTCTAGTCACATGTATGCAAACCTCATACTTGCAGCCACGTGCCTGCCCACTCCTTGCTCTAGCACCAGAGAATCCTGACAGCCTGCGCTGTGCACGCTGTGAGGATTCACAAGTCTGCAGTTACATAAAATTACTGCAAACTTGAATCCCAAGGCTGGGCAGCCCCTTTAATGATACAAAAACCATGCTGCCATTTGTCAGTGTGCCGCCCCCCCACATCAGCAGTCGGGCTGCTCGGGTCCAGATCTGCAGTGGCTCGAGGGGTTTCTGGACCCGGGGGTCATGCAGACACTCAAATTAAAATGGATGTATATGTACGGGGATTGCTGTAGATACTTCGTGACGCCACCCACGGGGTTGTAGTAAGGTGGAGTACCACCGCTGGTATTGTGGAGCACCCGGGGGTGATGGAGCTGCAGCTGGGTGTTAACCCCTCCGTGCGTAGGGGTGGATGCCCCGGGGCTGAGTGGCCAGAACAGAACACGGGAGGTGATGGTGGCTGGTGTTGATGCGCCGGGTCAGACCGGCGGATGTTAGTGTACTCACTGTTGAATAATTGCACACAAGTCCGTTGGTAAACCAAGGTGTCAGTGGCCGGCTGCCGCGTCCGGGTGTACTCGGGCCCCACACCCGGCTGGTGTACCAATGTCCCTTCCTCCGGCACTCTGTAATTTTCCTCACTTCTGGACAACTCCGAATGGAATGGGGAAGTCCTCTCCCGGTGTATTCTGGTTGAGAGACGTGCCCGCGAAAACTGACCCTTGGGATCTCAGTGGGTGTTTGATACCCTATCCCCCGCGGTGGGCTGCCGTTTCGCTCTATCTGGGCTACACTTCTGGAACAGTGTCTGGAACTCTGCTCCCGGCCTGGTTAATTACAAAAGGGGCTTGCAACCGTCTTCTAACTAGGGTACCCCGCCTGTGCACGGTTTCCGGACCGGATCTCCGCTGTAGGTACCGGCGGGCTCCAACCCTGTCCTGGTCCACTCTGGGATCTCCCAACTTCCTACTCAAACGCGCACAACTGGACAGCGACATATTTTTCTTATTTACTTGTACTCAAAGTCTGGACTTCAACTACTGTGTTCCCGCCCTCGGATCCTCATGACCCCTAGGTGGGCGCTCCCAATTCGCCTGGTCCTGCCCACTGGTGTGTCCTTCTTACCCTGAGGGAGGTAGCTAGGATTTTGTGGCTGATGGAACCCAGTGTAGGATGGTGTTATGTGGGGTGTAGTTCTTTCTGTGACCACCTGGCGGCGCCAGGGCGTCACATCAGCTATCTTTGTCCAGTAGGTGTCCTGAAGAGTACTTGGCTGTCCTCTTGTTTAATAACTTCCTAAGCAGCACACTCTATGCAGAGAGCAATGCAATTCAATAGATGTCATAGTTATAAAGGAAAAAACAAACAATATCAAAAAAGAAATGTTCGCCGGAGTTTTGAAAAAAAAAAAGAAAAAAAAAAGCTTTTTTTCAATATTTGCATCACAGAAAAATAAATTATATAGATTACACATTTATTAATATATATACCGAAACAGCAACAAAAATAATACAATTTGTCCTGCATAAGGAAAGCCTCATTCAACCACATGAGGTTTCATTTGACAATCCTCAGTGCCAAGCATGGCTCTTTTTAGGAGACCACCATATTAAGTGGCCCTTTTAGTCAATATCCAACTCTTTGATGAGTTTAAAGATATGACAAGGGAAATACCAAGGCCAGGTATCCATCCACAGACAGCTGTTTCGGGGTATTGCCCCTCATCAGTGTGGAGTAGGATTCTGGCTAGGTGGGAGCAATGCCTAGTAGACCAACAAGACAAAACAATCACTGATCTCGGGGAGAGTTGGATATTGACTAAAAAGGCTACTTAATATGGTGGTTATGGTGGTCTCCTAAAAAGAGCCACTCCTTGGCTAGGTCCTTCCCGGAGGGATATCTGGCTATTTTCTGTGTTGAGGCTCCTAACAGAGGCTCCACGGACCTTTTTTGATTTACCTTCTTTACCAGCGTCCGCCGCGCTCTCGCTGCCAGTGCCGGCTCCCTGCTCTCTGCACACATAGCCAGACTACACATCGGGTAATTAACCCGATGCGTACTGTGGCTAGGAGTGCAGAGAACAGGAGCCGGCACTGGCAGTGTGAGAGCGGCGGACGCTGGTAACAAAGGTAAATATCGGGTAACCAAGGTAAGGGCTGCTTGGTTACCCGATGTTTACCGTGGTTACCAGCGTCCGCAGAAGCCGGCTCCTGCTGCCTGCACACGTAGCAGAGTACACATCGGGTAATTAACCTGATGTGTACTGTGGCTAGGTGTGCAGGGAGCCAGCGCTAAGCGGTGTGCGCTGGTAACCAAGGTAAATATCGGGTTGGTTACCTGATATTTACCTTAGTTACCAAGCGCAGCATCGCTTCCACGCGGCGCTGCTGGCTGGGGCTAGTCACTGGTTGCTGGTGAGATCTGCCTGTGTGACAGCTCACCAGCAACCCGTGTAGCGACGCTCCAGCGATCCCTGCCAGGTCAGGTTGTTGGTGGGATCGCTGGAGCGTCACTTAGTGTGACATCTCACCAGCGACCTCCTAGCAACTTACCAGCGATCCCTATCAGGTTGTATCGTTGTTGGGATCGCTGGTAAGTTGTTTAGTGTGACTGAGCCTTTAGCTTCTAAATGCCTCCTTCAATGTCTCCTGCTTTTTTTATTCTGCTCAGCTACTTTTGGTGTCTTGCATAAGTAATAATTGTTGGGTGAGACCAACTGATGGCTGCCCTGACAATACACATAGGGGTTATCAACTAGCTTTGCACAAACCAATAAATTGTTATGCAGAGATACACTACCATATTTCTTCCTTTTTGCTGCTCATTTAAGTGCTTGTCTAGATGAGCTTCTTTAACTTTAATCAACTTGTTTCATGCAATCACCAGACTTTTGTCTAAACAAGCTCAAATGTAAGTGTAGTTCTAATAATACAGTCATGTTTAAAATTGTTGGTACCCTTGAAATTGTTCCAGAAAAATGAATCCCTCCCATAAAATTATTGCAGTTGCACATTTTGTTATATTTTTCCTTTCAGATTTCATAATGCCTTGCACACAGTCAAGGCACCCAGTGCCAGAGGCAACACAACAACCCTAAAACTTATTTGAACCTCCACCATATTTGACTGTAGGTACTGTGTTCTTTCTTTGTAGGGCTCATTTTATTTTTGGTAAGCGGTAGAATGATGTGCTTTACCAAAAAGTTCTATCTTGGTCTCATTTGTCCACAAAACGCTTTCCCAGAATGATTTTGGCAAAACTGCAGTTTAGCTTTTATATGCCTCTGTCAGTAGTGGGGTCCTATTGGGTCTCCTACCATAATTTTTCATTTCATTTAAATGTCGGCAAATAGTTCATGCGGACACTGATACACCTGAGCCTGCAAAACAGCTTTAATTTGTTTGGGCCTTTTGTGGGGCTGCTTATCCACCATATAGACTATCCTGCATTGCAATCTTTCATCAATTTTTACTGCTCTCCACATCTACAGAGATCAGCTACAGTGCATGGGTTGTAAACTACTTGATTATATTGTGCACCGTGGACAAAGGAACATCAAGATCTGTGGAGGACTTTACCTTGAGATTGTTGATATTTTTCAACACTTGTGGTTCTCAAACAGTTCCCTTCTCCTTTCTGTTTTCCATGCTTAATGTGGCATCCACAGATACACAATGCAAAGATTGAGTGAACGTCTCCGCTTATTATCTGGTTTCAGGTGTGATTTTCATATTGCTCACACCTGATACATGGGTGAGTTTGAAGGAGCATCACATGCCTGAAACAAAGTTATTTACCCACAATTTTGGAAACGTGCCAACAATTTTGTCAGGACCATATTGAGGGTTTTGTGTGAAATTATGACCAATTTGCCTTTGATTGTGTCTATTAGAGCAACACAAAAATACACAAAGGAAATAAACATGTGTATAACAAAAGATGTGTAACTTCAATAATTTTCTCAGAGAAATACTTTCTGACATAATTTCAACAATGTCAACACTTTTAGCCATAACACTATAAGTAAAATATACAGTGCCTTGCGAAAGTATTCGGCCTCCTTGAATTTTTCAACCTTTTCCCACATTTCAGGCTTCAAACATAAAGAGAAAAATGTTAATGTTATGGTGAAGAATCAACCAGTGGAACACAATTGTGAAGTTGAACAAAATGTATTGCTTACTTTAAACATTTTAAAAAAATAAATAACTGGAAAGTGGGGCGTGCAATATTATTAGTCCCCTTTATGTTAATACTTTGTAGCACCACCTTTTGCTGTGATTACAGCTCCAAGTCACTTGGGGTATGTGTCTATCAGTTTTGCACATCGAGAGACTAAAATTCTTGCCCATTCTTCCTTTGCAAAGAGCTCGAGCTGAGTGAGGATGGAAGGAGAGCGTTTGTGAACAGCAGTTGTCAGCTCTTTCCACAGAGTCTCGATTCGATTCAGGTCTGGACTTTGACTTGACCATCCTAACACTTGGATACATTTGTTTGTGAACCATTCCATTGTAGATTTTGCTTTATGTTTGGGATCATTGTCTTGTTGGAAGACAAATCTCTGTCCCAGTCTCAGGTCTTGTGCAGACTCCAACAGGTTTTCTTCAAGAATGGTCCTGTATTTGGCTCCATCCATCTTCCCTGTCCCTGCTGAAGAAAAGCAGGCCCAAACCATGATGCTGCCACCACGTTTGACAGTGGGGATGGTGTGTTCAGGGTGATGAGCTGTGTTGCTTTTACGCCAAACATATTGTTTGACATTGTGCCCAAATAGATTGATTTTGGTTTCATCTGACCAGAGCACCTTCTTCCACATGTTTGGTGTGTCTCCCAGGTGGCTTGTGGCAAACTTTAAGTGACACTTTTTATGGATATCTTTGAAAAATGGCTTTCTCCTTGCCACTCTTCCATAAAGGCCAGATTAGTGCAGTGTACGACTGATTGTTGTCCTATGGACAGACTCTCCCACCTCAGCTGTAGATCTCTGCAGTTCATCCAGAGTGATCATGGGCCTCTTGGCTGCATCTCTGATCAGTCTTCTCCTTGTTTGAGATGAAAGTTTGGATGGACGGCCGGGTCTTGGTAGATTTTCAGTGGTATGATACTTCTTCCATTTCAATATGATCGCTTGCACAGTGCTCCTTGAGATGTTTAAAGTTTTGGAAATCTTTTTGTACCCAAATACAGCTTTAAACTTCTCAACAACAGTATCATGGACCTGCCTTTTGTGTTCCTTGGTCTTCATGATGCTATCTGCACTTTAAACAGAACACTAAGGCTATCACAGGGCAGGTACGTTTATACGGAGACTAGATTACACACAGATGGCTTATATTTATCATCATCAGTCATTTAGGACAACATTGGATCATTCAGAGATCCTCAATGAACTTCTGGAGTGAGTTTGCTGCACTGAAAGTAAAGGGGACTAATAATATTGCACGCCCCACTTTTCAGTTATTTTTTAAAAAAGTTTAAAATAAGCAATACATTTAGTTCAACTTCACCATTGTGTCCCACTTGTTGATTCTTCACCATAACATTAAAATTTTTATCTTTATGTTTGAAGCCTGAAATGTGGGAAATGGTTGAAAGAATTCAAGAGAGCCAAATACTTTCGCAAGGCACTGTATAAATGTTCTTCTATGCTCGGATACCCTGAACAACTTTTAACATTAATGTGTCCAAAATGTATTCACACACAGTGTCTGTGTTTCACTGGTTACAGAGTCTGTTTGCCACCATATGGACTCCAGCACAGCATGCTGTTGTAAGCATGAGACTCTCATAACAAATAATAGGGTTTCTCCTTTTATCTGGGGCTTCCAGACAATCATGAACATCATGGATTTGCATTCCATTGGCCCTTTAACCACATAAAAATAAAAGCAATGCAATGAATGTCGTATCGCATAATGACCCAACCAACCCTAAAAGTTATATTTTTTATTCATATGCAAAATGTGTTTAAAATCTTCAAAAATTTTTACCAGAAACATGGAGATAATCTAAGATTATCCAGATAATGTTGTGGCAATCCATCTGCTGAAAGTGCAGGGGTATATATAACCTATGAAGAACGTACCCTTTTCGTTAAACCTAAAAGGGAAAAATGGAAAAAAAAAAATGAAGTGAATTCTATAAACACTTAGTAAACTTTTATTGGATTTTATTTTTAGGTCTGCGCTTTACATTGAGTAGCAATGCACGCTACTGGCAACTTGTGTAACTTAGTAATTATATCACTTTTTCCACATTTCTGCTGGGGACGTCAATTCCAGCTGTATTTTGAAATGATGGTGCAGGTCCTTCAGGTGCATGTGTTTGAAAACAGAGGCTCTCACTTCTTTCAAAGCCTTCCCCTCTTAACCTGGAGACGTCAGAGCACAGAAGTCAAAGGAATGAGGAAAATAAGAAATTGCATATAAATGGCAAAACACTCATTTGCATAAATGAGAAGAAACATTTAGTCAAGGATAATTAAACATATTTTAGATTTTCAAAGCACCCATATTCACAGATCACTTCTCACAATTTCTATAGGTGAAGGATCGACCTTCAGTAAAACTCCAGATAACGACATACACTCTTTTTTAGACATCTTTATTCTATAGATTTAAAAAGTTGTGGACCAGATGTAATTACCTCCTTCTAAATGTTCTGCTTTTGCATATTTGTCTCACCAAAAGACATTTGAATGTTAGAAAAAATGGAACCGCTATAAGCTCCTAACATAGGCAGTATAGGAATACTTGAACCACCTAAATTACGAGGGTTGAACGAAAAGTAAAGCCTCCACCTTCGTAACTTGGCTTTCGATGGGAATATTTTAATAAATCAAAGCAGAAATAATCCTAAGGGTTGCATTGCATCACGCGGCACGACCGGCTACTCTATGGCAAGGAGTGTGTCAGCTGCATAAAAGTACATGCAGCCGACCCACCTCGTGTGAGCGCACCCTTAGAATGTGCTCTTTAATTACAGATATTCACTTTTCCACACAAGCACCAGACAATTGGATACACTTCTGCCAACAATGAACACGTTTTCTGAAGCCATTACGGAAGAAGTCGACATTCTGTTTCTGCAACCCCTTCCAAATGCTTGCAATTTTGAGTGATAAGACGATCTTCCTGAATCTGTCGGTCAACATTTTCCATGTTTCACTCAGTGGTTATGGTCACACAACATTCAACTCTTTCTTTGCCACACAAGTAAGACATTCCCGCCTCACCATCTTTAAAATCACTGGCCCAACGACGCACAGAACACAATCACCATAAACCGCTTGCATTCTCTGACGAATTTGCTTTGGGGTGACACCTTTTGCTGTCATGAATTCAATGACTGCATGTTGCTTAAATTGCATTAACAGATAGTCTGGGCAGGGTTCCATTCTTTACACTGTAACAACACGACTATTCATGGCGAAGTCTTCCCGCTAGTTTTTGTTTTTTTTGGTATGGATGGTAATAAAAAAATCAAAGTAGTCTAAAGTATTTACATTAAAACAAAACACTCGAGCGGGTTTCAAACAGACGTTCCACAGGTCAATGCCCAGACTAAGGGCAGTTTCACACATGCAGCATTGCCGGATTGGGCACACTCTAGTACAGTCTATACAGTACTGAAGTGTGCCGGATCCGTCAATCCGGTGAAATGCCAGATGTGTGAAACGGCCCTAACAAGCACATCTTCAGAGATATACAAGACTGGGATTTCCAATCAGACCCTTGGTCAGTCTAGGAAATATGGTCTCTATAAGAACCATTCAATACAGACATCAAAACTTTGCCACAACCCACAAAATGTTTTAATAAGGTTGTCAACAGAAATGTTTTTAAAAAGGTAAATCACTCAAAATACAGTTGTGGAAAAAAATAAATAAATACTAGATCCTCAGTGACCATAAGATTTTTCTTAGAGATGACCTTACCCTAGATTTTTTTTTTTTTTTATTTAATTTAACCAGAGTACCTCCTCCAAGTGTTACTGCTCCACACATTGTGAAACAGTTTTTATGTCTTCTGTCCCCTTTAAGTCCAAAGTTATGCCCCCCCCTCCCAAAAATGTAAAATTTTCCTTTCCACAAAAGCATGTATACCACAACTTCTCCATGGGCATTTGCATTTTCTTCTCTGATGTTGAACAAATAATGCAAAAATAGCTGGAGAGCAAAGTCACAATGGGGTCTTATCCGATGGTAAAAGACTGTGCAAGAAGGTGCTCACCTGGTGGGATTGTGCACCACACAACAATGAATAAGTGGGAGATGTCAGCTGCTGCAGGACCATGGGTTAGGGAACCGATAATATGCCAGAAAGGAGTAAGGCTATGTGCGCACGTTGTGTTCTGCTGTGACAAATATTCTGCAGTGTTTTGTCACTGCATGTGCGTTTCAAAACACTGCGTTTTGGATGTATTTTGAATGCAGAATTCATGCGTTCTGGATGCTTGCTCTACCATAGACAGAGTGTGAAAAGCATCCAAAACGCACAAAAGAAGAGACATGTTGCTTTTTAGAACGCAGAGATCGTGAAAAATTTGGCATCCGAAACACTGCGTAAATGCATGAAAAAAACACAACGTGCGCACATAACCTAAATAGACTCTGTGCGCTGCAATATCCCATACTGCACTCTCAGGTCCTCTGTTCACGACTGGCCTACCCTAATGGGCTTTCCACCTCCTACACCACAGACCCGTGGTGTGGGGGTGGATAAGACCTTTAGTACTGGTCACTTAAACATCGACGATTAGAGGTTTAAAGAAAAACAAAATCCAGTGAAAGTACCTCGTTAAAAATAGTTGGCCAGGAGTCATTCCCCCATTTGTAAAATAAAAGTGCACCCTAAGCTTTAATTCACATGTGCAGAAATTATCCATTTGAAACTGATCCAGGCAGGAAAATAAAAATTCAATTTACATAGACTTTATTGTTAAGTCAGATCCCATTACAATCTGTTTTTTACCCAGACTAAAAAAAAAACAAAAAAAACATGTGAACGGAGTCTTAAGGCCACGTCTCACTAAGCGACATCGCTAGCAACATTCGCTGCCGAGTCACGGTTTTTGTGACGCCACAGCGATCTTGCTAGCGATGTCGCTGTGTGTGACATCCAGCAACGACCTGGCCCCTGCTGTTAGCTCGCCAGTCGTTGCGGAATGTCCTGGACCATTTTTAGTTGTTGCTCTCCCGCTGTGAAGCGCACATTGCTGTGTTTCACAGCAGGAGAGCAACGATCTGAATGTGCAGGGAGCCGGCTTCTGCGGATGCTGGTAACCAAGGTACACATTGGGTAACCAAGCAAAGGCTTTGCTTGGTTACCCGATATTTACCTTCGTTACCAGCGTCCGCAGGTTCTAGAAGCCGGCTCCCTGCACATGTAACCATGGTACACATCGGGTAACTAAGCAAAGTGCTTTCCTCGTAACCCGATGTGTACCATGGTTTCGAAGCACAGCGTCGTTACACGGGTCACTGGTGGCTGATCTCTGTGGAGATCTGCCTGTTTGACAGCTCACCAGCGACCAAGTAGCGACGCTCCAGCGATCCCTGCCAGGTCAGATCGCTGGTTGGATTGCTGCAGCATCGCTTAGTGTGACGGTACTTTTAGAGGTCCATAAACTAATCAGCTCATTTAGATGTGATCTATTAGAAGTCTAATATGTGATGGCACAGGCTTTTAGATGTCCAACTCCTTGTTTAGCAGGTATTGTGGCACCCGCCAGAGTAGTCTGTAAACAGTTGACATCCCTTGTCCAATTCAAGTACACATGCATGCTCGCTTGGCCAGAGCATACATTATTTCTATCAGAGCCAGGGAACATAGTTGTAGGCTAACACCACCCAAGTGGGCTGCAATGTTGATTCTGCTAGTAGTTAGGCCTTATTTAACACAACTGTAATGCATCCACATTATAGGGATATAACCAACCCAAGCTCTCAAAACATGGGTCAAGTGAACTGACCTAAAGTCACCGTTAAATCTTATGGCAATCTAGATTTTGTCCTCTTAAACTAAAAAAGGACCTTTATCATCATTATCAGTTGCCAGATCATTAGGAACGCAATCAGAAGGAATTTCCAGAAGGAAACAGACATGTAGCACTGAAATATACAAGTGTGGAAAGTGGGCCATTGTGAAAGCCTTTAAATCCATATGGAGAATACTTGGGGCAGTAGTGAACAATTGCCGGAAAGAATAGCTTACAATCGCATCACAAGGATACAGCAACAACTAATCCATGAAGTCACAAACTATTCCAGCATTAAAGGCAAGTAAACATCACTCCACAACAAGAGTGGCTAACACAATGCACACACAAAAAAAAAAAAATAATCACTTAAGCACTGAGAAGTCTGCCAGAAAAGGTTTGTAGGGTGCATGTCTGTGTAGGACAGTGGACGTAAGGGTCATCTGCTACAATCGCTTTCAGAAGAATTACGGTGATTAACATGGCGAGAGCCATCATATTCGGAGACCACCAAGAAGTGGCCAGAGATACCCTGACACAGCAATACATATTTTAGTCCAAATTGGCTCTTAAAGTCACTCTAACTGCCCTACATACATGTGTATATACGTGTGTGTGTGTAATAAATAAATAAATAAATAAATATATATATATATACATACACATACACATACACATACACATACACATACACATACACATACACATAACACATACACATACACATACACATACATACATATACACACACACGGTGGAAACATTCATTTTGATCAACTTTCTTCTAGGCTAATGTGTATGATCACATTTAAGCTAAGCTTTTCCTTGATGAAATAGATATGAGCAGAAATTTATGATTACATTACAATTAGTAGCATATAGACTACAATTATAGACCCAACAGCCTTCACAGCTTCACACAGTAATCTGATAATCCAAAACCAGGCTCAAAAATGCCATTTTTTCTTACAAATGTAAAAATGGGACCATATCCAATTAAAAGTACTTTAAATGAATGGGGGAAAAAAGCAAAGAAAAATGCTCAGGTCT